>NW_021605203.1:18782-33689 GCF_004785775.1 Grammomys surdaster | reverse complement strand
TCTCTCTCTCTCTCTCTCTCTCTCTCTCTCTCTCTCTCTCTCTCTCTGTGTGTGTGTGTGTGTGTGTGTGTGTCTTTTACTCTTTGTAACTGGAAGGAGAATACTAGTTCACTCCGTCTTACAGCAGAATATGTACTATAACCAAATGTGGTTTATAAATACAAAAGCAACAAATGTGAGCTTTTTTTTTTTTTAAATAAGGAGAGCCCTGGGGTTTTGCCTTTGGATAAGATATCACCAGGGACATTTTTTTTTACAGTAGGTAAAATACTCAAATAGCAAGTGTCAAGGTATTGTATATCCACCCAGTTGGTAAAATAAGTCAGTTAATTTGGCAGGTAAGCATTAAGTAATCATGCTGTCAGAATCAGGTGAGTATCAAAGGGAGAAAGACAAAGACTGAACAAAGGAGGAAAAATAAAATAAGTAGCAGATTATCAAATAAGTAAATAAAAATGAGAACTTCTCAATGCTCTATTGTATCCTTCATAAACCAGTTCAACCCTGCTGGACTTTTTATTCCCTCTTGGGAGTCTGGAGAGCAATGTGGGGGTGAAGAAACCACAGCCTGACTGCTTGTGAACGGTGTTGTTGAGAGGTGTTTTCGAAGGTTTCTGAGAAGAAAGGCCCGGTCCCTTTAAGAATTAAAATCTGGTCTCTGGCAAGCACAGAGTTGCAGAATAGCAAAGAAGCCTGGTTCTCCATACATTAGCTTTTCCCCCTGAAGGAGGGAGCTGAATTAGAAGCATAGCTGCCAGGAAAAGTCTGAATAGAGACCATTTAAGCAGGTTTTTATTCAGGCCCAGGGAAACTCACATAACTTGGCCTTTTTCTCACTTCTCAAAACAGAATATGTATGTGTAAATGCACTGAAACCTCCCCCAGTCTGGGAGACAAGGATGGGGCCTTATTTGTCTTTGAACACCAGTGATTTGCACAGGCCTGGGTACATAATAGGCTCTCCAATGCATGTTTGTGTTAACAAAAGACAAAATAATGTCTTTAGACCTATCTACTTGCAGTTGATTCCCTTTTCTGAAAAAAAATTTTTTCAAGCTACTTCTAAAATTAAACTCAAGGTCCCTTTCATAAAAATAGACAGGGGAATCAGAATAATATACAGAACTGGACTGCAGAGAATAATATGTAGCAAGCCCCTTATTTGACTGATAAGGAAACGAAGGCACACAGAAGTTCACTGGTTTGACTAAGGTAATCTAACTAGCAGATAGTGGAGTTTATAACAGTGGTTGTCAACCTCCCTAATGCAGTTCCTCATGTTGTGCTGACCTCCAACCATAACATAACTATAATTTGCTACTGTTAGAATTATCATGTAAATATCTGGTATGCAGGATATCTGATGAGACTCCAAAGGGGTCACAACCCACAGGTTGAGAACTACTGGTTTAGAATAATTTAGAACTCTTACCTTCTTATGTCCCATCAAATAGAACTGGGATTGTTCTGGATCTATACATGTGTTTTTAAAACTCCAAAACCACTCTCCAAAAATATGTATGTAAAAATCTCTGCATATTGGATGTTTTGGAGAAACAGTTCAAAGTCATTGCTTGATTTTTTTTTTCTTTTCAGTGTTAAATAGATTGAATTCCAGCATATGAGACATATGCTCTGCCACTGAGTCAAATCCACAGCCCTGTCCCTTGATTTCCAGAAGATATGTGACCTCCGAAACTATTAAGACTCACAATCCCAAAAGGTAGCATCAGGGAATGTTTGCCATTGAGTGTTGCTGCTCTATACTGTGAAGAGCTAAGATCAGAGTTTGATGACAAATTCCTCTAAGGGTAAGAAAGAGAACTCTGATGGCAATTGTGCAAGCTGTCAACCTGATGGCCTGAGTTTGCACTTCAAAACCCATGTAATGATGGAAGGAGAGAATCAACTTCACACACACACACACTCAAAAACCTATTTTTTAACAAATAGTTCCGGGACTGGAGAATGGTTAAGAGCTTGTACTACTCTTGTAGAGGACCTGAGTTCAGTTTTCAGTATCCACATTGGATGGCTCACACAACCTGTAACTCCAGGAAACTGTCTCTAGCCTCCATAGGCACTTGGTCTCATGTGTACATACCCACACAGAGACACACATTCACATAAATAAAAATGAAATTAAAAATTTAAAATAATAAGTAGTTTCTCTAAGACACCAGCAGTAAGAAACAATAAGATAGAGAGATAAACATAGTCATTTTTTTTCTGTTTTTGTTCTTTCCATTTAAATGTCATCAGTTCACATTAAGAACAGAATTCAAATTCCCACACTAAAGTCTTCTAGAAACACCCTCTTAGGCACACCCCAAAACAGTGATTCACCAGGTTTCTAAGTATTATTTAATCTAGTTCAGTTGCCACCTAAAGCTAACCGTTGCAGCTAAAACAGGATGGAAAGATGGTCACTCATGATGTGTGTGGACAGAGGCATGGGGCTACTGCAGAGACCTGTTCTAGCCTATAGCATTTCTCAGTCTTCTCTGGGTACTCCTTACCCTCAAATCATTAAATTGATGCTCTATCACCTACAGTATACAGAAAAATGGCAGGAGGGTGTCAAATCTTTCAGAAAGTCCTTTGGGCTGAAGGGACAAAGGGGAAGGCATCATTGGCATTGGGATTGCATGAAACAGATCCAAGTCTCATCCCATCTTAAATTTACTAATCCCTAAAACTCAACCTAGGTTTGCACACTCATGAAACAGAGGTTATTATGCTAACAGTTTTTTAAAATCATTTTTGTGAAGAAAAAACAATACCAAATGCTCACTTTATGGTGCCTATCTTTTAAATTATGCTTATAATTTACTGTGTGCACACATGTGTATGGAGGTCAGAGGCAAATTGCAGGTGTTGGTCCTCTCCTAGCACATAGATCCTGAGGATCAAACTCACATGGCCAAATTTTGTGGCAGGTGCCCTTACTTGTTAGCCACCTTAGCCTCATTAGTAGTAAAAACACAGATTGAATTCCAGAAGAAAGGCTAGTATATTTCCATATTTTTATTTGTCCCAAACAATTGTCCACAATTTGACTGTGGACTTTCACAGATAATGACTAATACATAGTATTTTATGTTAGGTACACACACACACACACACACACACACAGAGGCACAGCCATTATGAAGCTTAATCTGTGACTATATCCCAGAATGTAGCCCATATACAGCCATACAGCCCCAAATGAGACTGAAAAGGAACACTATTTTTACTAAGAAAACATGCAACAACCTAACCATGTACCCTGGAGGACTCTGGAAGTGAAATCTAACATGCACAATAGAGAAGTTTAAACAACAACATAACTGAACACACATCAACATGGATCAATAGTAGTGACATTGTCTCAAGTGAAAAAAAAATTAAGCCAAGAGCATGTTCTTCGAAATAAGCCATTATGTAAACATTATTTGGGCAAAATTAAACTCAAGACCTTAGTGGTATTCAGGAAATACTCTGCCACTCAATTACATATTCTACATGGCAACATATAAATTTAAAAATATGTATTATATACGTTAAACTCATTATCAGTAAAGGAAAGGGTGAGGAATATTTGGTGATAAAAGAAAAGGAAGTGAAAGACAAGGAAGGAGAAAGGTAAAGAGAGAATGCATTTTAATGATGACAGTATGTATGACAGTATGTTTTATGTCAGGAAACAGAATTCAATCTTGTAGTTAAATAATGAGGAGCACCAACAAATGATTGTCTTAACATTTTCTTGGTGCAATATATGCAGGGGCCACTTGAAAACCAGTGTTGTGCTGGAGAGATGGCTCAGCAGTTTGGAACACTTGCTGCTCTTGCAGAGGACCCAGGTTCAGATTTCCAGTACCTACATGGTGGCTCACAACTGTTTGTACCTCTAGCTGAAGGGGATCTGACACCATCTTCTGACCTCCATAGGCACCAGCTGCACATGTGGTACAAAGACATTCATGCAGGCAAAATACTTATACACATTAAAAAACAAAAATTAAATTTAAAAACTGCAATGGTTGTGAAGCACTAAAATACATTCTCTTTTCAAATAAATGGACTATTCTGTTATACACATTGCTCATTTGACTAAATGCCCTTTCCTCTTTTGCTGTAAACACTCCAACTTAAAGAAATAGAAAGGGGGCCTAGAAAGCAAAGAGGAATGAAAGGCATTGCTGATTTTAATATTAACCTATTAATCTTCGCTAAACTAAAGTCAAACAGTGAGAAAGATAATATATACTGTGGTGCATATTTTAATACAAAACAGGCCAATTACCAATATTTGAATACTTGCATCATTATTTATTCATCATGGACATACAAAAAATTCAGTAAAATACTCAAATAGCAAGTGTCAAGGTATTGTATATCCACCCAGTTGGTAAAATAAGTCAGTTAATTTGGCAGGTAAGCATTAAGTAATCACGCTGTCAGAATCGGGTGAGTATCTAAGAGAGAAAGACAAAGACTGAACAAAGGAGGGGGGAATTTATAGAAAAGAAATAAGAAGGGGGCCAAAAATAGGCATGAGGAGCAAATAAATACAGTGTGACAGTCTCAACAGTGGGGATGGATGTCTTGCTTCTACCACAGGGAGATTATCCTGGAAATAAGGGTAGACATTACAAAGTGATGCCAGTGGACTGGTATTTCAGGTGGGGATTGTTCATAAGTGACTGGTGGATGCAAATGGGCTTTCTATGTCAACTTTCTCCGTCTTGTATCCCATTGTGTATGTTGTCCTATAGCATGTTGGACAGCATAAATAACACTCATGTGAAACACAGCATCTGTCTTATTTCTCAAATGCCTAGCCTAGGATTTGGAAAACTTTCTGTAAGAGGCCATATAATAAACAATTTCAGAGCTGTAGGCTGTGATGCCATTGGTGGTGAAAAGTCCCCTTTCTATTTGACTATCCATTGTATTCTCAGTTCATGTTCTGTTATTTATTATGTCCTCTGTCTAATATGAGCAAGGAAATCAGTTATCAAAGATGATAACTGAATTAAGATTGTAGCTGGGGATTTGCATTTCAACAGGGACAATTTTCTCTCAGTCCTCAGCTTGCTGGTACCTCATCTTTCAAGTCTTCATTGCTATTATTTGATGTAAAGGTGCCCTATGCAGAGAGGAATTTTTGTTATTGTTTTTCAAGACAGGGTTTCTTTGTGTAGCACTGGCTGATCTGGACTGGAATTCACTTTGTAGAACAGATTGGCCCCACACTCAAAGAAGTCTGCCTGCCTCTGCCTCCTAAGTACTTGTTTATAAAAGGTCTTTCCCCCTAAGACACAAAGGAGAAGGGAAGTACATTCTCAGAGGTCTCTATGTGCCCTCAATTCTTCCCTTTCTCTTCCTCCTACAACCACTACAATGAATCCTGTTAGTTATACACTTCAAATACACACAGAATCCATAGCTCATCCCTCAATTACAAGTACTGTGCTGCAAAAAAAACATCTTTTTTTCACCAACATGATTGGAAATAAACTCCAAAAGGATTCTGATTTCTTACCTCGAGCCACCACACATAGACACACACTTTATGCTCCATATGTTCCTTCATTTTTAGTATCTTATTTTGAATTTAGATATGATAACTGCAAAAAAAAACACAGAATTGCTGTCTACTCTTCACCTACCTGTCCTTAATGCTCATGGTAGACAGTAAATTAACTCCAAGAAAGAACCAGCAGGGCCCCAAAGACAAGACATAAAGAACAATAGATAGGCCCACTGAAGGCCCTGAAACATGGTGTGACAGATAAGGGTTGTGGCTAACTGTTAATCAAGATACACAGGCAGTGGCACCACATGGACCATCACTGAGCCCCACTCCTAAAAAAAGACATAAGGGGAAATGCTTGATAATCACCAACACTTACTGGGTCACATTAAAGAAACTTTAAGACTTCCTCTCTGGGGGAACATACAGAAAGTGCTGTCTCACTTTCCCCCCTTTCAACTTACAACTTTAGGTGTACTTAAGCACCTATACATATTTGTCCATCCTATACATTTATTTATAATAAACTGAATTCTGAGTCAAATGGGCTTCTGTGAAAATCATACCTGTTTCCTAGAAGTGCTCACCTTCAAGGAGGCACAAGGCATGCGAACTACAAGCAGAAGAGACGTGTATAAGCCCCATGCCTGCCAGAGTGGAGGCTACACTGCTTGATAGCTCAGTCCGATGTTTTTCCACGGAGTAGGTTCTCCTTTCCTCACTTGCTATAATTGAACAATGGTCTTCTTGATCTATCACTGTGTTCCATCTAGATTCTTCTCTTTCAGGAGCACAGAGGACTCAGATTGCTACTGAAATCTAGGCCAGAGGAAACTAGGAACTTCCCTATAATATTCGTACTTATATAACCTCATTTCATTTACCAGAGTTAAGAATTATATGGAGAAACCCTAACTTAGGACCTTTTTCACTTGGGATTTGTCAGCTTCACAGTGGCGCAAAAGTAGTATGCATTCACTACAAGCTATACTTCAGCTTTTGACATTTGATTTTTTTGGCCTAGTTAGTAAGAAGTAAATATTCTCTCCAGATCCTGAGTAGCAGCAGTGAGCCATGCAGTCATGCCTGGGAACATCAGATTCTATACAATATACTGTGCTGCAGTTGGATGTCCAGTTGGTATAATAAGTTCATCTTGCTCCCAGAGTTATTAAATTAACAGGCTGGCAAGGCAAGGACAGGTAAGATTATGCACAAAGCCTTACCAACCTAAGACAGAAGTGCATTGCTTTGTATAATGCATATTCCATGATAGGTAAAGAAGGTATTATTGTCAGAAAGATCTAAGACAGGCTCAGTCTTGTTAATTAAATAAGAAAGGGGGAGAGGCTGAGAGCCTTTGGGGCTGCTTGGCAAGAATCTGACATGGGTCAAAGACAAGGAAATGGGCTGCTTGGCAGGAATATGACATTGGCCAAGGACAAGGAAGTAGGCTTCAGGCAGGAATATGACATTAGGCTAGAACAAAGAAGTAATTTCAGGTAGGAATCTAAATCTTAGGCTAGAACAAAGAAGTAATTTTAGACAGGAATCTAAATTTTAGGCTAGAACAAGGAAGTAGACTTCAGACATGAAAATGACTTTGAGCTAGGACAGGGAAATAGGCTCAGATACTTTGATCATCCTGATAAGCCCTTAGAAACAGTGATCACAGGAATGTTCAAGTAATTGGGTTTAATGCCTTGCTTTTTCTTTAACTATTTTTGCTTATTGTCTTGCTTGTTCCTTGACTATTTGCGTCTATTGTATTGCTAGACCCTCAACCTAGAATTGACCTTAATACATGCATGTAATTAAAACGGTATGAAAGCAAAAAGGAGGAAGGGAGATAAGATAGGGGGCTTCTAAGGAGGGGAAATGGGGAAAGGGAATGACATCTGTATTGTAAATAAAATATCCAATAAAAATTCAAAATTTACAAAAAGTTCATCTTGAGCTTACAATACTTTCAATTTACAAAGAGTTTAAGATACGACATCATAAAAAAGCAAAAGGCATCTATATATTGCTACAGCACTGGATTTCAGACAGTTTTAGTTTTCACCTATTTCTCCACTAGTGTCCTAGCCCAGGACACATTTCTGATGTGGGATCTAATATACAATTATTTCATTTAATTTCCATGTCTGCTATTATCTTGTGTATTCACAACCCCAAAATATATTTGAATCTATAGTAAGAATGTGAGTTTTGCTGGGCAGTGATGGTGCACACCTTTATTTCCAGCACTGGGAAGGCAGAGGCAGACAAATCTCTGTGAGTTCGTGGTCAGCCTGGTCTACAGAGTGAGTACTCCAACAGCCATGGATACATGGAGAAACCCTATCTCAAACCCCCACCCCAAAAGAGAGTATTAGTTTATATTGATCATTTTAGACTTCCCGCTCTTCTTGAATGTAATACTGGCAAGGAGAAAGCTACCTCTCATTCTATATAATCTGGTGTCTTCTTGTTCAAACATAGTATTTGCATAAAGTAGTTTCACAATGTTAACACATAATCATGTAAAAATCAAATTTATGAACTGGATTATAATATTTCAGATAATTGTTTTTGTTTTGCTTTAGGACATCAAAATAACATTTTTCAAACTCATTTCCTTAGTTCTTAACTTCCTCATCCCTACAAGGAGCTCATGTCATTCATTTACAGCACATGCCTTTGTTACTATCACTTATGCTGTGGGTTCCCCATATTTTCACTATGCACTTTGTAAGAGGAGCTTATGTGTAACTTTGCCATAGTTCTAATTTTTAGAGCTCTAATCATAGAAACAGATCTTACATTTCTGAATGATGTTTTTAAAATATCTATGAAATTGTGTCACATTTATGATCTTTATTAAGTTTTCAATAGGTGTGCATTAATTATGTACAATAATGGCTTTCATTGTAACATTTTCATATATGCATATAACATATTTTGATCATATTTATCCCTCATTACTTTTTGTTCATCTCCCACTCCACCAATCTCCTTCCTTCCAACAAATCCCCCTCCTACTTTCTGAAGATTAATTTAGTGCTCATTATTATTGTGTGTGTAGGTGTATAGATAGGGTAGGGGGTGCATGCCACAGCACATATGTAGAAGCCACAGAACAACTCTGAAGTCAATGTTGTTTCCCTGTCCAACTTTATGTGTGCTCCAGGGATTGAACACAGATCATTAGGCTTACCAGGTAAATGCTTTTATCTGCTGCACCATATTGCCACACTCTCTTTCTACTTTTGTATCTATATGTGTGAACACACTTGTGTGTGTGTGTGTGTTCCAACGGATTTCATTAGAGTTGCTTATGGGACCACAGGTGAGGGTATGGTGGTTTGAATATGCTTGGCCCAAAGGAAGTGGCACTATGAGGAGGTGTGGCCTTGGAGGAAGTGTGTCACTGTGGGTGTGGGCTTTGAATCTTTGCCCAGTGTGGTAGAGTCAGTTTTCTCCTGGCTGCAGTCAGATGAAGATGCAGAACTCTAAGCTCCTCCTGTGGCATGCCTGCCAGGAAGCTGCATGCTCCTGCCTTAATGATAATGGATTGAACCTCTGAATCTGTAACTCATCCCTAATTAAATGTTGTCTTTTATAAGAGTTGCCTTGGTCATGGTGTCTGTTCACAGCAATAGAAGCCCTAAGATAGGGGGATTACTTACAGAATCATGGGCAGCTTACCAGTAGTTGCAACATTAAAGAAACTATCTTCCCAAGCAACAAACTGCTTATAAATCCTCAGGGAGAGCTTGGGCTTTGTAAAACACTCCCCACCTAGGAACAACTAACTATGAATCATCAAGAAGGAAAGCAGCCCTGTGAGCCATTTTCCTCTCCATGAGAAGATATTGACAGGCCCAGTGCAGGTAACAGTGCAGGTAACCACCATAACTACTCAGATTTCAAGATTGCAATGGCCATGCTGTACTTGGAAGACAGCTCTACCATACTCTATCTCTTCCTTTGACTCTAACACTCTTTCTTACCCCTTTTCCAGGATATTCCCTGAGCCTCCAAATCTGAGTAAAAATACAGGTCCTTTCCATAGATCTGACTTCCTAGCTTAGGACAGAGCAAGTGGTAATAATAATTTCAATTTACAGAATCTTCTTGAGGATACAAGGAAACAAAACATGTGGAAAAGCCAACTTTTTGAGATTCCTCTTAGGAGATCTGTCTCAGGATACTGATAAGACTTAGTATACCTTTATCCCCCAAGAACAAAGAAAGCAGTTTGGAAAAGCACAAAGTCTTGAGAGACACCTAGCAGAGCTGATTGGCAGGCCCAGGTCTTATATGATATCAGTCTGAAAACAGTGAGAAGGGGGGTTTTCTTGTCTTATACATAGATACCAACACAGAGAGTCAAGGAAAATGAAGGATCAAGGAAATGTGTTCCAAATACAAGAACAAGATACATCTCTAGAAACTGCATTTCAGGAAATGGGTGTATGTGGTTTGCTTGAGAGTGGATTGAAGGGAATGACCCATTGACAGATAAATGAACAAAGAAAATATGATATAGGCACAATGGAATACTAGTTAGTAACAAAAAGGGTAGGATGTTGCCGTTTACAGTAATGTGGCTGGAACTGGGAGACATGCATTATTGAATCAAATACAAAAAGACAAATAGTATATGTTCTTACATATTTGCAACAGCTTTAAAAGTCACTTTTATAGAAGAGAGTTTAACAGTAGTCACTAGACTAGAAGGGGGAGGAGAAGGTGATAGAGAAAAATTAGCAGATACCAGAATACAGTCAGATAGGAAGAAATGGGAGGAATTAGTTCTATGTGATCTATGTAGCACAGTAAGGTGGTTATAGTCTATAACATATATTTCAAACTCACAAGAATAGTGTGGGGCTCCCCAAATATACAAATTATAAATGTTTGAGGAGACAGAAATGATGATTACACTAACTTGGTCATTATAAATTATATTCATGTATTGAATTATCACTCCATACACAACTATGTATAAATATTATATATCAAGAGAAAAAGAATCCTTTGATTGTGAGATAATTTACAAATATTTTTTAAAAAGTAAATGTGAACAATATGTAGGCCAAGTGGATTTTATAGACGTCCTCAGAACTTTTCACCCCAGGGCATATAATACAGTCTTCACTAGGATGCATAATCACATCCAGGATATAGCACATGTTATATCACAAGACTTAAAAGTTGAAGAGTGAAATCCTACTAAGCATCTTCTTTATACATGCCTGCATGCCTGTACTCATTAGAGCATTATACACAAATATATGTGCTAACATATTACTCAGCCATAAAAACAAGGCACTCCAGTTGGGCCTGGTGACTCAGGCCTATAATGCCAACTATGCTGGAGATTAAGGTAGGCGAATCAAAAGTTCACTGAATCTCTGGGCTTCAGACTGAGTTCGAGGATAACTTGAGCAAATTAGTGAGATCCTGTTTCAAAACAAAAAGTAAAAAGAAGGATAGGCAGAGTAGAAGAGACATTTCAATAGTTGAGAGGACTTGTTGGCTTTCCAGAAGACCTAAGTTTGGCTCCCAGCACAGATGGCTCACAACTACCTGTGTCTCCAGTTCTAGAGAACTCAGCACACTCTTCTAGTTTCCATGTATGCCTATGTATGTATGTATGTATGTATGTATGTATGTATGTATGTATGTATGTATTTCCATGTATATCTATGTCACATAGACACAGAGACACATGTAAATACAATTTTAACAAAAAAACTTTTTAAGAAGAGGGTTAAAGATATAGCTTTGTGGTAAAGTTTAGCATATACAAGGCCCTGGATCCCATCCCTGAGTTCCAAAAATTAATAAGATATTATCATTTGTGTCAAGATGAATTGACTTGGAAAAAAAACTATGGTAAGTGAAAATAAATTAGACAAGGCTTGGTGTGGCAGTAGATGCATATAGTCCCAGCATTTGGGACACTGACTCAGATAGGAATATGACAAAGTTAAGACCAACCTGAGCTATTTCGGAAGATTCTATCCCCAAAACAATCCAAAGGGAAAACAATCCAAACACAAGAGAGAAAATGCTATGTGGTTTCACTGATACCTGGAAATCTTTGAAAAGTTAAACACATTAAATCAGAGAAATCAGTGGTGTCTTAGTTACTTTTCTACTGCTTTAATAAAACACCTTGACCAGGGTAACTCATAAAAAGAAAGCATTTAATTGGGCTTACAGTTCCAAAGGGTTAGAGTCCATGATGGAGAAGTGAAGACATGATATCCACATACAGCTAATGGCTCACAATTTTAACTGCAAGCAAGAGGCAGAGGCCACAATTCAAATGACCTGAGTGTCTTAGTAAGGGTTTCTATAGCTTTGATGAAAAATCATGACCAAAAAGCAAGAGTGAAGGAAAGAATCTCACTTATACTTCTACATCATAGTCTATCATTGAAGGAAGCCAGGACAGGAATTCAAACAGGGCAGAAACCTGGAAGCAGGAGCTGATGCAGAAGCCATGGAGGGGATGCTGATTACTGGCTTGCTCCATATGTTTTGCTCTGCTTCCTTTCTTATAGAACCCAGGACCACCTGCCTGGGGTGGCCCCACCCACAGTAAAAGCCCTCCCCTATCAAACACTAGTTAAGAAAATGTTCTACAAGCTTACCTACAACCTAATTGTATTGAGGCATTTTCTCAATTGAGGCTCCATCCTGTCCAGTTACTCTAAAACTAGCCAACACAAGGAGTCTACTGAAACCTCGAAGCTGGCCCCCAAGTGAGACATCTCCTCCAACAAGGCTTTAACTCCCAATTCTTCCAACAAGTTGCACTGACTTCGGACCAAGTATTCAAATGTATGAGCATAATGAGAGCTGCTTTCTTTCAAACCACCCCGAGTGCTCAGTAGGGGTGAGGAGAAGGTGAGATGGTGAGATGTAAGTCAGGCGTGGAGAATGAACTATCCCATAATCTAATTACAGAAGGTGGCACACTGTTAAGTTATATTGCACATTAAATGTTTGTAAGTCAAGGGCAGGAAAGATGCCTCAGCCCGTCAGAGCACTTGTTGCTCCTTCAGAAGATCTGGGTTAGATTCCTAGCACCCATTATCAAGTAGATCACAACCACCTACATACAACTCTAGCTCCAGGGGATCTAATGTCATTTTCTCATACCAGAGGACACCCATGTACCTGTAGCATACATACATATAAATAACATAAATCTTTTAAATTTTTGCTAGCCAGGCCTGGTGGCTCATAACTATAGTTCAAACACTAGAGAGACTGAAACAAATGGATTGGAACATGTGATGAGTACCAGGCCAGCCAGAGCTTTAGGAAAAGATTCTACTTATAAAATGTTTTAAAATATAGATTTTAGGTATACTTAGAATTAAAAAAAAATGGGTAATGAGGATGGTGAAACATCTTTTGTGCATATACCAGGAGTGGTATAGATGAATCTTGAGGTAGAACTATTCCTAGTTTTCTGAGAAACCATCAAATGGATTTCCAGAGTGGTTGTATAAGTTTGCACTCCCACCAGCAATGGAGGAGTATTACCCTTGCTCCAAATTCTTGCCAGCATGTGCTGTCACTTGAGTTTTTGATCTTAGCCATTCTGACTGGTGTAAGGTGGAATCTCAGGGTCATTTTGACTTGCATCTCCCTGATGATTAAGGATGTTCAATATTTAAGTCCTTCTCAGCCATTCAAGATTCCTCTGTTAATAATTCTCTGATTATCTCTGTACCCCATTTTTAATTGGGTTATTTGCATTGTTTGTGTCTAACTTCTTGAGCTCTTTATGTACTTTGGATATTAACTTTCTGTCAGATGTAAGGTTAGTGAAGATACTTGCTCAACTATGTTCATATCAGCCTTATTCATAACAGCAAGAAACTGGAAACAACCTAGATGTCCATAAATTGAAGAATGGGTACAGAAAATATGGTTGTTTATACAAGTGGAATACTATTCCATTCAGCTATTAAAAACATGAACATCATAAATTTTGCAGGCAAATGGATGGAACTAGAAAATTTCATCCTGAGTGAGGTAACTCAGTTTTGTCAAGAAGTTAAACAAAAACAACCCAAATAACCCAACTAAAAATTGGAGTACAGAGCTAACAGAGAATTCTCAACAGAGGAATCTCTAATAGCCAAAAAGTACTTAAAGAAATGTTCAAAATCCTTAGTCATCAGGGAAATGCAAAAGGACAAGCATGGTATGTACTTACTTATAAGTGTATATTAGTCATAAAGTACAGTTTAACCACACTATAATCAACAGGCTCAAAGAAGCCAAATAACAAGGAGGGCCCAAGGGAAGATGATTGAGTCTTCCTCAGAAGGGGAAACAAAATATCAGAGGTGCATGGAAAGAGGAAACTGGTTGGGAGAGAGGAGGAGGGAGGGGCCATGGGGGATCAGGTATAGGGAAAACAGGGGAGAGAAAATGGAAATCACCAGTGGAGGGGCATCCAATGATGTGCCAGAGACCTGGGTTGGAGGGACACCCCTAGGGGCTAATAAACTTGATTCTTGCTGAGACTCCTATCAGTAGGGGATACAGATCCTGAAGTGGCCTCTTCTTGTAGCCAAGAATGACTTCCAGTGGAGGGATAAGAACAGCAATCCACCCACAAAACCTTTGACCCCAAATGTGTCCTGCCTACAAGATGTGCACAAACAAAGACAGAACACAGACAAAGGGAATGGCCAACCAATGGCTGCCCCAAATTGAGACCTATCCCATGGGCAAGAATCAGTCCTTGACACTATTACTGATATTCTGGTATGCTTGCAGACAGGAGCCTAGCATAACTGTCCTCTGAGAGGCTCTACCCAGCAGTCAATGGAAAGAGATGCAGAGACTCACACCCAAAAATTAGGTGGAGCTCAGGGAGTCTTAGGGAAGAGTTAACAGAAGGATTGAGGGACCCGGAGATGAAAGGGGCCTCCACAGGAAGATCAACAGAGTCAACTAACCTGGACCCTTAGGGGCCACCAGAGACTGAACCAGCAACCAAAGAGTGAGCATAGACTGGCCCCCTGCACATATGGAACAGATGTGCAGCTTGAGCTTCATGCAGGTTCCCCAACAACTGGAGCAGGAGCTGTCCCTCAGTCTATTGCCTGTCTATGTGCAAATCTCATTCCCCTTACTGGGCTGCCTTATCTGGCCTCAGTGGGAGAGGATGTGACTAGTCCTGCAGTGATTTGATGTGCAGGAGAGGGAGGGCATAGTATGTGAGAGGAAGAAGGAATGGGGGAAGGATCTGCATGAGGGATACTGGGAGGAGAGAGGGGACTGATATTGGGATGTAAAGCAAATATGTAAAAAGAAAGAAAGAGAGAGAGAGAGAAGGAAGGAAGGAGGGAGGGAGGGCG
>NW_021605203.1:0-18682 GCF_004785775.1 Grammomys surdaster | reverse complement strand
AGAAGGAAAGAAAGAAAGAAAGAAAGAAAGAAAGAAAGAAAGAAAGAAAGAAAGAAAGAAAGAAAGAAAGAAAGAAAGAGGTTCCTGGAAGGTGATCAATATGATGATATGCTGATCTGTCATAGACTTCTCATTTATTGTATACCTTGTACAACATCATTCTGTATACCTTAACACATACAGTGAAAACAAATTTAAATTAAATATCTAATAATGGGGCTGGAGAGATTGCTTCCTGGTTAAGAGCATTTGTTACTTTTTGAAAGGGACCTAGATTTAGTCCTCAGCACCCACACAGTGATACAGATCTCTTTAACTACAGTTCCGGAAAATCTAGCACCTGCCTTCTTCTAACTTATGTAAGTATCAGGTGTCTGTGTATGTGTGTGTGTGTGTGTATGTATGTGTGTGTGCATGCGTGTGTGTGTGTATTACACACAAACCCCTCCATGCATTAATAAATCTGAAAACTACAAAGGAATAAAATAAAGTAGAAGACCTCAGAAGTAAAGGTACAATGTGACTTATTTGTCAGAGCGGAAAAGTTTCCACTCAGTTCATCCCAAAGCCATATTAAGTATGGTTTAAGCAGAAATTAAGTTGTACACACGGGCCTGCTTTGTACCATTTGAGACCAAACTTTGACACATCATTGGAAGTCACTATGCTGGATATTTCACCTGTCATGTTCCTCTATCTGCAACTTTATAGGACCTTCTTGATTATAACCAAGGCAATAAAAGGATCTCTATCCTGTCTCCTGCCTTTGGAGAACTGTATATCTACTCCAAGCAGAGGAATCGAAGGTATCTACGGTAATGCAGTGCATAGGCAGGTTGCAATGAAGCATTTCGTGTTATATGTGCTGCAGTATATAGTCCACTCATCTTGAAAAAAGATCTCAGCTGCTCTCATACTCTATTATAATTGATGAAAGGCACAAGCAACGATAGCTGTGCCAATTCCAAGCTAAGACTTAAGAAGTCCTGGCAGCTGCCACATATGTGTTCATGTGACCCCCTCCCAAGTCACAGTATGAGAGTCTAGTTGCCCTGCTACGAAGACCACATGCAGAGGCAACATTAAAGAAAGAGAATATGAGGCTATATAGAAGGATAGAGGAAGAAGCTTGGCATCCTCTAGTCCCAATTAAATCCAGTCTTCAGCCAACTCACCAACTGAATGCAGCCAGACAAGTTAACACTGGAAAGCTGGTAGAGGGAAATCCCAACTTCCCCTAGTCCAGATAGCAAAAGCCTGAGCAAAACCACTCATGGTTATTGATTGAAGGTACCATGTTTGGGAGTAATAACTAACCAGAATGGTGCCTTCAATCACACTCTCTTATGCCTTGACCAAAAAAAAAAAAAGTTTACTAGTGTAAGAATCTGAACTACCCTAGAAACAGGGAGTGGGAATAAAATTTCAAGTTCAAAATTTTAGTAATAATAGAGCTGTATTCAAAGTCCACAGCCAGAATGTTTGGGGCAAAGGAAAACAGTGAGATTTTAAAGGAACTTAAAAAGCTTTCTACATCCCTCAAAACTCCTTCTTCCCATAAACAAATATTCAACTGGCTTCAACTCCTTTACTTCGTTCCTCTTTGTTGAGGCCTTGCCAGGTTCTAGCTATATGAAGATATGATCCTGGACTTTAATTCCAATGAAAATACAAATGAAACGAGTTCTCACATTTTTATGTGGGATTAGTTATTTTCACCTTCAAGAGAAGTAAGGGCCCATGGACCAAACATCACTGAGGGAAGGGGGAGACCTTAAATACACAGTAATTTTGGCTAAGAGAATCTAGAGCTAGCCCAGTCCAGAAGTGAGAGACATCTGGCCAACACATTTCCTTGCTTTGTCATGAGCTGTTCCAGTAACAACTGCAGAAACAAAATCAGTCATTTGACCCCACAGAGCTGCTAAGCCTCTGTATTCCAACCTATGTCGAGTAAAGTAAATGTTGAAGAAAGTGAGAGAAAAGCTAATTTTTGTGCCTCTTACCACATGGCTTTGCAATATTCTCCTCTCCTTGAAAACATCACTTAAGGACTTCTTTCTCCTGCAACTACAGATTCACTGGAGAATGGATTATGAAACTGCAAGTCTAATAACAACAGTGGTAATCCTAATAATCAAAAGGGTTAATTTTGATTGACTACCTACTATGGATCCTGGATGTTCTTCAAAATTCTTAGGTATCAGTGTTTGGTAGTGAGGATCTGTTATGAACACCAAATTTATTTTTTAAAAATCTGTATGTGTGCTGGATATCTGAATAAAAGATAGCAACCATTAAACATTATTTGATTCCAACTTCCGCTGTGAGATGCTTGGGAATACTTTATATTTGTCGCTTCCCTATCATATTAGCAATATCCATAACAATTCCTGCCATTTCTTCAATATCTACTTCTCAAAAGTCAGGGAAATGATCTCATCTCATTCTAACAACTGCCCTAAAAATGGTGCTACAACATGCCACAAGTTATAAATTAAGAAATTTTCTTGTTTGGGTTTTATTGCTGTGAAGAGTCACCATGATCATAGCAACTCTTATAAAGGAAAACATTTAATTTGGACTGGCATACAGTTTCAGAGGTTTAGTCCATTGTCATCATGGCAAGAAACATGGTGGTATGCAGGGAGGCATGAGACTGGGGAAGGAACTGAGAGTTCTACATCTTGATCCACAGGCAGCAAAAGGAAACTCTGAGCCACTTGGGGCATAGATGAGCATAAGGGGACTCAAAGACCGCCTCCAAAATGACACATTTTCTCCAAGGCCACACCTACCTCAACAAGGCCACACCTACTCCAACAAGGCTACACCCATTCTAGCAAGGCCACACCTCCTAATTAGTGCCACTTCCTGAGCCAAGCATTCAAACAGGAATCTATAGGGGCCATTCCCATTCAAACTACCACAGAAACTCAGGCTCATCAAGATCCTGGGTCCAATAAAGAACTGAATCAGCCATAGGATCTTAGCAGTCATACATTGTTCTTTCTCTATCCCTAAGTGATGTCTTTCTATCCATTAAATAGCCTAAAAGGGGTACTGCTAAATAGAAGAATCTTAAGTAGGTACTTAATCTGCAACCTTAGCTTCAGGCATTTTGTGAACCCATAAAATGAAATGACAAAAGTGCACAAGCAGGTGCAAGTGTGTGTGTATGTGCATGTGGTATGTATGTGTGTGTGTGTGTTTCATGGGAATGTTTACAGCTTTTTTGCTTTTCTTTCTTTTTTCTTTTTCTTTTTGAGACAGAGTTTCTCTGTGTAACCGTGGCTGTCTGGAGCTTGCTCTGTAGACCATGCTGGCTTCAAATTCACAGAAATCTGTCTGCATCTACCTCCCTGGTGCTAGAACTAAAGGCATGTACCATAAAGCCAGGCATTATATCTTCTATTGGTCTTCATGGAGTCCTTGATATCAAATAAGATTAAAATGCTAATTAAAAGTAATGCTATACTACAAAACATAATAGCCCAGTTCAAATTGAATAACAGATCAAAGCAGGGAATGCTCCATCTATTTACTGTTTATTGTCCCTCTAAAACTCACTGCCTCCAGAGAGAGCCTATTTCTTTATCCATATAATGGCTTTGCACAAAGCACAGCTGAGTTTTGTGAGAGGGGCACTAAACCCATTTTGAAGCAGCTACAGGCCAAGCTGTGCAGTGCCTGCCTGCCTGCCTAGCAGAAAGGGCAAGATGAACCCACAGTCTTCAGACACTAGCAACCAGCCTCGAAGTATGAATGGATGGCTGCTGCAGGACTCTTCTAGACCCATTTTTCTACTGACAAGAGATTGGATTCTGATTCTGATCCAAGCAGAAATTAGGTCATTTATCCACTTCCGAAAACCTGGCAGGAATACCTTTCTTTAAATGCATTCGTTAGGCAAACCGAGTGTTTTCCAAATAGGAATTCAAGGGAGATTTCCAAGTTTTGTGCAAGCTCATGGCTTGATCTTGCTTTTCAATTTCACTGCAGAAAGACCCACTTGTCACTTAGTCACCACTGCTCCTTCCTGCCCATGGTCATTACTCACCATGGGGGAAGAACTCGAATTCTGCTTGAAAAATCCTATCAATGGGGAAAAGATGTTACTCATATGAACCTTTCCTGGGGAGATGAGTGTATTTATTACCCCAGATAGGGCAGACACTATAGAACAAAGAAGCCAGCCCACCCAAGTCTACCTTAGTGAGCCAGAGTTTAATTAGTGCTACTTATAAGAGCATGGATAAAAAGTTATTTACAAGATCATAGAAACTTATGAGTGACTACCACCACTGGGGAAAAACAATATCTCTCCCTCTAGCCATTTCAGCATTTCAGGTTTTAAATTAAATTTGAATTCACTTTG
This sequence comes from Grammomys surdaster, assembly GCF_004785775.1. Lineage (NCBI taxonomy): Eukaryota > Metazoa > Chordata > Mammalia > Rodentia > Muridae > Grammomys > Grammomys surdaster. The sequence goes on along the minus strand of NW_021605203.1, from coordinate 14,304 downwards.
AATTTTTTTTTTACATTATGAGAGACGCTAATTTAAATTCATTGTTCTGTATGTTGGTATCTAGTTTTGCTAGTACCTTTTGTTGTATATAGACATAAAAATAGAAAAGGGCTTCTGAGGGTAGGGGGATACAAGAGAGGAAGAGGGGATGGGGAAGAAGTAGAGCAAAGACACAACAAAACAGATTTTGTCTGATTAACAGCAAAAATGTTAAAAAGATTTTATTAGCCACAGTATTTTGTATGAAAAGAGCACTTATTGGTTACTTTGTTTCTTTAATTGGAGTGAGACAGAGACAGACAGAGAAAGAGAACATGTCTCCCACCATCCATGTACTCATGCTCAGGGAGGGAAGGAAAGATGTGAGCCTTAACTGCCTATAAATGCTTAAGGAAGGGCAGAACATCTCTCTTGAGACCCTTCCCTCTAGCAACTGTCTACCTACTAACGCTCAGGAGGGTGGAACTTTAAACTAGCAATTTTTAACTACTTAAAAATGCTCAGTGGAGGTGAAGCATACCTCTTGCCTCTTGAGGCCCTTCCCACTAGCAACTGCTAACTACCTATAAATGCTCATTGGGAGTGGAGCCTCTTGAACCTCTTGGGACCCCCCTCCACTACTGTTAACACCTATAAATTCTCAGCAAAGATTCAGGACCTTGTGAACCTTTCCCCACCTCTAGCAAATGTTGACTACCTATACATCCCCAGGGAGAGGCAAGGTGTTATGATTCCTCCATCTATACAGGAACATTAATTGTTCAATCTTGTACAGTTCTCATGGGAGTAATCACAGCTTCTGGGATTTCAAGAGGGCAAGAGCTGTGTTATGTCCAGAGAACAGCATTTTATAAGGGTCCTTTCTCCAAAGGAGCAAGAAGAACAACCCTTTGTATATTTTGACACAAGCAAGGAAGAGAGGGCCCAAATTAAGCTCTTCTCTGCCTCGTGTGTGTGAGCTGGAGATACAGACACTGCCCACACAATGATGAGTCAGCTCGTAATCACCTTTATGTCATAATCTTAAATGGCAGACACAAGTGTATGACATGTGATGGCAGTGTAGGAGGAAGGGGGGCCTCCACAGCCCTCCTCAGGACCTAAATATCAGATCTAACAGAGCACAAAGGAAAGTGCTGTGCCCCTTCCTCATCATTTCTTCTGGTATCTGGAAATTAAGTATTTTTACACTGAGCTAGACAGTGGCCAGTAGTAAAGACCTCCTAAATCTTGTTGATCACACAGTCCACCATATGAATTACTCTATTCATTCAAGGCAGGTGTGGTAGCTTAGGTTCATAATCTCAGATACTCAGGGAGGCTGAGACAAAGGACTGAAAACTCAAGGGCTTCATGAGCTACACAGCTGTTTTCCGAACTGAACAAAATCCTATGTCAAACTTAAGAAGTAAAAAGATGGCTTGGAGATACAACTCAGTGGTAAAGCACTTGCCTAGCACATGTGAAGGTCTAGGTTTAAATCCCAAGACCACAAACAAATGGAAAAGATATCCTACATCTTAGTGCTCATAAGCATGCTTTGAATACAACTTATAAGCAGCCCACCTTGATCACCTCCAAAATGGGGAAAGGGTAACAATCACACTGCACTGACCCTAAGGCCTTTCCCTAGCACAGGTCTCCAGTGGTCATCTAGGTTATTCTTCCTAGCTCAGTATTCCCTCCCTCTGATTGTGTCATAAATTCACAGCCTTCACCATTTGTTTGCAATAAAGTTTTCAAATTAAGTCTTCCCAACAAACTAGCTAGCTAGACACCTTGCCTTCTAATTTGTTTCAACCAGTAGTGTGTGAGTAGAGAGCCAGCTATATGGCTCAATAAGAAAAAACACTTGCCACACAAGACGAAAACCTTAGTTCAATCCCTGAACCTCATGATTGAAGGAGAGAGCAAACTTTGGAAGGCTGCCCCCTGATCTTCACCTTGTGCCATGGTGTACACATGAACATGTTAATGGAGATGACAAACCAAGCAGATATTGGAAGAAGCATGAAAAGCTTATACCACCAACTGTTATGCTTCCATTATTTACCAGATAAAAAAACAGGCCCCACATAAACTATTGCACTTGAGCCTGAGACCCATAGATACGGAGTAGGGTTCAGAGCCTTAAGCTAGCCCATCCGAACCCAACAAAAGCAAGCTAATAGGCAGGCATTTGAACAATAAGACAAAGAAGAATTTTCATAAGCTCCTAAAATATGAAGGGAGGGTATTTGTTACTTCAGGCAAAGATGACTAACACTTCTTCCCAGTCTTCTGTGCCAACAGATTGCAAACAATAAGCAACAAAACCTTTGAAATAGTACAGGACACTTGTCCATATGTTTTCCGTCTGAATAATACAACAAATTATTCTTATCAAAATATTGATGCTACAACCCCCCCTTAAGAAATGACATCCCATTCATCCCCTGTATAGAACTGTGTCTCACAGTCATTTCTCAATGACTAGCTTAAATTCCTCTCCTTAAAATGTTGGCAGAGGGTTCAGAGGGTAAAGGCTCTTGCTAGCCAGGAATGCAAATCTGACCACCTGAGTTTGATCCCCAGAGTCTGTGAAAAGGTGAGAGGAGAGAGCCAATTCCACAAAGATGTCCACTCCTGCCATAGCACACATGCCCTCCCCATGCACACAGACTAAAAGAAATAAATAACTAAATATATAAAGCCTCCATAGAAAGAAGCCTTCTGACAAACTCAAGTTTTGGGGGTGGCTCAGAATCTCTTCACACTGAAGCTCACCTGTCATTTATTACCTCCCTCTGTATGTGAGAAATATTTATAGCTGTTGTCATCAGTCTTGAAATAAACATACATTGTAGGATAGTGCACATTGCCAATTGATCAAAGAAAGACAAAAGGTGAATAGAAAGCAAGAAATGCCTGAGGCTTCTAAAAGAGGACATTGGCGATGGAGCTGAGAATGCCGATTCTTGACAATGAATTCCAGAGCCTGCTGAAGTCCATCTCTCTGAAATATTAAGCTGTTATCATGTTTTTCAGTCTCTGAATCCCCCCCCCCGTTCCCCTTTCACTCTCCATATTTCTTTTACAGAAGACTGAATGACATTGAGCTGCTTTCACACTCAGAAACTGAATTGCTGGGTTCTGTTTAGTTGCTGGTATAATTGGAAACAATTGAATTTGAATAGCAATTTGGTTTTCACATCTTTTATTTATTAACGTTCTTCGCGATATAGAAAGTAAAAGGGTAAAAACAGTTTTACATAACACAGAGAACATCAGGAGCAGAAAAAAAAATGAGGACAAAGGAAAAAATAGGAACTGAATAAAAACACGGGTTTAGTTCTACCTAGAGAGTTTCGATTTTTTACACTTGCTTATGACTGGTGTGTGTGTCTCATCTGAAGTAATGTTAATCTATAAATATTTTTGGCATACCATTTGTAAACATAATACATAGACATAGTGATTGTGTAGCCAGTGTTTACTTTGGTCCCCACTTAAAATGTAAGCACAGCAAAGAAGTAGCTATTATGGCTTACAGAAGTGCCATATGTACATGGCTGGGCATGTATATGTGTCAAATTCACATTTTCTCAGTTCCTGTTACACAAAAATGTGACCAGTTTGTTAGGAAAGCACCTTTTTGCATGACTGTCATATTTCAATGAAAGGGGTTCTTCAAATTAAAACTACAGGGCAAGTAAGAGTCTAATATCTCTGTTGATGTCTACCCCTAGAGTTTGGTAGTAAATATATGTACACTGTACCTTATACAATGGTCAAAAAAAAAACCAAAAGAATTCCCTCCTGTCAAACAAACATACACATACATACATGCGTACATGTACACACACACACACACACACACACACAAAGAAAGAAAGAAAGAAAGAAAAAGGCCAGAAAGTTTAATTAGATTCAATTTGGAAAAAATATTTCCTGAAACATTACAGTTTTCTCTTGTGTACAAGAAATGGAAAGAATGATATTTATTAGCAAGGTACATACACTCTCTGCCAACCCTACCAATTGGGTAAAGCCTAAAGTGGTTCTTCCCAGCTGAGCATAAAATCTACTGCCTGGTTATTCTTATTGGTGGGCCAGGAATTAGGCTCAGAATTCCAAGTCCCAGCTCCACTACTGCATGAGATGCAATGGCAGATGGATATTTAACTCATCATATCTCAGTTCTGTCACCTACACGTTAAGAATGATAATACCTGCCTTGGGGAGTTCTTGCAAAAACAAAATGCTCCTAGAACCTAAGATATTTCCAACATGTGTTAGTTATTAGCACAAGTTCAATGACAAATAGCTCAGTATAAGAGAGGAGAGCAAGTTCTGCTCAAATTGCCTTTTTCATTAAAAACTGAAAAATAAATAACTAGAAGACTCATAAAAGTGTGCTCTGGTCATAGCCTATTTTACAATGCACCTGAAAAATCAGGTAGGCTAATGTATGGGTAGCAACAACAGATAGAACACATCAAAATGTTCCTTGTAGAATCTAGGGGTGGCCATATAGGTATCCTCAGGACAATTTTTCACGAATATAAATATTAGAACAATAAAAACATAAAATAAATGTATTTTTCTAGTTGAGTTTTAAAGGTTTTTTTTTAAGTTTTTTTCTTTTATCAAAAATAGTTTTCTCTTACAATAAATCCTGATTGTAGTTTCCCCTCCATATACTCCTCCCAGTTCCTCCCCACCTCCCCTCTCCTCTCTCTGGATCCACTCCCGTTCTGTCTCTCATTGGAAAAGAATAGGCTTCTCAGGGACAACAACCAAACATGATAAAATAAGACATAATAAGATGAAACAAAAACTATCATATCAAAGTTGGACATGACAACCCAATGGGAGGAAGAGAGTCCCAAGAGCAGGCAAAAGAGTCAGAGAGACATGCTTGTTCACATACACAGGTATCCCATAAAGCTACTAATAGCTACAATATATAAACAGAGACCTGGTACCCACTGATGTAGGCCCTGTACTTGCTGCTTCAATCTCAAATGTCATAGACATTTAAATTCTGTATATTTGTTAAATATGAGAGACTCTGTACTAAATATCTTCAAGGTAATTAGAAATACATAATTATTTTTCTTGTCTTTCCAGACTTTTTAGTTTCCTTTTCTCCTTTCAAGATGTGACTTGCCTGCCAGATGGCCATTTGAAGGCTAGTAATTTACTAGCACATGAAAACAATTTTGAGCCACTGATGTACGATCCAAGAATTCTTCTATCTTGTTAGATGTTCTAATGAATGCCTTTTTTTCTCATCCTGCTTTAAAACAGAGCTTGTGTTCAAAGCTTTCTTCATGCACAAAGTGATAAGACCCATGAGGCCACCCTGGCTTGTTTTATGCCAAGAAAATAAGAGAAGGAATGAGGGCCCTTCTCTTTTTAATAGCTCAATGGTTATGATCCAATTATTTCTGAGAGCTAGGTTATATATTTTATCTAGCCTTTAAATTACATAAATTTTAAGGCTATTTAATTGTAAGAGTGCATTAATTCTCCATAGAGAAATGTGATTTTCTTTGTTCAAAATTCAATGCAGTATCCATTATGCCTTTTTGTAGAGAAATTCTTGTTTGTCCCATTAGTGTGGCCCAACAATAGAGGAAGGTAAAATCTCTAGCAGACATAGTGGAATTGCCTTGGCCACAGCTCTCCCCCACTGTTTTTGCTTATAGACTCCTATGACTATCTATGAAAAAAACCTGGAGACATGTTAGAACCTGGGGAGATTCTGCTTAGTTTCCCATTTCTTCTACTTAAGTCACTGAAAGCCAAAAGTGTATACTAATTTGTATCACCTGTAGATGTGCCCATTATAAAACATGCTCATAAATTTGAAGGCACTCCCATCAAATTATACAATCAATTATGCACAACACAACTCAAAAGGGCTAAGAAAATGACTCTCTAGTTTTTCCAACATCTAAAATAATAAACCTATAAAAGAAAAGATTTGAAATTGCTGCTAGGTCATCAGTCAGAAGTCTGCCACAATTATCTTTACAATAAATAGAAAATCAAATGGCTATCCTTTTCATATAGAGAAGGAAAAATATACCTTTACTTTTCTAATTGCCTACCAGTTGGTCATTTTGAAGGCACATGAAAACAATTTTGAACCACTGACATAAAAAACGTTCTGTTCAAACAGTAAAACCAACTTTCCTTTTTATTATATATAATACATAGCTTTTTAACTTTTCTTGCTGATGCTCCTCCCCGTTAGTCTTTTTAGTTTTGTCTTTGTTTTTGCTGATCTCCAGTATAGAATGTACCCTAATTTCATATATACAGCTCAATAATTTCTGACATATTTATACACACCTGACTCATCACCATAAAATTATAATTAGAATATTTCCAAAATCCAGAATGTTTTATATGATTCAATATTTAAATAATAAAAATAACTTCAAGTGCTATGAGCATAGCTCAGTTAGTAAGGTGCATCACAGAGATCTGGCTTTGATCCCCAACACATCATAGACTGAGTCACCTTGCCTTCCTATAATCCCAGCACTTAGGATGTAGAGGCAAAAGGATCAAAAGTTCAAGGTCACCCTTATTTGCTCCCTGTTAGAGACCAGATTGATTTACATGCTTCAAACAAACAAAACTGTTATTCTGCATATTATTTGGCTATATTGTGTTGTTGCTGCTGCTGCTGCTGCTGCTGCTGCTGCTGCTACCACTGCAACTTGTTTTTCTTAGCTTTTAAGGCAGAGTCTAACTGGATAGCCCAGGGTATCTCAACCTTACCATCCTCCTGCCCCAGCCTCAGGAGTACTGGGATAACAGGTGTGTGCCACCACAGCTAGCATGATTGTCCATTCTTGAGCTTAGTAATGAACCATACAGTTTGTGCTTTGGTGGGTTTTGGCTTTATTTTCTGTTTATGACTAGCCTCTTCCATAATTACCTATGAGAACCAATATTTTATCTCTTTACTTTCTTATTTTGAGTGGAGGATTATTTCGTTATGTGCATACATTACAAATTACTTGCCCATTCTCACATGAATATGCATTTAAGTTGTCTCCAGCCTGAGAATATTATAAATAATGTTGGTCAAAATAACTTTGCAGCTCATTTTTTGGTAGGCATGTGTCATCTTAGCCATCTAGACAAGAGTAGAACTCCTGAATTATGAGGTATGTCGTAGCTACTTACCTGTACTAAATACTGCTGGACCACTTCTTGAACTTGTATGTTCCCCTATTTTTCTGTTGTTTGCTCTCTTTCTCTTTGGCTCTGACCAGCTTAAAAGAAACTTATGGTGAGTATTTACAATTTTCCCATAATCTTATAAAAATCTAAGCAGGTGAAGGCAAATAATTTTAGATCCATTTTAAGTCCGCTTTATTTCATGAATTTGAGTTACCATTTTGCTGCCCCCCCCGCACTTCTCCCCCCCCCCCCACACACACACTCCTTTGGTTCATGCCTTTGTGGTTTAAAGAAACAAATTTAACTCAACCATGGGTGTGTGGTGAAAATAAATGAGTGAAGTTCTTTAGGCTTCCCGGGGACAGGAAGGAGGATGGGAGGAAACTGTTAGAGAAACGCAATCATTATTGTAATCGGCCTGCAGTGCTATGAATAAGTCATAATTATCTCACAATCTGAGTTAATGCTGGGATGCTTTCTCTTGCCGTGTCAACATGTGCATGTACATATCAGGAAGACCCACTGAGCGGCTGTAACAGGGACCATCTCAGGCTCCCTCTGTGCTTGCATGTTGACCACAGTTTTACTAACATTAGCCTCACATTGTCCTATCCAAATCTCCAGGGTGTGAATAGGAATTTGTTTTGTCTGCTTGCATGCCCACATGCAATGCTGGAGATGGAACCCAAGGCTGTGTGCATGGTAGGCAAACACTTTACCACTGAGCTACACCTCCCATCCACCTCTACAGATTTCTTATGTGAGGAGAGCCACCATATCCAACTGTATTGGTCACCTATTTATATTGTATTTGGGCCTATCACTAACATTTGTGCAGGTGTGTTCTTAATTTAAACTTTAAAAATCCTCAGGAAATGTCATATTCTTGTGCATATGAATGCTGCTAACCTCATCTTCATTCCATTCTTGTGAGCTGTCAGAGAATATTCTCCTCCACAGAAAATAAGAGAGAACTGACGAGATAAGATAATGAGAATGAAAGCTGGAAAACTTGTGTGTTTATGAAATGGTTTTAAGTATGCTAAATTGGATGCCAGCAGTTTCAGTCTAGACCAGCTATTTGTTGTTCCCACATTTTTTTTTTTTTGACAAAACGCATCAGGAAGCAATGCTAAGCCAAGGATATGTGTGGTGATTTCTGACAGTTTAAGTGGTCCCTGGGATCAAAGTTCAGGGTTCCCTCCAATGTTCCGTCTTTAGCATCAAGACTTAGTCTGATTATTTGGTATGTGGAAGGGGAAGGGAGAAGGAGGGATGAGAAAGGGTAACAGAAGAGATGAATATGACCAAAGGATATTACATGCATGTGCAGAGATGTCATAATGAAACCTATTACTTTGTGTGATTAATATATGTTAAGAAAAAATGTATATTAAAAAGCAGACTTGGTCTGATACACAGTCCTTACTGGGAACCAAACTAGTTACATAAGAAGCTCTGAAAGGGGTGGCACTCAGCTTTACCACCTTCTTAAAGCTCTTTAGGAGACTTTTTAAAGATCAAATGTTGTGTAAAGCTAGAGTTATAGGGAGTTGTGAGCCACCTGACATAAGTACTGAAAACCAAACTCAGGTCCTCTGTCATGTATGCCTGTATATACATATACATACATACATACATACATACATACATACATACATACATATGTACACATACACACACACACACACACACACACACACACACACACACAGTTTCACTGTGTATCTTAGGCAAACTTCCAAAGCACAGCAATCTTTCTGCTTCAATCTCTTGAATGCTGGAATTAGAGGATGTTCTGCTACTCCTTGTTAAAAATCTCCAGGAGATTTTTAACACACAGTCATATACAGGGACTGACACAATCCCGACCTGCCTTCACTATGGTAATATTATAAAGGAAGCATCACATAAAGTGTGATAGTCATGTTGAAAATATTTCCAGTGTGATGTTTGGGTCTTAAATGTACTGATTAAAGGACAGGAAAGTAGCAAAGCATTCACTGAAACAAAACAAATAACAGCTTGAACACTACTGCATTTCACCAAAGTCTGCTTCATTCAAAGACAGGCAGAAATAAAACAAAGGGAAGACAATCAGGAGAACAGCAGCAGTGGCTGGCAGGCCAGAAAGATTGACAGCTCAGAGGAGGTATAATAAAAGTGTTCAGGGCTCATTCCAGTGTTAATTACTTTCTCAAGGTACCAACATTTGGCCATGGGGATCTGAAAAAGCTCTAATCAGAACAGCAGGTGCCCTGGTCAGCCTGAGACTGGGTGTCTTGAGAGACCAGCCCAACTTCCAGCTTCTTCTGAAGGACTCTCTCTCTACCAGAGTCGTAAGATATGAAAGGGAAATTGAAACAGTGCTATCTTTTGAATAAGATCAGCAAAGAGAATCCAAGTTCATTTAATGGGGATGAAAGGGCTAGGAATGGGGCTCAGTAGAACACTTGGCAAGGAAAAGCAAGGGCTTGAGCCTCTTTCCAAGAATTGAAAGGAAGAAGTTCAGAGCCAGAAACAGTGACACATCTGGAATCCCCACTACTCAGGACAGATAGACAGAAGGATCACTTGAGCACATAAGTTTAAAGCCAGTCTGGGCAACCAACAGAAAGATACATTCTCTCAAAAAAGAGGAGAGAAAGATTTTTAAAAGAAAGATGAAAGGGAGGGGAAAGAGGGAGGCAATGGAAGAGGGAAAGAGAAGGAAGAGAGAGGAAAAGGGGAGGGGAGGGGGAAGGGAGGTTGGAGGGAGATGGGAGGAAGAGAGAGCATGGCAAAGGCACAGAAGAAAACAAAGGCCCATGCTTCATAAAGATTCTAGGAATCGTGACTTGATAGGATTTTTTTCATCTCTCTAGTGACAAAGCACAATGAAAAACAACTCTGTACTCTGTAAAGCCACCATGATTCTTAAGAATGAAAGCTCTAGAGAGCATCAACATGCATGGTGGCACATAGCCATAAGCCCAGCAATTCATGAGGCTGACGTAACGAATCACTATGAACTCAAGGCCAACTTAGGCTATAGCCCAGGCAGTTACATAGTGAAACCTTATCTCTTAAAAATAGGACCTGAGAAATAACTCAATGGGTAAAGTGCTTGTCTCCCAAGCATGAGTTTAGAAGCCCAGCACCAACACAAAAAGCCAGGCACAGAAGCATAGCACCTGTAATCCCAGCACTGGGGAAGTACAGGTAGGGAGATAAAAAGTTCAACGCTAGTCTCTATTACAAAGTTGAAGAAAGGACTGCCTGGGCTATATGAAGCTGTGTCTCAAAAGATATATAAGAGGAAGAATATATCAACCTCTGATCTCCATATGCATGCACACACAAGTACACACATACACATATACACAAATTTATTTATTTATAAATAAATAAATAGTACATTAAAAGATAGCCCCATTTGGTGTTACTACAAAAGGTACCACAGGCAACATGAAAATAGTAGAGGTACCATAAAGCAGCAGTTGGAGTAAACATCATCAACAAGGAAGACTTGGATCATGAGATAAACAATATGGTGATGCTGTAGAACAATTCTTCGCTCATAAGGACTAAAAGAAATATTTTTCAAGAAAGAGAATCCAAACTGGGCAGTGGTGGTGCACGCCTTTAATCCCGGCTCTTGGGAGACAGAGACAGACAGATTTCCAAGTTCGAGGCCAGCCTGGTCTACAGAGTGAGTTCCAGGACAGCCAGGGTTACACAGAGAAACCCTGTCTTGAAAACAAACAAACAAACAAACAAAACAAAACAAAACAAAACAAAAAGAAAGACAATCCATGAAAGCTGGATGTCCCTTTCAAGGTGGAAAATCTGGAATTTTTTTTTCTACATTGGTGATTACATTTTTGTGAACTTAACACAAATCAGAGTCGTGTGGGTAGAATAAACTTCAATTGAGAAAATGCTTCCATCAGATTAGCAAGTCTGTGGGGTATTTTCTTGACTAGTGATTGGTGAGGGCTTAGCTGCCTATGGACAGGTGATCTTGGGTTCTCTAAGAAAGCAGGCTGAGCAAGCCACGATGAACAAGCCAATAAGCAGCCCTCCATGGCCTCTGCATCAGCTCTTGATGCCAAGTTTTTGCCTGACTTTCCTGTATGGTGGACTATAAGATGCAAAATGAAATAAACCGTTTCCTCTCCTAGTTGCTTTTGATTGTGATGTTTTATGACAGCAATTGACCTAACTCAGCCAGAAATTGGTACAAGATCAGTTGACAGACCTGACCATGTTGGTTTTGGGAGAAATGAGGAAGTGTTTGGACTGGAAAAGCCAATGAGTACTCATAGCTCAGTGACCTGCTCTGTGGGAGCTTGGAAGATAATGGAGACATGGCTTGTGAAGTTTCAGAGAAAAGTTTAAGAGTTCCTCAAAAACTATCAGGGCTATTCATGTGGTACATTTTAAGAATCTGTGATTTGCTGGGCATGGTGTCTCATACCTTTAATCCCAGCACTTAGGAAATAAATGCAGGCAAATCTATGTGAATTCAAGGCCAATCTGGTGTACATACAGAGCTCCAAACAAGCCAGGGCTACATAGTGAGACCCTGTCTCATAAAAAAAAAAAGGAATCTGTGGTTTCTTGTCAGTTGGGACTAAAGAATCATCTGTGATAACAAGATACCAGCACTACTAAAGTGAGACTTTTACTTTACTGGGACAACTGTGGTTAGCTGGAGCTGAAAAATCAGTTGTGATTAACAAGAGACTAGGTGAAATCTTGTGGAAGTATTTCACAGAACACAGAATTTGTGGTCCAGAGAGTTCAAGGTTGCATCTCAAGCACATAGCCAAGTCTCCCATGTGTTACTGGTTTTGGGTGGCATGGAAGTTGAAGTATTTGAAGGAATCATGAAGAGAATTTGGGGTGGACATGGTATATGGGAATCCAGAAGGGGCCATTGGTGAAGGTCCTCTCTCAGTTGCAGTGGAAACCCCAGGACTGGAGGGGTAGGTAATGAAGAGATACTGAAGGTTGGTAGCATCTATACTTACAAGTAAATGTGATCCAGAGACACTCACAATACAATAATTTGTTGTAACACCAAAAAGAATATGGATCTTCCAAACATATAAAGTATTTTCTTTAAATTTCTCATTTTGATGAGTTTTTAAAAATGTAGGCCAGACATAGTGGTATATGCCTTTAATTTCAGCACTCAGGAGGCAGAGGCAGGCAGATCCCTGTAACTTCAAGGTCAGCCTGGTCTATATAGAGAGTTCCATGCCAGCCAGATCTACGTGTAGTGAAAGCCTGTCTCCATGAAATATAAATGAAAGAAAGTCAAAAGATAAGACCATACATAATCCCTCATAACAGAATCAACAAATTTGCATTGTATGTCTCAAGGAAATCCAGTTTTGTTATGGTAATAGCTAGCAGAAACTTACAGGTTGATTGCCAAATAGATTATAAAGTTCTCCTCCACCCAAAGACTATGAGCAAAGAATGGGGCAAAATCAAGACATAGCAGATGAAAAGAAAAGATATTTCCAGTTAGTGGGGAGTATTGCTATTGGACTACCACATTGTTGAGCTCATTCTTGCCATGCAAGAATGATAAACATTTGGCAGAAGCGGAAAGACTCAAAGTTAAAACAGAAAAAAAGACCCAAGACCTACAGAAAATGAATAGTTCTTGCTAAATCTCTTACTTCTTGTTGTTTGAATTTCAGTCTCATAACATTAGCCACCCACATTGGCCTCTGTTTGTGGCCCAAACACAGTAGTTTCTGCCAGATACACATTTTTAAAATGTTGTCTCCCAAAGTGGATTCTGAAGGACTAATCAGCTCATAAAAATGCTACAGGTTAGAGAGCAAATTCCAGACAGTAAGTCTGACTCTCAAGGTCTCCACTTAATAATTTCTACTAAATATAATTTAGAAAAACTCATATTCGTAGAATTCTAAATGGGACCATCAGGGCCACAGCTGAAAAACAAAAAATCCAAAGCATTCCTGGTTTTTTTTCTTTCCATCTCTGAAGAGATATTTTTAAATATTTGTCATGTTATCATACAAGAAAAAAGTGTTTGTTTTAAGAAAAGAACTCATAGGTATAAGACACATATGAACAGCTAAATCTTCACTAACAGTATGCTTGGGGTCTGGTACACTTTGTAGGCAAGAGTACTTTATATCTAGTTCTTAGTATGCCTTGGTAATTAGAATCTTTTGGATGAGGTCCAAAGCAGAATTCCATATCCAATTCTATTTTAATATTCAGAATGTTAGAGAAGGGCCAATTTGTTTCCCAAAACAAAGATAAGAGCCACCCAGGGGATCTTCTTTCTAAATGAAAATCATATTTAATAACCCCCAACATCATTTGTATGGGCCAAAACATTGCTTGCTATCCCATTGAGATTTACATTAGGGATAGCAGCAAATGGAAAATTGCAGTACAGCTTTGTCATCAATTGAGTTGATGTTTAAAATATAGAGGCCTCTCATCCATTTCCAGGATAGAAAGCATCACTGGGGTTTTAAGATCCAAAAAGCCCCAAGTCCAAATGTGAGACTAGAGACAAGGATATAGCCTGGATTCTGCTACTATCTATCCAAAGGCCAGGTTCCACTCCACAGAAGAGGAAGAAGAGTCCAAACGGCCTGGCTAAGCTTATGGAGAAAAGGTAAGAACATATAGCCATATACATATGTCTTATCTCCAGCAACTGAGAAGCATGAAACATCCTGACCATCCTTGCCAGTTTTCGTAAATCAACCACTTAGAGTTTCATTATGTCCAATAATGGTATCAATGGAGGGAAAATATGTGAAGTGTGGCCAGAAGTAGTGGCACATGCCTATAGTCTCAGCAATTGGGAAGCCAAGGCAAGAGGATAGCAATTTTAAAGCTATCCTGAGCTTCAAAGACTACAATGTCTTGCCACTATGCAGCCACAAAATAGCTAGAATAGAAATGACAAATAGAACCAAGTGCCAACAAGAATATGGGACAACCAAAGCCCAAAGCTGCATTGCAAGGAGAATGGTGAATTGGTTCAAACAATTTGGAAAACTATCAATATCAACTGAAGTTGTACATTTGGACTTGATGGTGAGATTCAATTATAATCAAACACACACACACACA
>NW_021605202.1:0-57046 GCF_004785775.1 Grammomys surdaster | reverse complement strand
TAAATTGAAATAGAAGTTTACAACAGAGAATGTTTACATGCATATCCATTAGGAGTAATTATCTGGCTAAACATCCATCACTTGTGTAGCTCCACAGGTTCACTGAAGGTTTAAAACTATAACTAAGAAATTAGTGAAGTTTTGTATAGATAAATCCAGGCAATATTTTCTCTTCTGTCCTAGCACCTATAATAAATCGTGAGTTCCTTTTTAGTGACCTTTGGTTAATTGTTTTACAACCACCTTGGAATGTGCTCTGAGCAGGAGAGAGTCTGGTTACTATCTAAGTGCTGTTAACTGATGACACTTCGGAGACTGGCAGAATTCTCATTGCAGTTTTGACTATCAGAAAGGGACTTAATAGCAGTCCCGCTATAAAAGAGCTTAATAATCATTGATATAATTTTAGGAATTCTTATAGGATCATCATTAAGACTTAAGAAGTCGTCTACTTGTCTATATAGCAACACTACAAGACAGTACATCTTCATGGGTCTGCAGAGGTCTGCTCCAAAGGGGAGTGCTATTGATAAGTGATTGTTATATATGTTTAATAATAATAATAATAATAATAATAATAGGAAAAGCATATTAATAGCAGGATCTTTCCTAAAATATGTCCAACATAGCCTTGCTGATGATGACACACTTGTCACAGATAATAATCCGAGGCAAGCATTTCAGTATGATCAACTGCTAATTATTAGCTTGTCCTATTATGGCTTCTGACAAGGGATGGGGATACAAATGCATTTAAACACTTTTGACTCAACATTGCTCCTCTTGAATAGAAATGCATAAATAAAAATGGAGCATAGACTGAAGAAATGGCTGACAAGCGATTGCCCCAACTTGGGATTCATTCCATGGGTGAGCACTGATCTATAAAACTATTATTAATACTACAGTATGCTTGCAGACAGGAGCCTAGTATGTCCATCCTTTGAGAAGTTCTACACAGCAGCTGACTGAACAGATGCAAATATCTACAGCCAACCATTAGAGAGAGGTTGGGGACCTCAATGGAAGAGGTGCAGGACAGACTGTGGAGCTGAAGAGGATCCCCAACAACAGGAAGACCAGCAGTGTTTAACAACCTGGACCTCTGGGTGTTTCCAGAGATTAAGCTACTAACCAAAGAGTATGCATGAGATTTTCAGAAGTCCTTGGCTTATATGAACCAGAGGGCTACTAAGTCAGACTTCAGTGGGAGAGGATTCTTCAGAGTGTTGTCACATCAGAATGACAGACTGTAGTAAGGTTTTCTCTTTAGAGGCAAAGGGGAGTGTGGATGAGGTTAGAACTCTTCATGTGGTTTTAATATAAATAATAAATAAAAATTAAATAAATAAGTAAGCAATAGTTACTTTTCTACACCTTTGATGAAAAAATTAGAATGAACAACTTGATGGAAAATGTATTTTGGCTCATATTTCTTCTATGGAGACAGTTTTGCACTTGGCAGTTTTCTATGTCTCATGTAGCTTTGGTAGTAGATTAATAGTGAGGGTTGTGAAGGAATGAAGAAAGGAGATTTTCAGAGACACACATAAATGCATATTGAATTGGTGGTGTACTCTGATACTGCTGCCACTGAAATCACACTTTTGTCCATAGCAGCATTTTTTGTTGGTGAGGAGTCTCAGGTTGTAAATATCTAAGATAATGAAGCCTCAGTTGGTAGCCTCTAAACACAATGATCAGTCATTCATAAAAACTCACACTCAGACACTCAAGGAAAGCTTTGCTATTACATGTTTATCAGGCACAAATGGGTTATGGCTTCGCTAGTTTCTCATGAGCCATTTTTTTTTCTTTTCTTCTCTTTTCTTTTTCCTTTCCTTTCCTTTCCTTTCCTTTCCTTTCCTTTCCTTTCCTTTCCTTTCCTTTCCTTTCCTTTCCTTACTTTTCTCTTTCCTGTTTTTTCTTTTTTTTGGACAGGTTAACAGGTCATATCCAAATCGAAATACATTTCTGTCTAGTGTTCCTGTCAGGTTAATAGTGACTACATAAAAAGAATTTAAAAATATTTCTGACTTAGGCAGAAATATATGCTTAGTGCTAAAACCTTAGGTAACTACTCAGAATGATTGGGGTCATAGACCATAAAGGAGAATCATCTACTGCCACATTACCAAAACAGCATGATGCCTCACTACACGCTAAATGTTTATCCTGTCATACAGGTAGGATACAGATAGGTAGGCCCCAGCCTATAACACATGTAAAATTTGATTTCCAATAGTGAAAGACAATTTGGAATGCTTGTAAGAGCCAGAGGAACAGGAGGCTAGCTGTGAAAATGCTTCTCCTGGAAATGTCAGAGAGAACTACACACATGAATTCTCATCAATGGGCCTTCCTAAATAAGACCTGAAGAAGGATGATCCTGACAAATACAATAACATAGAAAGGATAGATATCATTTGGCTACAATCATAGATAGAATAGACAAATAATGAATGTTGAGATTGGAAGAAATAATCTTGCACAGACAAGAACCTGTCAGTTGGTCATCTACTACCAACTTGTTAGCCCTGACATCTAATGTGTATGTATATGTGTTTCTGTGTATGTGACTGTAGTTAAAGAAATAGAATGGCAAATTTGAGAGAAATGGAGAGGTGTACATTGGCAGGAAGAAAGAAAAAGGGGGACATTAAGGTAGTTATAACTAAATTTCAAAAACAATAATATATTTTTAAAATTTTTACAATTTTGTTGTATGAAAAAACCATAAATTTGAGGATTCCAAAGGAATATTGCCACAAACAAACTTGGCAAGCAAACTACATAATCAGATAACAGTTTAAGATTCTTGGTCAGAATCTCGTGGTTTGGGGAAAGCTGGAGGTCAAGAGAGAGTCAGGTCTGGAACAATTCATAGTCTAGGAAAGAGAGATGATTTTTATAGTAAACTGAAATGAAATTATTTTGTTACAAAATGAGGATTTGTCCTAAGAGACGTCAGGCTGGTTCATCACACAGGGAAAACCTCAATACACTTGTGCTGCTAATAGGAAAGTGTAACAAACTGGAAATAGTAATGAACTGGCTGCTACATTCTCAGCTTTATACTCAGAGATTAGTACCTCTCTCAGTCCTCATTAATGAAATGTTTTTTGGCATTCTATTGTGATTAAACCAAAGGTCAAATTTACTCAAGAGGATGAGAATGAGAGACTCTGAAATACCAAGAAAAAAATATGAGACATCTATACAAAAACCCTTCCTTCTAAAACTTGGGGAATCACCATGGAAGAAGAGGCAGAAAGAGAGTTATGTACTTCGTGGTGGTAGATGATTCCTAGTAAACAGGATTTGTTCATCCAAAGCAGAGTTCTTGCACATGTGAATTCACTTGTTATGACCATATGCACAAAACTTCCACAAGATCAACCTGGGAAAATCTCAGCTGAGTGTACAAAGTGAGGAACTCCCACTACTAGATGAAAGCTAATGGCCACAATCAGCATGTGAGGGAGGAAGTATCAGACATCTTTAAGATTTCAAACTTTTAGAGATTAGTATTGTCTCTGCACTAGGCACATATGAGCATCAATATTTAGTTTTTGCTTCATCGTTTTAAAGAACACATGAAATTTGGAAGGTATTCTGGTGGGTAGTTAAGAAAAAATGGAATTATAAGAGAATAATCATTTATAGACTTGAGTAAAGCACATATGCCTGTATGAAGGACACAAACATTTTACATAATAAAGAATGTATTTCTAAATATAAACTATGTTGATTAGCGTTAGGAGAAACAAGTGAAGACAGGAATCCAAATAATCACAGAGACTTCTTAAACTTTCTCATGAACCTGTGCTCAAAGTTTCTTTCATCTTCCTCAAGAGACCTGGTGAGCATTCAGGGTCATGAAAACACTATTAAAAACTTCTTATCCCTTTGGATAAATTTACAAGAAATTTTCTCTGAAGCATTTTTTGTTTTCTTGTTGTTAATTAACAACTGGAAAAATTTTTTAAATGATCCTGTATCTCAAAGCCTGCAGTGTCACTGCCAAGGAAGCTGAAATGAAAATTACACCTCTGGAGGGAGATCTGGTCACTGAGTCACAGATCTCTATCTCAGGTTTAAGTCACTCTCTTATGCAGAGGCTTATTAATGACCCTGGGTGTGCCCAATTAACCTATTATCCTGCAGTGGCAAGAAGCCGGGTGAGTACTTTGTATTTCTGCCTAAGCAGCAGAGTCTGCAAAGAAGACAGGCTTGGGTAAGCACTTGGATGTGCTAAAAGGAAACTGATATAGAAAGAGATCCATGGAACAGACAGTGAAGGCAGAAGAGTATTTCCATTATTAAGAAATGATACAAAAAGTTAAAAGTTTTTCTCACCATGGCCACTCCCTGTCATTTCTTCCTGTAATATAAGTCCCCAATGAA
Organism: Grammomys surdaster; assembly: GCF_004785775.1. Taxonomy (NCBI): domain Eukaryota; kingdom Metazoa; phylum Chordata; class Mammalia; order Rodentia; family Muridae; genus Grammomys; species Grammomys surdaster. The sequence goes on along the minus strand of NW_021605202.1, from coordinate 52,639 downwards.
GGTTGACAGTAGCATAAGGAAAATGCAGTCCATCCTTGAAGATGCTAAATGATTGTGATAAAATTCAATGTGATAACTCACCTTACGATTCATGTTGTGTATACTAATTTTAAGTATTATATCATTATTTAACTTATCATGGCTTCATACCATAGGAAATATTAGAATGAAAATGTAAGTAACAAGCAGTCCTGGGAAGTGCAGGATTTCAACATGTTTCTGGTGTGAAAAGAATGCATAAGTGACACTGCACCTCTACCTGGTTACAGGTAGTAATTGAGTCTGTATTGATTAGTCATTGTTTCACTGTCAGATTTGAAGCCTCTCCCTCTTGAATGTGTGAAGGTAACATGGAAAGGAAGTTGAAAATAAGTGTTGAGCAATGACAGACAGGATGAAGTGTATCTTGGTTTGTTCTCCAATTTTTAAAAATTCTTTAAGCCCAACGTGATATCATATCTGTTCTCACTGTTTATTATTGTTCTTGGAACACAGGCACTTTTTCTTGATATCCCAGTGGTTCTATTTTTCAGATAAATTTGTAGTAATATCTAGTGCTATATCTCAATGTATTATGTTTAAGGTTTCAAATACATTCTTCAGATTTTACAATATTAACTTGTTTGCATGTTCTCTATTTGAATAGATCATAAGTTTATTGTACAGAAATAATACAGAGATTATCAAAGAAGCAAGGTATGTATTGAAAACCTATAATCCCAGCGTTTGGGAGAGAGTCCGACAGATCTCTGTGACTTTTGAGGACAATATTGGCTACACCGTAATATCAAGGAAAACTAGTGTCATATGTTGAGACTCTATCATGAGAAAACTATATTTCAAAACCAAATACATGATAGATTTTAAAGGAAATATATTAGCAACAATACTCATAAATTCTGAATACTTAAAAGTATATGTTAATGTTTCATGTTGTATTTTGTACAGGGTAATAGTATTAGTAATTCATCTGTACTTCCCCTTATAGACTTTCCCTATGCAGGTACAATATTTCATATTTCTAGTTCCATATTGAATATCAACTTCATCTTGTGCTTCCGAAATCAAACTGACAAGTGGGAGACCATTCTGTCACGTTATATCTCACTGAAAACACTAAATATAATTAAATGCTGAAAAGATTTGCCATTATCCTATGAAATAAAACTTTGTTAGTTTGAAAGTTATTTTTAGAATTGTTTAAATATCTATTTTTGTTTCTGTTTATGCATGTTTTCCCTGCATACACACACACACACACACACACACACACACACACACACACAGTGTTTCTGGCGGGAAGGAGTATTTTGTAAGCATATCTCATGGCTCTGGTAATAGGCTGATGTTAAAATGTTTGCGTCACAGTAGCCATGTTCAACGTGTTCAAGAATTCACTCTGTCCCTACGCACTTTTTATTTTGGAAGTCCCTCTTACCCTTTGTACTTCTAAGATCATGCCTTGGCTGTGGAAATAATGCTATTGTCCAGATCCTACAGATCCTACCTCAAAGAAATTGTCAACCTGAAAGGATAGTGACTTATACATTGTCACTGCTATTTGCTAATTGTACACTTAAATAAAAATGTATTTTCTATTTTACACTTACTTTTTCCAATACTTTATTACGAGAATATTTACAAGTGAGAATATTGAATTTCAGAGGATGCGGCCAGTGTGGTCACACTCTACCCTTGTGAGAAAAATACTATGACTATGGAAACAAATGTCCAGATAATACACAGTGACCACACAGATTGTAGAAAAAGAGTGGTCTCACATTGTGGTGTACATTGGTCACTGTTACTTTTCTTTAATATTTTATCTTGCTTCTTTACAATAAATTCAGGAGGATGTCTAAAACCTGAAATCTCCAACATGTGGATCATAAAATTATAAGTTGCTATCATACAAGGAGTCTCAAATTTCACAGCAGCTCTTCCAATAAACCTTCCTGTCATTTTTTTGTAATTTTTCCATCTTCACAGATGTGATAGGGTAGGTCCACTGCATTCAATTTCCTAGAAAAGTGACTGGGTTCTCAGCAAGCCAACAACTCCAGGTAAACAGAACTAAATAGCTTCCAAGGATGTTGGGTTTTCACTGTTCCCCTGGTGGACAACATGTAACCTAGATTGTCATAATTTCTGCATAAATAAGCGTCAGATAAAGCAGCAAAAGCACAGACAAAGAACACACTCCTAATACTGTTTTGATTAACATTTTAGTGAATTAGATATCTGTTGCATTTTCATAAATATTGGATCATGTTTGTTGGGATATTAGTCTCCAATTGAAATTAACAAATCTCATGTGCAGACATCAGGTGCCATTCTTTAACAATCTTAAAGCAAACTGAATTTCTTTATGTTTGTGATTTGTACATTTTCAAGTAAGGAAACAAAATTCATAATCACATATATCATAATATATCACAAATGAAACATCACTAGAAATCCAGTAGATGAAGCAGAAAAAATCTTTATGATTTTCAATGGTCTATGCATGTATAGAATTGTGTATCATCTGTCTACATTGATTAATTCCTCATGGGGTGTTACTGGGAACATGTATGTTGTATGCAGGCTAAAACTCACAAGAATACTACTAGATTATAACCTCCATGTTTTCTTTCTTCTCTTTCTTTCTTTCTTTCTTTCTTTCTTTCTTTCTTTCTTTCTTTCTTTCTTTCTTTCTTTCTTTTTCTCTCTCTCTCTCTCTTTCTATCTTTCTTTCTTTCCTTCTCTTTATTTCTTTTTTTGATACAAAGAAATTTATTTTGCTTGTTATTCTAAGGATTGTGCTTCCTGTCAAACAGGTTTCTATTTGTTTCATGTAAGCAGATGTACGCAATTTTCAACAGGCTTTAGTGACATACATGGTCATTGCCAGGGCAGGATGTTTCTACATTACCAGAACTATATGAAAATTTGGCATTTTCAACTATTTTTTGTACATTCTTTGTTCATTTAAAATTCTTCCCTTTTTTGGTTATTGTTTTTAGTAGTCCCAGCCAGAGCAGGTGGGGCCAGCCCCGGAGTAAGAGGGAGAAGGGAGAGGGGGAAATTAGTTTCAGTATTGCATGTTTCTTTAGGCTTTTTACTATTTAGTATTTGGATTGAATCAATTCTTCATTCTCCCTTCTGCCTACACTAACACCAGATTATGTGTGTAGTGATGAGTTTGGGCTACACTGTTTTGACTCCTGGAGGATCATGTGTGTGCACCTGCTCAGGAGATACCTGGATTCATGAATGGAAGACACACACAGCCACAGACACATACACACACACCAGCTAATTTTAAAATACCTTGGCTACCTCAAAGGCTGGGGACTCATAAACCTTCCCCACCAACCCCAAACCCAATTGGGGAAGTAACCAGTGGCTACTTACCTGTATTCTTACATGGTTTACTAGCTTTATCTCCTACAGCTCCTATGTCCATCACTATCCTACTGTTTCATCGGGATAGCTCCTTTTCCTTTCCCTGTGTCCTAGCTTACAGAATTCTAAGGGTCCTGCATGACCTCCCTTTGCCCAGATATTGGCCATTGTCATCTTTATTGATAGATCAAAACTAACTGGGACAAGGACCTTTAGCAATTGGACATGCAGATTCCTGATTGAATCAAAGCATTGAAATCAATCTCCAACATATGTGTTCCACATACATTTTTCCTTCTACACCCTAATCTTACATGTTCCCTTACATTTACAAGACTCTCTCATGGGGGCAATTGATGAACATTTATGAGCCCCATTTTAGTTTTGTGGATTCAAAACATACTCACTTCTGTATAATCCTACATTTAAAAAGTTATAAGCTGACAAAGTATTGAGACAGAATCTACACTATTGACTTTTCTTAAGCTGCCTTACGTTACTTAAGACAGTCCTTTTTTTTCACTGACATAGTCATTTTCCAGGGTGTTCTGCAGGCCTAGCACATGGGGAAGGGAAGACTGTTAGTACTGATAGTTCCTAAGGTCACAGTTCATTTCTCTACTTTCTTTATCTTCTACAGATTCCAGACTTCACTGCCCATCCTGTCCCAGTTCTTGACTGTCAGCTCATGAGTGTGTAAAGCAACATTTCCCCAACTGGGGCTTCTTGAATCAGCATGGTGAAATAACAAAAACATGAGAAGAAATGGAGACTTTGAGTACTGTTCCACTGTTATTCATTCTGCCATGGGATCTCTCCTGATCTAAAAAGAATTTTGTGACAACTTGACTTACAGGTGTGGTATCCTGAGAATTTTCTCCAACTGCACTGCTTGGATGGGCTGATTAAGTCACTGCCTTCATTCCCATCATTTCCACTGTAGTCTTTTAAGTGGTGCATGACAATTACACATACAATTTTTCATATATATATATATATATATATATATATATATATTCACTTTACATCCTGTTTGCCGCCCATTCTTCCTTCTCCTTTACCTCTGGGAGAGTAGACAACTCCTGGGAATCCCTCCAACTCTAGCACATTGACACTCTACAGAAATAGGCATATTATCTTCCACTGAGGCCAAGTAAGGCTGACAGCTACTGGAATGGAACGAAAACACAGAAAATAATTTCAGGGACAGCCCATGGCTGGGAGACTACATTATACAAGATGTCCCCAGATATCTAACAGCACATACCTGCATGTGCATATATGCTTGTATATCTAGGTGCTGTGACATTGCATGAGAACTAACTCATAGAAATATGTATTTTGTCAATTGAAGCATCATTTAAATGTGTTTTATATACATAAACAAATTTCTTATCTATGAATATACATAATATATATACATATATAAATTCTGAATGGTATTAATTTTACATTATTCATCACTTAATATTAGATGAAATGTACTTTAAGAATTGACATATTTGAGGTTCATAGTAGTTACTAAAATTGTCTTTTTCTGTAACATGACTAGAAAATAAGAGTATAATCTTACAGTCTTGGATTATTCTTGTTAGTACTGGTTCTCTCTTTTCATTACTTCTCATAGGACAAACAATCCTGTCAATAAGGCTGCATATTCTATGATGAGGAAAGCATCTTTCCAATTACCAGGTGTGTCCTCAATTCTTCACCAATCTGACAATATTGTAGTGTAAGTAAGTACGTAATGTAAGGCATAATTGCTACTGTTAGAATTTCAAGAAAGTATTGCTACAGTACATTGAGTACATAGAGTAAAGTTTATGATGACATTGTATTCCAGATCTTTAAGGAACCCCCTGATTTTCCTCTCAGTGGTGATTTAGATTAATATGTATTACTTTTTAATAATTAACAAGTATTATTTATTAATACTTTTCATTCATTTTGATCAGGAAAATGGATGTGGCTAAAATCTAAGGAGAATCATGTCCAATCACAGAATGGAATTCTGGAATATGACAATCAAAATGATTTTTATGTTACAAATTACAACTGGAGTCCTGGGAAATGCCTTGTTTCTTATCTTCTATCTGGTCTACTATATAGAACATATATTAAAGCCCACAGATTTGATTCTCATGCACATAATGACAGCCAATGTCTTGATAGTTCTGTCTAAAGGAGTGCCAAATACATTGGTAGCTTTTGGGTTGAAAAAGTTTTTAAATGATTTTGTATGCAAAATTATTTTGTACATTCAAAGAGTTGGCAGGAGTGTGTCCATTGGCACCACCTGTTTCTTGAGTGTCTTTCAGGTCATCACCATCAGTCACAGGGAATCCTGTTGTAAGGATCAAAAAGCAAAGGCTGCAAAGTACATTGGCTGCTCCATTTTCTTACTCTGGGTCTTGTCCATGATTATACATTTCATTTTCTTGGTGTACACACTTGTCAAAAGAAATAACAAAAACATGACAAGAAATCGAGATTTTGAGTACTGTTCCACTGGAGGGCATAATGAAATTAATGACTTGCTCTATGCTGTATTGGTGATGTGCCCTGAAGTCTTCTTTTCTGTGCTCATTGCCTGGTCCAGTGGCTCCATGATTGTGATGCTGTACAGACACAAGCAGAGGGTTCAACATATCCACAGCAGTCATGTTTCAAGGAGAAACTCTCCAGAATCTAGAGCAACCCAGAATATTCTTGTCCTGGTGTCTACCTTTCTGGCATTTTATACTGTCTCCTCTGTCTTACAAGGCTGCATTGCTCTTTTGTATCATCACAATTGGTGGCTGGTGAACATTACCCGCCTCACTTCTCTGGGTTTTCCATCTTTGGGACCCTTTGTTCTAATGAGTCATTATTCTATTATGCCTAGAGTCAATTTGGTCTGGATATGGAATAAAATTTTCTAATTTTATTTAAGTATTTTAATGGTATATTTTTCTTTGTTTCCTGGTGTTAACTCCTACTCTTCATCAAAAGGTCAATACAGAGAAGTAAATCATATTACCTTGTCATTGTAGAGTTTTTGAAAGTGAGAACGGGAATTTGTTTGCTGATTTAATCAGTAGCCTATGTGAACTGATTATATTATGAGGGCCATTGCACTCTTAAGAGTCTTCCCTTTGCTCAATTGATTTGCAAATGTGGCAGGGAGAAAAAGCTGTTAATAAAACTGACATTCTTTTGGCTTTCATACTGTTGGGTCAGCTTGGTTGCTCAGGATTTCACAGACATCCTGTAGGCCCAACATTCTAACAACAAGGAAAACTGAAATTATGGCTGGTCATGAACGTGTTCTTCAGGAGGACCTGCTCCCATAGTAGTTGCTAAATACTGTACCAGGCCTATAATAATAGGATTACATCTTTAATCTCTTACAAAAATCAATTCAACATGAATGATGGTCTTTTCCAGAATCTTGAGCATTTTTGCTAACATATTATTGAGAGATTTTTGATCATCAGGGATATTTGATAATAAAATTCCTTTGTTGTTGTTCTGCCTTTATCTGGTTTGTCATCATGGGAATCATAGCTTCCTCAAAAGAGCTTTGAATAAAATAACATAGCCATTATGGAAAACAGTTTGTTCTTCTCCCTATATGTGAAAAAAGAAACTACTATTTCCATAACCAGAACCAGAAGCTGTTCCACTTCTGGTGCTATACTCAGAAAACCCCATCTCATACCAGAAAAATATTTTTCTGTCATTGATCAATACTGACCTGATTATTGCAGAAATGAGACAGCTCCCTCTGATATATACATAATAGAAAAATCAAATAATAATTATATCATACTTGAAATAGATTATGATTCTACCAGTGTGAAAAATGGTATAAAAAATAAGTAGGAAATGAATAGATAGATAGATAGATAGATAGATAGATAGACAGATAGATAGATGATAGATAGACAGATAGATGATAAAACTAAGCCGTGTCAACCAAACTCAGACAGAAATGATCACATATTCTTCTTCATGCAGATTCCATCCTTTAATATCTACATGTATATATACAAAAGAGTAAAAGTATAACCTCAGTTATAACATTAATAAAGTAGACCTAGAAAGGTAATATTATGTTATAGGCAGGGAGAGTATCTAGAATATATAAAAGTGTATCTGCAATATTTATATTTCTATATTAATTATTATCAATTTAATTTTGTTACTGGTGGAAAAGGATTTAAATATGTAATTGCTACTGAGAGTTAGAATACTAAGCAAATCTCTATGGCTTCATCATGGCTATTCTAACTTTCTGTAGATCAGTGAAATGTACAAAAGTTTGGCCTGAGCATGTATTCCATTTATTGGTTATTTTATTTGTAGTTTTTATTACTTTTATTTGTGTGTTCATTGCCATCAAGTGATTTTAATTTGAAATAAAATACCACCGAAATTTTCCAAAGATGAAGAGACTTTTCCATATATATAGCCATCAGTAAATGTAATGTATCACAGAAATGGGCTTAATAACAATAACTACATAATTGTAATGTTAGATGACAGAAAATATTTCATCTTACTATTTGACTGAAAAAAATCTATTCTCATAACTATAACCTGACTGTAGCTTTCCATGACTCTACTTCACCCAGCTTCTCTCCTCCCCTGAAGAACTACTCTCTTTCTGTCATTACAAAATACCATGACATCAAGACATAACAAAACACAATACAGAAAGATAAATCACAAACCATCACACTGAAGTTGCAAAAGTCAGATTATTAGAGTCCTCCTTCAGTTATGTTTAATGTGCACAATGTAAACAACCTTTTAAAAATAATGCCATAGTTGGGTACAAACAGCAAAACACAACTTTTCTAAAAACATATTCTACTCAAGTCATATCAATAAAGTGATCACATTTTGGGAAGGATAGAGACAATGAAGAAGGAAGAAAATGAGGACATTATCTAGAAGGGAACAGGGGATGGCACCACTACAGTGGACATCAGTTGATTAAAAGTGTCCTCCAAAATGACAAAGGCTATAGTGGCCAGGAGTATATATTGGGGTAATAAGGAAGTTGAAAATGTCTAAAACATGAGCAGCACAGCATGTGAAGGAACATACAGAGGACATATTTTCTAGTTATGATGTCAAAGAAAATTTTACTAATGATAAGAAATCTTAATAATATAAATTATTAGTTGATAACTTATCTAAAATTAAAACATAACTGATAAGAAAGTTTTAATACTACTCAGAATATATCTATTGTGCCCTGACGGGCAAATGTTTCTCTATCTTGTATCAGATGAAGCCTTCCTTGTTTAACCTGAAACTGACATCCTCCCACTCTTACTCTGAATTTAACCCCTTTCATGGAAAGTCCTCTTGGAAAGTTCCCTACTATGATCTAAAAATTAGTGGTCAAAATGTATTTTGTTGAACTACTTCTGTGCTTTACCTCATTTCTCCTTGAAACTATCAAGCAGCATGTGGCTTTTGTGGATTCTTTACCTTTTTTTAAGTTAATATTTTTAGTAATTTTGGGGAATTTCATTCCATGAACCCTATCAAACTCACTTCCCAGTCTTTGCAGCACCAGTGAACTATGTTCTCCATTGCTCAGTAGTTAAGTAATTCAGGCAGCAGCAGCAGTGGGTCCACGGTGGGGGCCAATTAGTAGAGCAGAGGATCAGCCCTACTTCATATTGAACTGTTTCTTTGAGATCAACATGCCTCTGCATATCTCCCTGCTGTCAATGCAGGTAGCTCAATGATTAACTGGGCAAGACCTTTGTGCTTGAGACTTATTGCCTAAGAAGCTGCAATAAAGGTGTAGATTCATCATTCTCAGCTGCACTCAGTTCTCGTGGGTCATCTTACATTTCAATTTTCTGTGGCCAATTTTTAGAAACATCTTTTCAAAATATTTTATCGTTTTTAAGTTGTTTCAGAAATACTGTGTGCTCTGCAGGTTCAATTTCTGTAAGTGCATTATCCTTCATGACCTCAGTGTTACTTAGGAACTGTTATGAGCTCTGCTGCAATACATGCAGGTGTAGGAATCTGTTCTCTTGCTTCTTTTCATTTAAAGCTCTCTGTGAAATAAATTTTAGGAAGCTCTGCTCAGGCTCCATAATATCTTCTGTATACAAATAATTTTAGAGTTCACCATTTGATACTTGATAACCAATTAAGACAACTTCCCCAGGGAAAATTATTTCTCTTTCTCTCAACAATATTTCCATACAGTAGCTCTAACACTCAGGGAAAAAAAATTCTCTTTACACAAGATTATTGGAATACCCAGAGACAACTAGATTCCTAGGAGGTCTGTCATAACCAGGCTCACTAGTGAGACACACAGCCCTGCCCTAATGCCTGGCCTAACTGGGACTCCCTTGAGGCCCAGTACACACAAGACCTATCTATCCAGTAGGAGAAACATCTTCCTTTTGGCCTGCAACTATGCCCAGGGCAAATCCAGTGCTCTAGACAACCACCCACACAGAGAGACAGCTTGACTCTCAGTAGTTCCTCACAATCAGGCTAACAGGTGAGGTGACCCTTGTCCCATTACCTGGCCTAACTAGGACTCTCATCAGCCCCAGTGGACATGGGACCTATCTGCCCTGCTAGAAGCACATGTTCCTTCTTGCCTGCAACAGTGCCCAGGACAGATCTGGCATTCAAGACCCCCTCCCACACCCAGAGACAGCTTGACTTCCATTAGATCCATCACAATCAGATTCACAGGCTCACAGATTGATCAATCCAGAACCCCTTCCACACACAGAGACTTAAGGCTATCTATCATAACCAGACTCACAGGAGGGAAAGGCTCCAGTAAGAGATAGCAAGGCCAGATAACACCAGAGATAACCAGATTGTGAAAGGCAAGGACATAAATATAAGCAACAGAAACCAATGCCACATAACACCATCAGAAACCAGTTCACCCACCAGAGCAAGCCCTGGATATTCTAACACACAGGAAAAGCAAGATTCCAATCTAAAACCCCATCTCATGAAGATGATAGAAGACCTTATGGAACTACCAGTCTGAAGCATAACGGTCTTGCCCAATGAGTCATGGGACTGCCTGCACTGTAAATGTGGAGATATGCAGAGATGTAATGCTCTCCAAGAAGCAGATCAATATGCCTAGTCCTGGGCTCTATTAATAGGCACCTGAATTGTTTGCCTGCTGAGCGATGGAAAGCATGATTTCAGTGGTGCTGTAAAGACAGAGAAGTGAGTGTGATAGGGCTCAGGATATAAAATTCCCTGAAAAAAAATCACTAAAATATTATGTTAAAAAACAGCAAAGAACCCAAAAAAGAGCCATGCTGGTTGACAGTTGCAGGGAAAAATGACTTAAAGCACTGAAGCAGTTCAACAGACTACATTTTGATCATAAGATTTTAGAACATATTTGGGTACTTTCCAATGGGACTTTCCATGAAGGGTGTTAAAAGCAAGGGTAGGGGTAGGAGAATGTCAGTTTCTGGTTAAACCAAAGATGGCTTTGACTGGTACAAAAAGAGAATCCTTTGCCTTGTCACAAGAACATAATTATACTCTGAGTAGTGTAATAATTTTCTTATCAGATATGCTTTAATTTTATACAAGATATCTATTAATAACTTATATTATTCAGATTTGATATCATTATTAAATTTTTTTGACATGATAACTAGAAAAATATGTCCTCTGTATTTTCCTTCACATGCTGTGCTGCTCAAGGTTTAGGCAGTTTCAACTCCTCTATCACCCCAATACATACTCCTGGCCACTAGAACCTTTGTAATTTGGGGGACTACTTTTAATCAACTGATGTCCACTATATTGGTGTTATCCTCTGTTCCCTTCAAAGTATTGTTTACATTTACTTCCCCCCGATTGTCTTTATCCTTCCCACAACTTGATCACTTTATAAATGTGGCTTTAATAGAAAATACCTTTAGAAATTTGTGTTTTGCTGTATGTACCTAAATATGGTACTATTTTTTAAAAGTTGTTAACATTATTGAACATTAAACATAACTGAATGTGGTCAATAAGGGTCTGACTATTGTAGCTTCAGTATGATGGTTTTTGTTTTATCTTTCTATATTGTTTTGTTATGTTTGATGTCCTGCTGTTTTTAATGACAGAAAGAGAGTTGATCTTCATGGTAGGGGCGAAATGAGTGGAGTAGAAACACGGAAATCTATAGTCTGTATATATATGAGAATAGAATTTCAATAAAATATTAAGAAAACAAAATTTTCTGGCATGTAACATGTAATCAAGGTATTTGTGACATTGAGTCCATTTGTGTGATACATTACATTTACTGATGGCTATATGTGGAACACTCTCTTCATCTTTGGAAAAATTTTGGTAATATTTTATTTCAAATTAAAATCATTTTATTGTAATGAACACACCAATAAAAGCCTTTTAAAAACTATAATAAAATAACTTGTAAATGGAATACATGCTCAGGCCAAACTTTTGTACATTTCACTGATCCATAGAAAGTTAGAATAGCCCTGGTGAAGCCATAGCAATTTGCTAAGTGTTCTAAACTCTCAGAAGCAATTACATTTTCATATTCCTCTCCACCAGAGACAAAATCAAATTGACAACATTGAATATAGAAATATAGTTATTATGTACCTTTTTAATAAATTCTGGATACTCTCCCTGCCTATTATCTAATAGGACCTTTCTAGGTCTACTTTAAAAATGTTATAACTGAAGTTACACTTATATTCTTTTCCATATAAATGTGGAGACATTATAGGATAGGATCTCCATGAAGGAGATCATGTGGACTTTTTCCTTCCTGTGTTTGGGTGACATGGTTTAGTTTTATCCATTATCAATCAATCAGTCAATCAACCAATCAATGAATAAATTAATCAGTTTACCTACATATTTTGTGATTCTGTCTTTCACACTGGTAGAATTTTAATCCATTTTATATATGAAATATTTAATATTCGATTTATCTATTTATGGATATGTTGGAGGGTTCTATCTCATAGCAGCAATAAATAAATCAGAGATGGTTGTTGACAGAAAAATGTTTCTATGGTATAATATTTTAGAACCATGAAAGGCACCATGGTATAGTGGTATAGTTTCTCATCCACTTTCCTGCCATGACAATAAATGTCTTAAAACCATGCAGTGTTTCTCTTTCATGGGGATGCACTGTGGGAAAGAATGGAACAGGCCTTCTCCTACAAATCCACTGTCTAATCTCCTGCAAAAGAATTCTCTGTGTTCCCAGCTACTGGACCACCAACCCAAGCCAGCTGACAGCAACAAGGTAAGCCAAGCCTAGGATTCTCCCCTTGGGTGCAGCCGGAGCTTCTCTTCCCCTCTTCCCTTTAGCTGTGGACCAGTCCAGTCCATGGGACCAACTTAGCTCTCAGCTCTTCTGCATCTTCCAGCAGTGAGTGGGTGCCCAAGAGCGTGAGAACTCAGCTGCCCTGCAAGCCAGAGGACACCTAGCTAGCTTCTGCTCCCCTGGGTCTCAGACTGCCCTCTCCTATCCCTGGAGCATTGTCCTGCAAGCAGTTTCCCATAACTAGACACCTGTCTGGCACAGTCAAACTTCCTGCTTCCCATGTCCTGCCTCCCCAAGCAGAGGCTCAAGCCCTGTGGTAGGGCAGACATGGGACCCCCCCATTTTATACAACATGATATATGGTTTTCTTAGTATAGCACCAGAAGATGAACTGCTGATTCAAATATTTAATTCAGTTTTTTTTTTGCATTCTGTAAGACTAAAAATCTGGTTTCCAAAATGGCTATATTAGTTTATTCAAAACTCTTTTCATGAAGCTAGAATTACCATGATGTCAAACCAGATAAAGAGAGAACAACAACAAAGAAATATTTTACCAAATATCCCAGATGATCAAAAATCTCTCAATTTTATTATCAAAAAAGCTCAAGATTACATCAAAAAATCTTCATTCATTTTGCATTAATTTCTGAAAGAGGTTAAAGATGTAATCTTATTTTTATAGGCCTGGTGCTGGCTACAGCTACAATGACGGGAACAGGGCCTCATGAAGAACAAATTCATGGCCAGCCATAGTTTCTCATTTCCTTATAGTTAGATTGTTGGACTCAGGGCTGTCTGTGAAATTCCTAGCACCAAGCTACCCTGACAGAATGAAACTCACAAGAAGGACAGTTTCATTACTAGCTTTGCTTTCCTGACTCATTTTCTCATCAAATGAACAAATGGAAGACATGAATGGAAGACATCAAATGAACAAATGGAAGAGTAGAATAGGTTATCATAAAATGATGATCCTCATGTAGGCTAGTAATTCAACCAACTGACAATCTCCTATATTCATTTGACTAACCTTAAAAAGACAATGTCCTATGATTTAAGTCTTTTTATTAACCTTTTGATTAAGAGTGTGAGTTAACAATTGGAAACCATGTAAAATATATCATTGAAATAATTGAATAATAATAAGATTAAGATATTTTATTCCATATCCAGATCAAACTGGGTCTGGGCATAAAAGAGTAATGCCTCATTAGAACAAAGGGTCCAAAGGATGGAAAACACAGAGAAATCAGGCAACTGACTGTCAGCAGCCACCAATTGTGATTATATAGAAAAGCAATGTAGCCTTGTAATACAGAGGAAAGACTATAAAATGCCAGAAACATACACAACAGGACTAGGATTTTCTGGGTGGCTCTGGATTCTGGCGAGATTCCTCTGAAAACAGGACTGCTGTGGATGTGTTGAACCCTCTGCTTGTGTCTGTACAGAATCATAATCATGGAACCACTGGACCAGGCAATGAGCACAGAAAAGAAGATTTCAGGGCACACCACTAATGCTACATAGAGTGAGTCACTGATGTTATCATCGACTGTGGTAGAACAGTACTCAAAGTCTCGGGTTTTTGTCATATTTTTGCTATTTCTTTTGACAAGTATGTACACCAAGAAAATGAAATTTATAATTATGGACAAGACCCAAAGAAAGAAAATGGAGCAGCCAACATAACTTGCAGCTTTGTCTTTTTGATCCTTAAGGCAAGATTTCTTGTGAATGATGGTGATGGCCTGGAAGACACTCAAGAAACAGGTGATGCTAATGGACACACTCCTGCCAAGTCTTTGAATGTACAAAATAATTCTGCATCCAAAATCATTTAAAAACTGTTTCAACCCAAAAGTTGCCAATGTGTTTGGCACTCCTGTAGACAGAACTATCAAGACATTGGATGCCATTATGTGCATGAGAATCAAATCTGTGGGCTTTAATGTAGGTTTTATATAATAGACTGGATAGTAGATAAGAAGAAAGATATTTCCCAGAATTCCAGTTGTTATTTGTAAAGAGAAAATTATCTTGATTATCATACTCCAGAATTCCATTCTGTGATTGAGCGTGATTTTCTTTAGATTATAGCCATACTCATTGTTTCTGATCAAAATGAATGAAAAGTACTAATAATATGAAGAGCTACTGTGAGTCTAAATCAGAGAGGCCCGTAAAGCTCAGGAAAACCATGTCATCCTGCACTTTATCCTATGTGCTCTATGTACTGTAGCGATAATTTCTTGAAGTTTCTAACAGTAGCAATTATAACTTACAATATTTATTAACATACCATACAATAATGTAAGATTGCTGAAGGTTTCAGGACACACCTGTGAATTGGAAAGATGCCTCCAAAATCATAGAATAACAGACATTATGTGCTAGATTACTTGGCCTGGCAGAAGCAATGAAAAAAGAGAACCAGTGTTAATAAGCATAATTTAGGACTATAAGAATATACTCTTACTTTCTAGTCATGATATAAAGGAAGTCAATTTTAATGACAACTACCAACTTCAAATATATCAATTAGTAAAGTACATTTCACATAATATTAGGTGATGTATAATGAAAAATTAACCATTCCATTAAGAATATATATCATAGATAAGAAAATTCTATTAAGACATAAAACACATGTAAATGATTGTTCAAGTGAGGGCAATATATCATTAACTTGTGAGTTAGCTCTTATGCAATATCACAGCACATATATACACACTCATGAGTGCATATTTAGGTATGTGCTGTTTGATCCCTGGGGATATCTTGTGTGATACACTCTCCCATCAGCTGGACCATGGCCTGTCGCTAAAGCTACTGTCTGTCTGTAGGATCCATTCCACTGTCTTGCTGCATTATATGGCCTCAGTGGAAGAAGCTATTCCTAACACTGCAAAGCCTTGATTTGCTAGGGTTGGGAGGATTCCATGGTAGTGTCGACCCTCTCAGAAGTGAAGGGGAGGGAATGATGAGCAGCAACCAGGATATAAAGCAAAATAAATAAATAAATAAATAAATAAATAAATAAATAAATAAATAATTGTATGTGTAATTATCATGTAACCCCCAAAAGACTACAGTAGAAATAGTGGGAAAGAATGCAGTGAATTAACCCATCTGTGCAGTCCAGTTGGAGAAAGTTCTCAAAAAAACATACCTGCAAGTCAAGTTGTCACCAAATTCTTTTTAGATCAGGGAGATCCCATTACAAAGTCTAAACTAGACTGTGAATCATCACCAGGCTGAACCAAGAAGCTCCAGTGGGGAAAATGTTGCTCTACACACTCTTGAGCTATGCCTGGAGAGTGAGCCTTACAGTCAAGAATGAATAAAATTGATGGTGAAGCCTGGAACCTGTATAAGTTAAAGGAAAGTAGAGAAATGAGCTGAAGTCTTAGGAATTACCAATACAGTCTTCCTTTCTCCATGCATTGGATCTGCAGAACAACCTGGGCAATGGCTACAGCAGTGAACAGAAAGCACTGTCTTAAGTAAAGTAAGATAGCTTAAGAAAGGTCAATAGTGCAAACTCTGTCTCATTCCTACTTTTCAACCTATAGTATTTTAAATGTGTGGTTATAGGGAGTATGTTTTGATCCCACAAAACTAAAATATGGCCGATAAAGGAAGCATGTAAGATAAGAGAGTAGATGGAAAAATGTACATGGAACACATATGTTAGATATTGGTTTTAATGCTTTGATTCAATCTGGGATCTGCATGTCCAAATGCTAAAGGTCCTTGTCCTCAAATGGCTTTTAATCCATCAATAAATATGCCAACCATCAATGATTGAACAAAGGGTGGTGTCACGGGACACTTAGTCTTGTGCAGACTTGGACACAGGTAGAGGAGAAGAAGAAATCTTCATGAATCAGTGGATACAGATGAACATAGGAACATAGGAGCTCTAGGAGATAGGGCCAGTGAGCCACATAAATATTCATGTAAGTAGCCACTGGCCTGATTCAGCTTGGGGTAGCAGAGGAAGGTATGGGAGTGCCTAGCTATTTAGGTAGCCAAGGCATTTTGAAATTAACTTGAGTGTGTGTGTGGGGTGTGGGTGTGGGTATGGGTGTAGGTGTGTGTTCACTTTGTAATTTCCAATATATCCTGGGTAGTCTGCATTCAATTAGCCAGGAGCTAAAGCTGTGTAGCTCATTCTCTTCACCATTACAGATGGTATGCAATGTGGTGGAAGAAGTTACTAGTAAAATAATTTATATATTCCGGAATGAAGGAGACAAAACACACACATACACACACACTCACACTATGATGTAAGTTTAGGAGGAGGGGTGATGATTTGGTTTCTCAGATAGGTGAGAGGAGTCATGAGTCATGTAGTTCTCATGTAAGTCGTGAAACTAGACCAAAGAAACACAGCCTGATCACCTCTTAAGAGAAAGACTGTGAGAAGCAGACAATTGCAGCTGTCTGCCTCCAGCTACCAGATAAATACAGGATACATATTTTTTTTAAAAATATTTATTTGTTTTTAAGGATAGAATGAAATATACAGACTTTGCCTGAGCCAAGTGGGATTTTTTTTCCTGTGATTGAAAACTGATACAAAAAGCTTAAGCTAAAAAGCTGGGAAACCCTGTTGTGCAAAGAGCTAGGCTGGCTGCTAGGAGAAAGACAATGAGAGGAAGAGAGCCAGATTGTCAACTTAGCCTGCTTCCTACAAATATAATCAAAGGAGAGGGACAAATAAATTACATTACTTTTATTTTGAGGACAGAAGGGAGATTAAATGGAAAACTGCTTTAAAAAAAATTAAGTCTTGTGAAGGCAAAATCTCAAAATCTTTAAATATGGTCCACATGGGATTTCTATGATTTCTTTCTCTGGTATGATATAAATAGAGCCTGGAAATAAATGCATTCAGTAAGTAGACACAGATAATAAATACTGAGAAGTTCTATATTTAAAAAAAAATATATTGAAAGCAGGAAATAGGAAGCCTTACCTCTCTCAGACATTAGAAACTTAGGCCTTGACAATTGTAAAAACAGAAAGGGGCATACTACAACATATACCCACAAAGATATTAATCTCCATAGTAGGGAGGATTTAAGTATATACAGATGTATAAAATATTAAGGCTTTGTTCTTAAATTATAGGTTAAAAATCAGGAGATTGTAAAGAATCACGGCCTCAACAGTTAATATCTGTTTAGATTGCTTTAATTGTTTTGAATTGCTTTAATTATCAAGTGTGTGATTATGAGTTTTGGTGGTTATATTAAAATTCCTCTAGAAGAGAGGGCAAGCTATATCTTGAATGATTTCCAGTTACTAGACCAAGTATATGCTATTTTGGGAGAAAGGCTCTGTATTTGTGTTGACAGGAAAAGAGAAAGGGCTATGAACCACTTCGAGAGCAATATGGATTAAATATGATATTAATAGTCCTCCTGAAGATCTCCAAAAATTTGAGAAAACTCAAACAAGTCAAGAAATTTGATATTCTTTAATAGGAGAATTTCCCATTAACTTTTTTAGACATAAAAATGTCTCTAGCCAAAACTTTAGATAAAATTAGACAATAAAACTTGTTGTTTATAGTATCCTTAAAATTCTTTGTACCCTTCTTCAAATGGCATAAATGAAGAATTATTGCAATTAGTTATTGATAAAATTAACTAATTAAAAAGAGAGATGTCTTTATCTGCTCAAACAAAGAGAAAAGTTCCATCATTAACTGATATGTGTGTTCTGTACAATCTGAACAAATATTTTAATGGTAGTAAAATTCTTACGGAATGTAGAGCTTTGGGAAGATTCATCCTCAGAGATGCTGAACTGATGATATCCAGAGACTTACTTCCAAAATAGCTTCAAAATTTGCTAAGTCCAGATGATCTCACCTCATCCAACCTTTAGACAGATCCAGTGAGAACTTGAGTCAAGTTCTGAGCCTTCTAAACATAGAGACTAGATAACATATGCTAAATTAGCTTTCTTATATCTAACCAGTTTTTCTAATTTTCCTATACCTTCTCATTCCTTTGAAGAGTTTCTTGGCAAGCCTATTCTGCAAGAAGGAGCCATGGAGAGTCATCAGTCCAGTTTCCTGGGTTATGATTACTTTATAAATTATACATAGGCTGTCTTTTTAAGGGATAATTTGGAAATGGTCATATTTTTTTGGACATGGAGGAAATAGATGGGATCGATTACTATATTTAATTCTTGAACAAAGCATTGTGTAGCCATAAACTACCATTGGTAAGAATTGGTATATTGAAACAAAATTTGAAATTAATATTGTAACTCTTAGATAGTCCTTGTGTCTACGACACTCATTTTAGAATACAAGGTTTTGACCCAGTCCTTTATATTTTCTGTTACAAACAGTTTAAGATGACTAAGTATCACAAGTTAGAGGCCAAAGAGTAAACTTACGGTTATGTTAGATTCTAATTTCATTATATAAAACTGCTTTCAATGTACACAAAGAAAAATGTCAAAAACTATGGTTTAACAGTTCAAATATGCATTATATACATAGTCTTCAAAAATATCAGAAATCCACAGACTGTGACATTTAATGCTATTTCATTAATAAGGATCATTTGACAATGAGACACGTCTGCTCCTGATAGCTTCTCCATTCTCCTTCAATAAATTGAGCATCTTTACCTCCCGGTAAAGATTGCTATAGTGGCAAGATAGCAACCGGGCAGAAATTGACCAACCCATCTACATACAAAACATACTGGCCAGGAAAGGACATACAATGTGGAAGAGTTACCAGTTTGGTTCTTCTAAGATAGAACAGCCTAACCCTTCCTAGTTCCTGCTCTATTTCAAGATCTGTCAGATGGTTCTAGGCATGAAGGCTGAAGACAGATGCTCCAATGTTATAAAATATAGGGTTTGTTTCAAGGGAGTCAACTGTCTCTAAAAGTGTTTGTCTTAGAAGCTATATTTATTGTTTCCTACATTCAGGTAATATTTAATTTATTCTCAGATTTCTGATGGAGTTGAAGACTAGTTATAGTCTCATAAAAAAACTTAAATTGCTTATCATTGAGAGATATGATATAGAATTGAAAGCATGGTTATCAAATGCTATTACATGCTAAAAATAAAGTATAATTCAGGTATAGAATTGTAAATTCTTTAAGTTAGGAGTGATGGTAGAATACTTTACCTAATTAACAAATATGTTGTTAATTGTTGTGGCTGTACTTTATGTCTGAGAGAAGAGACTTTTTTATTTTGACAGAAAAGGTGAGGTGTTGAAGATTGGTTCTAATGCTTTGATTCAATTTGGGATCTGCATGTCTAAGTGCTAAAAGTCCTTGTCCCCAGTTGTGTTTTGATTGATCAATAAGTATACTAGTAGAAAATGTCTGGGCAAAGGGAGATGGGGTAAGACCCCTAGAGTTGTGCAGGCTAGGATGCAGGAGGGAAGAAAATGTCAACCTGAGAGGATAGGTGCTTGAAGGTCTTGAATAAGGATGTAATGATATAAATATTGTTAACTCAGTGTGTACTCACAGAGCAATGAGATATACTTCCAACCTACTTCTGCCCTTCACACACTTTGTGTTCATCACTTAATATTTTGTGCACTTGGTTTGTATTTTATTGTATGCTTTTTGCTGCAAAAAATGTTTTAATTTGGGGTCAATTGAGAGATGGTAAGGAGCATTTGCTCCCTTTGCAGTGTGTGTGTGTGTGTGTGTGTGAGTGTGTGTTAAAAGTTAAAAATAACTTACAAATTTAACATAAATTTTTTATGAGATAATGTCAAATGTGAATGCTTTGAGCTTTTAATAAAATGAAGTATTTTCAGTGTGGACTGATCTGACAGAAAGCTCTACCATTTCTCAGTTTGATTTCAGAAGCACAAGAGGGACTTTATAACTAGTATACCACTACAAATATAAATTATTCTTCCTGCAGAGGTAAAGGCTATAGGATGAACTACTATTAAGCTGTACAAAATTCAACACGAAACACTGACATACATTTATAAGGATAGGATTTGACATAAGTTACTGGCATATTTCCTTTAACATTCAGCACATATTTGCTTTTTTAAATGTAGTTTTTTTCATGGTAGAGTCTCATTATATAGCACTTGCTGTCACTCTAAATACAATGTTGGCCTTGAAAATTACAAAGATCTGTCTGACTCTTCCTCCCAAATCCTGGGATTAAAGATTTTCAATACACACCTTGCTTATTTGATAATTTCTATATTGATGATTCTATTATAATAAACCTATGATGCATTCAAATAAAGGACTTGCTTACAAGTTACTATAGTACAATCTGAAGAATGTATGTGAAACCTTAAACATTGCCCACTGAGATATAGCACTAGGTGTTAATACAAATTTATCTGAGGGATAGAACCCTGGTATATCATGAAAAATGGCTTATGTTTCATGAAAAACAAAACAGGGAGGAAAGATGTGATGCCAGGTTGGGCATAGATTATGATTAATCCAGGGAAAATAAACCAAGGTACACTTGGTCCTGGCTGTCATTGCTCAATACTCACAATTAACCATCCTTTCCATGTTACCATCCCACATCCTAGAGCAAGAGACTTCAAACCAGACAATGTACCAATGATCATTCAATGCAGATTCAGTTACTGACTGTAATAAGGGTATCAGTGCAGTGTACATATGAATTATTTTCACACTGGAAACTTAGTCACACTATGCACTTCACAGGACTACTTGCTACTTACGTTCCCATTCTAATATTTCCTAAGGGATGAAACCATGATAGATTAAATGATAATATAATACTTAAATTTATTCTACATATCAAGCATGGTAAAGTGAGTTATGAAATTAATCTTTTACCACAATCATTTAGTACCTTCAGGAAGGATTGCATTTTTCTTTTGTTACCTAAAGTCGTCTTTATTTGGGGACTTAAATTACTGTAAGAAAAGACAGAGAGTGGTCCATGGTGAGAAACTGTATTAACTCTTTTAATCATTTCTTAATTATGAAATAATACTTGTGCCTTCATTGTCTTTTCCATGGATCTTTTTCTATAGCAGTTTCCTTTTAGAGGGCTCAAGCACTTACCAGGATTGTGGTTTTGCAGACTCTGCCACTCAGTCTGAAATAAAATACATTTACATGGCTGCTTGCCAGTGCAGGACAATGGGTTCTTTAAGCACATTTAGGCTCCTTAATATACAGTTCTGTAAGAGAATCACTTAAACGTGAGGTAGAGGTCTGTGACTCTGTGATCTAACCTCCCTCCAGAACAATAATTTTCATTTCAACTTCTATGGCAATGACAGCACAGGCTTTGGGAAAAGAGATCATCCATCAAATTTTCCAGTTGTTAATTAACAAAAATGCTTCAGAGAAAGTTTCTTGTGAATTATCCAAAGGGATAAGTGTCCTGTCCAGCAGGACATTAAACAGGCATCTGGGGAGGTCACTTGAAAGAGAGTTGGGGGGACCAGCAAAGACACAAGGAATGATGACCTGTCTATAATCTGATCAGATCGCCATTTTTACTTTTGCACACATAGGTTATATCAAAAGGGCAGGATGTGGGGAAGGGGATGATGCAGGAGTATGGGTGTTCAGGGGGAATACAGATATCTTCCAGAACAGAGTGTCAGCTGGGTGAAGGTTCAGGGGACAGATCACTACGACTCCGCCTATGATTCACTTGTCTTTATCTAAGTTGGTACTATCCTCCAAGGTTACCTATCTACAAGGCCTATGACTAGCCAGGCTTGGCAGCCTTCCACCAAAGTTGCTTGTTTACAATAACTCCCAGCTATCTGTTTCAGTGTTTTTCCACAGAGAACCAAGACTTGGTGCTACCAGGCATGTATGTCAGGCTTATTGCTGATTTTAGGCCTTCAGTGTATAAGCAGGGCTGTCTCTGACAGATAAGATGTTTTCAAGAGCGTTTTCATGATCCCTGAATGCTCACCAGCTCTCTTGTGGAAGGTGCCAAAAACTTTTATTGTAGATTCGTGAGAAAGTTCAAGAAGTCTCTGGGATAATTTGGATTCCTGTCTTCATTGATTTTTTTTCAACTCTAATCAACATAGTTTAGTTTTAGGTTTTCATTCTTTATTACTTAAAATGTTTGAGTGCTTTATACAGCCATTTGTGTTTTACTTAAGTCTATAAATGATTATTTCCTTCTAATTATGTTCTTTCTTAAATATTCATCAAAATTCCCTCCAAACATTTTGTGTTCCTTAAAACAATCAAAGAAAAACTAAATAATGTTGCTCATAAATGCCTAGGGCAGAGGCATGAATAGTTGGTAAAAGGTGGCTATCTTAAAGAAGCCTGATATTTCTTCTCTTCTCTCACAAGCTGTTTGTAGTCGTTTGCTTTCATTTGAGAGTGGGACTTCCTCATCTTCTCCTCTTAACTGGCATTTTTCTTGGCTGATTTTGTGCATATTTTGTGTATTTGGCCATAACAAGTGAATTTGCATGTGCAAGACCTCTGCTTTTCCTGTACAAACCTGTTTACTATGCACTATCTACTACTGGGCAGCAAGGCTCCCTTTTGCCTGAGAGCAAATGTCACTTAAGCAAACACCCTGAGTAAAGGAATACTTTATTGCCCTTCTGCCTAGGAGCAAATGTCAGTTAAGTAAACAGCCTGAGTTAAGGAATACTTTATTGCTCTCCTGCCAGAGAAAAATTATTAATCAGATAAGCAACTCGAGCTGAGAAATGTTTTAATTGCCTTCTTACTTGTGAGATAATATTTAGATATGTAATTTGGGCTAGGAATTCTTGTGGGCTTAGAGAACTTTGCAATTATGGGATGACCCTGGATCCTGACTGCTAGATGACCCTCCTGCCTGCCTGCCTTTATAACAGAAACCCGAACAATAAAGTTTAAGCACTTGGTCAGACATTCAGACTTGTGCTTCTTCCTTGTGTCTCTTGTCCCATCTTTTGCCCTCAACTTCCCTAGGGCCTTGTCGAATCCCTCCGTGCGGGGAAATCTACCACTAGGTAGTACATTACCCTCTTTCTGCCTCTTTGTCCATGGTGATCCCCAACTACTAGAAGGAAGAGTTTTGATATAGATGTCCCACATTTTTTTCTGGGCATTTCAGAGTCTCTTATTCTCATTACCTTGAATAAATGAGGACCTTTGTGTTACTCATCATAGAATGCAAACAAAATCTTCCCTAATGAGGGCTGAGAGAGATACTAAAATCTGATTATAAAGGTATGCGATTAGAGACCAGTTCATTTCTATTTTCAGCTTGTTCTATGTCCTTTTAGCAGAATAAGACTATTAAACATTTCTCAGGATGATGAACCAGCCAGATGTTGCTTATAATTAGTACTCATCTTGTTGCAAGATAATTTCATTTCTGTTTACTGTAAAAATCATCTATCTGTTGCCTACAATATGACTTGTTCCATACCATGACTCTGTCTTGACCTCCAGCCTTCCTCAAACTACAAGTCGTTTTGGCCAAGAATATTACTCTCATCTGATGAAGTAGTTTGCTTGCCAAGTTTGTATGTTTCAATTCCTTCTGGAGGCTTCCAGTTTATAGCTTTGTCATGAAACAAACTTCTAAACATTTTAAAAATATGTAATTGGTTTTGAAATTTAATTATAACTACCTTTCCATCCCTCTTTTTCCCATTTTCCTTTCTTCCCTCCAATGGACATCTCTCTATTTCTCTTAAACCCACGGCCCTAGTTCTTTAACTACTATCACCTACAGAGAAACACAACTAAATACATATTAGATTTCAGGGCTAACAAGTTCATAGTAGATGATCAACTTAGAGGTTTTTCTTTGGGCAAGATTATTTCTCCCAATCTCAGTATTTCTTGGTTATCTCTAATTCTGTCTATAGTTGTGGCCAAATGATATTCATCCTATTTATGTTACCATATTTGTCAAGATCATTCTTGTTTAGGTCTTGCTTAGGGAACCCTCTTGATGAGACTTCATGTGTGAAGTCTCTCTGATACTTCTAAGACAAGCATTCTCACAACAAGCCTCCTCTTCCTCTAGCCCTTGCCAGCATTCCAACTTATTTTCCATTATGATTTCTGAACTTATATGTAGCCACTGTATTGTATATGTATCAAAAGTGGCTGGGAATACATGGCCTCTTGTACTTGGAATTTTGGTCCGTTGCAGTTCTCTCTAATGGTTTTCATCTATTGTAAATTACAGTGTACACGTGGGATGGGTTGGGCCCTACCTATACTTATCTGTATGATAGGATAAACAGAGTGTAGTTAGGAATCATACTGGTTTAGTAACGTAGCAGTAGATGACTCTCTTTTATCATCTATGACCACAATTATTCTGAATAGTTAGATAAAGTTTTAAAACTAAGCATATATTTCTGTGTGGGGCAGTGGGTTGTGAGAGGCACCTGGGTACCTGGTTGAGTGCAGGCCTCAAACTCCAGATACCCTAAAGGGATGGTAGGTGTTCGGCCTTGCTCCTGGACCCTGGTTTCTTTCACTTATCCACAGCCCTTCCCAAAGAAAGGTGTTTGTTGTCTTAGGTCAAAAAGCACAGGTAACACACATACAGGGCATGATTACAGGTCTCAGAGCCTCAAGAGATCTCCATATTCATGAATTACCTAAAGGCCAGAGGGCATAGCCAATTAAGCATCCCTTCTCAGACCCTCCTCCTACTTACAAAAAGTACTTAACCTCAGGCCTGCCCTGAGGACATGGGGTACAGTTTCAACAATTTCTGCCATGACAATAAACCTTTTAAAACCATGGACTTCCTCTAGTCTTTGGGGCCCACCATGGAGAATGGTAAAGGGAGCCTTCAACCAATGAATCACAGAAGCTTCTCTCCCTAATCCCTTCTAGCTGTGGGCAGGTCCAGCCTGTGTGCACCACCCTCTCAGTCCTTCTACAGTCTCCCAGTGGTTCCTGGGTGCCCAAGGGCTGAGACCAGATGGTCTCTGGCTAGCCTCCTTGGCCCAGAGATCCAATCCAAGAGCACTGCTCCCACCACGGGACCTCAGACTGGGATCTCTCCACACCCGGAGTGAAACTCAGTGGCTTCCCCTAGCCCAGCATCCTCCCAGCTCTGTGTGGAGTGAACTCAGTCAAATTCTTACACTTCCAGCTGCCTGAGCTGTGGCAGACTTGTGGGATCTATAACTCATCCCAACAGAACCCACGACCATGTGAGAGCTACAGCCGCACATTTCTGCCTAAACCAGAAGCATTTTTAAATTCTTTTATGCAGCTGTTATTATCCTGACATGAAAACTAGACAGGAATGTATTTTGATGTGGACATGACCTGTTAACATGTGAAAAAAAAATAATTGGCCTATGGTAAACTAGCAAAGCCAAAACCCACTTGTGCCTGATACACAAGGAATGGCAAAGCTTTCCTTGGGAGACTGAGTATAAGATTTTATGAATGACTAATCATTGTGTTGAGAGGCGACCAACTGGGGCTTTTTCATCCTAGATGTTTACAACCTGAGACTCTTCACCTACAAATTCTACTATGTACAACACGTTACCTTGCGTTGTACCTAAAGATTATGAGTTCACGATTTCAGTGGCAGCAGTATCAGAGAATATCACCAATTCAAGATGAATTTATGTGTGTCTGTGAGAATGTCCTTTCTTTATTCCTTCACCTCCCTTAGCCATGGATCTGAATCCCTAGCTTCATGATACATGAATAACTGCAAATTACATAACTAGGCTCCATAGAAGGAGTATGAGCCAAAATACATTTTCCATCAATTATTTATTCTGATATTTTGGTTGGTCAAAGGTGTAAAAAAGCAATTATTACTTACTTACATATTTAATTTTTATTTGTTAATTAGTTTTTACTTATATCACAAATGTTGCCTGCTCTCATTCCCTTCCCTCAAAGTTCTACCTTTATCTATGCTCTCCTTTGCCTCTAATAGGGAAACTCGGACCACATTCCCCTAGTCTAGTATATCAAGTCTCTTCAGGGTTAGGTGCATCCTCTTCCATTGAAGCTTGACAAAGGTAGCCCTCTATATCATATGTTCTAGAGATCTTGGAACAGTTCATGTATGGTCTTTGGTAGGTGGCTCCATCTCTGGAACTTCACAGGGGTCCAAGTTATTTAATAATGTTGATCTTCCTGTGGGTAACCAAATTCTTCAGTTCCTTCAGTTCTTTCTCTAAGTCTTCTTTCAAGGTCCCTAAAGTCCGTCCAATGCTTGGATGGAGGTATTTGTATCAGTCTAACTCACCTGATATGTAGAGCCTTGTAGAGGACAGCCTTACTAGGCTCCTCTCTGAAAGTACAATGTAGCATCAATAATAGTGTTAGAGATTGGTGCCTGCCCATGGAATGGATCTCAAATTGGGACAATCATTGGTCAGTTGCTTCTTCAGTCTATGCTCCATTTTTGTCTCTGAATTCTTATTACGCAGAAGAAATTTGGGGTCAAAAAATTTTAGGTGAGGTTGTGTACCCATCCCTCAACAAGGAATCCTTACTGACAACTTGAGGTGGCCTCTTCAGGTTCCATATCCCCATTGCTGGCCATTTGAGCAAAGGTCATTCTGATTTAGTCCTAGGAAACTCCACCCCAGGTCTCTGGAAATTCTTAGAGGTTTCCCTCACCTCAAATCTTTGACAGCTTTGTATTTCCACTCATTTTCCTGGTCCTTTAGCCCTCTCTTCTGTCTGTCTCCACACTTGACCCTGTCTCTGTTTTCCATCCCCTTTCCCTCCCCCATCCAACTCTCTTGATCTCTCTCTGCCTCCCATGACAATTTTGCTTCCCTTTCTAGATCCTATTTGAACATTCTCACTTGGAGCTTCCTTCTTTTTTACTTTCTTTGAGTCTGTTTGTCATGTCATGGGTATTCTGAACTTTTTGGCTAATATCCACTCATCAATAAGTACAGCAAGCAAGTCCTTTTGAGAATGGGTTATCTTGCTCAGGATGATATTTTCTAGTTCTATCTATTTACTCAAAAAATTCCTGATTTTCCCATTTTTAATAGCTGAACAGTACTCCAATGTGTAATGAACCATTTTCTGTATCCATTCTTCAATTGAGGGACATCTGGGTTGTTTGCAGTTTCTGGCTATTATGAATAAGTCTTCTATGAACATAGTGGACTACCTGTCCTTGCTATAGACATATAGACATGTCTTGTGTTGTACCCAATGAATATGATGAGATGCATTTATATGTGTCTGTGAGAATTTCCTTTCTTTATTCCTTCAGCAACCCAGCCATGGATGTAGAATCTAAGCTGCATGAAACATTAAAAAGTAGCAACATAAATTTCTTTTCAATTTCTTTTTCTGATATTTTGGTCAAAGGTACATAAAAGTAACTAATACATATTTAATGTACTAATATTACTAAGATGTGTAGTAACTTAAAGGGAGTTAAACATAGTTAAGAAACTTCAGTAAACACATTGGACCATTTTGAATTGTCAAAGATAGGTTTTCCTGAAGCAAGAAACATCTTGCCTGCCTCTGATCTACGAGTTATAAAGACAATAATTTGTACTTCAGTGCTATTCTTGAAGTTATAGACATAGCTATAGGAAATATGCATGAAATATATTAAATAAGCTTGCTATTACACACACACACACACACACAGTCTGTCTGATCTATACTTCTCTTCTCTAATGTCTTTCTCCTTGTCTTTCTCACACATACACACATATCACTCTTAAATTACATGGCTACTAATACGTTGGAAGATTTATAAATACTTTGTGTAATTTGGCATCACTAGCAGTGTTAGGTGGAGATTTGTGGAGGTCTTTTATGATATAATCACATTAATCAAATGCTGTGCAAATAGAGATACTTTGACTTCTTTTTTATTTGCATGCCTTGTTTTCATTCTCTTGTCTGATTTTCTTAGCTTGTGAATTTCACTAAAATAATTTTTTAAATAACAGTTTAGAGACTGGAAAATCTTGTTTTTTTCCTTATTGTAGTGGAATGTTTGAGGTTTTCCCCCATTTACCATCATGTTGGCCTTATTGTGTTACATGTAACATTTATTGAGTTGATTATAATCCCTTGGGCATCATCATTCCATGACTTTTATGATAAACTAATGACAGCAATTATCAAAACCTTTTTCTGTATCTAATGAGATAATGTTGTGGTTTCAGTTTTTCAGTCCATACATATAGTAAAACTATGTGTTTTAGGAGTATATGTTGAACCATCTCGACACATCTGTGATGAGGCAGCCTAATTATGGTGAGTAACTTTTTTAAGTCAAAATAATTTTGATGTAAAGAACTTAAAAATAAAAACATGACACAGTGAGTTTAAAGAAGCTATTCAAAACCTTGGTCAATCCCACATTCTACATATCTCAGTGAATGTTTTGCTAGTAGTAACACCATTCTAAGTCAATGAGATTTGTTTAAGGTTTTATTATTTCATGATCACTCACATTTATTCCCTTATACACAACAACAAAAATACCTGACAAAGTTAATACACACATAAACACACACACACACACACAGTTTATGTCATGATAAACATCTGCTTTTTTACTCCTTAGAATCTCCTCTCATTTAGCCTATTCCCATTCAAATCCCAATACCTTGGAAGCTATTTTTCTTGAATTCATAGTTGCCACACCTGTTAATAGCCCAGAATAATTTTCCTACAATGCAATACTGGCTAGCATATTCTCCTACATGTCAGAGAGGATATAGAAACCAAGGAACATCACATCTATGCAACAAATACTAGCCTAGATACTTGTACCTACAATCATAGTTTTCCAAACCTACATGCAAAAATGGCAGTGAGGAAACACAATCAATGACATGAAGGACAATATATCTCCACTAGATCCTAACAAAAAAAAAATGGAAAAATAAAAGGCAACTTCTGCTACATCCAAGAAAACTTCTTAGCTTCAAGGATGGCTATCACTTTAGTATAAATGGACAGAAAAAGATATTCCAAGAGAACAAATCTAAGAAGCAAGCTGCTATAGCCATTTTAATATCTGACAAAATATTTGTTAAACCAAAACGAATCAGGAGAAATAGAGAAGAACACTACATAATAACACACACACACACATACACACACACACACACACACACACACAAGCTTTCAAAATGACAATTCAATTTATAACATATATGAATCAAACTTGAGGACACCCATATTTGTAAATGAAGTGCTACTATAGCTAAAAATACATACTGACCTTCAAATATTGATAGTGGGTTGTTTCAGTACCTCACTCTCAAAAAGAGACAGACCATCCAGAGAGCATCTAAATAGAGATAAGCTTGTGATGACTGATACTATAAACCAAATCGACATAATATATTTACAGAACATTTCATTCACATGAAAAGATAAACATTCTTCTCAGCACCTCTTGAAACTTACCTCAAAATTGAATACACAATCAAAAACAAAGCAAATCTCAACAGACTAAAAACAAATAAAAACCAAATAGCAAATTTAATTACAAACAGCAGACTCTCTAACCATCACATTTTAAAGTGGGATATAAAAGACAACAGAGTTTAAAAATACTCAGAAACAAGACACTACTGAATGAAACATACATCATGTTAAAAACTAATAAATAAAATTAGACGTTCAAGCATTGAATAGAAATTTATATAAAACATATTACAGGGCACAGAGATGTTGCTTTTAAGAGGCAACTTCATAATGCAAAGTGACAACATTAAGGAAAAACATAACAAAGGAAAATGACCAATCTCATGTGAGTACTTTAATGATAGACATATGAGATCTAAAACAAAATGTAGAAATCACATGGAAAAGGTGTAGACAGCAAGAAATATTCAAACTCAGGGCTGAGAGCAGTAAAATAGAAATAACAACAAAATAGAAAGTACAAATAATTGATGAAACCAAGTGGTGCTTCCACATGAAAATCAATAAAACTGGAGAATGCTTAACCAACTGAATGAAAAGGCAGGGAGAGAACATCCAATTTCACAAAATTAGACAACAAATTGGTGCACAACAGATCCATGGTAAATCTCAGAATCTCAGAGAGCACAACAAGCAACTTGACAGCACACATAAAAGCTCTAGAACAAAAAGAAGCAAATACACCCAAGAGGAGTAGATGGCAGGAAATAATCAAACTCAGGGCTGAAATCAACAAAATAGAAACCAAAACAAATATTCAAAAAGAATCAACAAAACCACGAGCTGATTGTTAGAAAAAAATCAAGAAGATAAATATAAACCCTTAGCTAGGCAAACAAGAGGGCACAGAGACAGTATTCAAATTAATAAAATCAGATCTGAAAAGGGACACATAACAACAGAAACTGAGGAAATTCAAAAGATCAACAGATCCTACTGCAAAAGACTATACTTAACAAAACTGGAAAATCTGGATGAAATTAAGTTTCCCCAGGTACCAAAGTTAAATCAGGAGCAGATAAACCATCTAAACAGTCCCATAACCCCTAAAGAAATAGCTGCAGTCATTAAAAGTTTCCTCACCAAAAAAAGCCCAAGACCAGATGGTTATAGTGCAGAATTCTATCAGACCTTCAAGGAAGACCTAATACCAATTCTTTTCAAACTATTCCACAAAATAGAAACAGATGGAACACTACCCAATTTGTTCTATGAAGCCACAATTACACTCATACCTTAACCACACAAAGACACAGCAAAGAAAGAGAACTTCAGATCAATCTCCCTTATGAATATCAATGCAAAAATATTCAATGAAATTCTAGCAAACTGAATTCAAGAATACATCAAAACAATCATCGATAATGATCAAGTAGGCTTTATCCCAGGAATGCAGGGATGTTTCAATATTTGGAAATCCATCAATGTAATACATTATATAAACAAATCCAAAGGGGGGAAAATCATGATCATCTGTTTAGAAAGCATTGGACAAAATTTAACATCCCTTCATGGTAAAAGTCTTAGAAAGATCAGGAATTCAAGGCCCATACGTAATCATAGTAAAAGTATTATACAGCAAACCAGTAGACAACATCAAACTAAATGGAGAGAAACTTGAAGCAATCTCACTAAAATGAGGGACCAGACAAGGCTTCCCACTCTCTCCCTACCTATTCAATATAGTACTGGAAGTCCTAGCTAGAGCAATAAGACAAGAAAATGAGGTCAAAGGGATACAAATTGGGAAAGAAGAAGTCAAAAATATCACTATTTGCAAATGATATGATAGTATACTTAAGTAACCCTAAAAATTCCACCAGAGAACTCCTAAACCTGATAAACAACTTCAGCAAAGTGGCTGGATATAAAATCAACTCAAACAAATCAGTACCCTTTCTCTACTCGGAGGTTAAACAGGCTGAGAAAGAAATTAGGGAAATGACACCCTTCACAATAGTCAAAGATAACATAAAATACCTTGGTGTAAATCTAACCTAGCAAGTGACAGATATGTACAACAAGAACTTCAAGTCCCCGAATAAAGAAATTGAAGAAAATCTCAAAAAAAAAAAATAGAAAGATCTCCCATACTCATGGATTGGCAGGATTTATATATTAAAAATGGCCATCTTGCTGAGAGCAATCTACACATTCAATGCAATCTCCATCAAAATTTCAACTCAATTCTTCACAGAGTTAGAAAAGGCAATTCTCAAATTCATTTGGAATAACAAAAAACCCAGGATAGTGAAAACTATTCTTAACAATAAAAGATCTTCTGGGGGAATCATCATCCATGACCTCAAGCTGTACCACAGAGAAATAGTGACAAAAACTGGTTGGTATTGGTACAGAGACAGGCAAGAAGGTCAATGGAATAGAATTGAAGACCCAGAAATAAACCCACTTACCCATGATCACTTGATCATTGACAAAGGAGCTAAAACCACTGGGTGGAAAAAAAGACAGCATTTTAAACAAATGGTGCTGGTTCAACTGGATGTCAGCATGTAGAAAACTGCAAGCTGATCTATTCTTATCTCCTTGTACAAAACTCCATGTGGATGTGCAAAAGTCCATGTGGATCAAGGACCTCCACATAAAACCATATACATTGAAACTAACAGGAAAAAAAAGTGGGGAAGAGCCATGAACACATGGGCACAGGGGAAAAGTCCTTGAACAGGACATCAATGTCTTATACTCTAAGATCAAGAATTGATAAATGAGACCTCATAAAATTGCTAAGCTTCTACTAGGCAAAAGACAATGTCAATAGGACAAAACAGCAACAGATTGGGGAAAGATCTTTACCAATCCTACATCTGATAGAAGACTAATATCCAAAATATACAAAGAACACTAGAAATTAGACTGCAGAGAATCACATGATCCTCTTAAAAATGGGGTACAGAACACAGCAAAGAATTTTTCACTGAGGAATATCGTATGGCTGAGAAGCACCTAAAGAAATGTTCAGCATTTAATCATCAGGGAAATACAAATCAAAACAACCCTGAGATTCCACCTCTCACAAGTGAGAATGACTAAGATAAAAAACTCAGGGGATAGCAGATGCTGGCGAGGATGTGGTGAAAGAGGAAGACTCCTCCATTGTTGGTAGGATTGTAAGCTGGTACAACCACTCTGGAAATCAGTCTGGTGGTTCCTCAGAATATTGGACATAGTATTACCTGAGAATCCGGGGATACCTCTCCTGAGCATATACCCAAAAGATGTTCCAACATATAACAAAGACACATGCTCCGATATGTTATAGCAGCCTTATTTATAATAGCCAGAATCTAGAAAGAACCCAGATGTCCTTCATCTGTAGAATCAATAAAAAAAAAATGTGGTACATTTACACAATGGAGTATTGCTCGGATATTAAAAACAATCAATTCATGAAATTCTTAGGCATATGGATGGAAAATATCATCCTGAGTGAGGTAACCCAAGCACAAAACAATACACATGTACTCCTTGATAAGTGGATATTAGCCCAAAAGCTCACAATACACAAGATATACTCACAGACCAAATGAATCCCAAAAAGAAGAAAGACCAATGCGTGGAAAATTTGATCCTTTTTAGAAGGAGTAACCAAATACTCACAGGAGCAAATACAGAGACAATGTGTGGAGCAGAGAGTGGAGGAGGGATCCTCTAGAGACTGCCTCACTTGGGGATCCATCCCAGGTGCAATCACCAAATTCACCAAATGCTAACATTAGTGTGAACATCAGAAGTGCATGTTGACAGGAGCCTGATATACCTGTCTCCTGAGAGGCTCTGCAAGATCCTGACATATATAGAGGTGAATACTTCCAACTAACCATCAAATTGATCGTGGGTTCCCCAGTGGAGGAGTTAGAGAGAAGACTGAATGAGTTTAAGGGGCTTGAGGCCTCATGGGGAGAATGACAATACTAACAAACCAGAGCTCCCAGAGTCTAAAAGGCTAGCCTGGGAACACACATGGAGGGACCCATGGCTCTAGCTGTATATGTAGTGGAGCAAGGCCTTGTTGGGCATCAGTAGGAGGGGAAATCCTTGGTCCTGTGAAGGCTGGATGCCCCAGTGTAGGGGAATTCAAAGGCAGGGAGGTGGAAATTGGTGGATGGGTTGGGGCACACCCTCATAGAAATAGGAAGAGGTAGGATGTGATAAGGGGTTTCTTGGGGGGTTAGGAAAGGGGATAACATCTGAAATGTAGATAAAGTATCCAATAATAAAAAATAAAGACAAACAAACAAACGAAAAACAATGGAACTGGCTATCGCAATCAAGCATGAGACATTTTGGCAGCAATTTAATATTACCCATATTTCTGGAATACCTTATAATTGTCAAGGACAACAGACTGTGGAAGGGGCCCATGGAACTTTAAAACAATACCTTAATAAAATAGGGGGAGATATAACCCCATACACAGCAAATTTATTTAAATCATGTTCTTTTTATTTATTATTTTTAAATTTTGATGCTAAGGAACTTTCTACTGAGTATCTATAGCACTCTTCAACCAGGCATACTTATGCATAGGTAAAAGGGAATGATCCACTTACTGGTATATGGCATGATCCACGTCAGGTATTTAATATGGGGAAGAGACCATGTTTGTTTTTTTCTGCAGGATGCTGAAGGAGCATGGTGGTGACCAGAACAATGAGTGAGACATGCTGATGCTGGAACAAAGAATGATGCTGACCTATGAGCTTGACAATGGTAACTGGGTATCTGTATTGGACATATGTTTCTGATCCACCATTGCTTACCTATACACCTGATGGGACAAGCTGCCTTTCTTCAAGTTTTTAGCCCTGTGGAACAGAGAATCAAAAAGAAAGTTATAATGACTTTTTTTTTTCTTAAATGTGATCAATTATTCAGACTCAATCATGGACTGGTCTAGAAATCAATCCAATATTGGAAATAGGTCTTCATTTGGATGGATGATTCTGGACACTTTCAGAGACATATGTGGAAGTTAGCTACAGTTCTCTATGATGTTATGTTAGCAAGAGATAAAGTTGGGACAGGATCTGGATTTCAAACAAGTGTTAGTACATCTGTTAAGGCTTTTTTAATTGTCAGGTTTGTACATCAGTTAAGACTTTTTAAACTGTCAGGTTAAAATTACCTTTGTTTCTTCTACAGTATTTAATGTAAGTTGCATTGATTATACACTTTCTAATTGTGTTCGTATGTTGAAACCTGGCTTGTCAGTTATTGAGGTCTATAAATCAGCTTTTGTTTTATTGCCCTGAGTATTACAGAACCTTTGTCTTCTGAAAAAGACTTGCAAGAACTGGAAGAAGTAAGTCAGGCTTTAAGCAGAAGCAGAGGGTAATGGGCTTGATTTTTGCTGGTGTAACAGCTTTAATTACATTAATTGCTAGCACCACTGCTTCTTCAATTGCTTTGACATAAGAAGTTAAGACAGCTACTTTTGTTAATCATTTAGCAAAAAATGTTACTAATGAGTTGAATATACAAGAGGATTTAGATGGATACTTGGAAGACCAGATTGATGCTCTTTATCCTATTCAAATTACTGGGAAAAGTTTCAGAATTTAAGGGTAAGGAGCCATCTTGAGTGTCATCCAAATACCATTGGATTCATGTTAGTTCTAAAATTTACAGTGGTAGTCATTATAATTAGGAAAAAGTTTAAAGACACGCAGTGTATTTGGCATAATTCTAACACCTCTCTGGATGTTTTAACTTTGCATAGTGAGCTTATGAATTTAAAGAGTGCTGCTCTGCTGAGCTTTGATGCTGCAGATACTGCTGATAAAATTACCCATGGCCTGAGGTCAGTATTTCTATTTTGGCCAAAC
The DNA here is from genome assembly GCF_004785775.1 of Grammomys surdaster. NCBI lineage: Eukaryota > Metazoa > Chordata > Mammalia > Rodentia > Muridae > Grammomys > Grammomys surdaster. The sequence continues at coordinate 16,658 of NW_021605202.1, read as the reverse complement.
TTCAAGTGTGGCATATATAGCCTAATCATACTAGCCCATTTTGTCCTGGGAATACTTTTATTCCTGCCCATCATGTTAAAGCTTGTCTTTAAAAACATCAATATGTTTGCAGTCAAAACACATGACTTGAAACTGAAAATGGACCCTCAGAACGAGGTAATAAATTAACAGCCCGGAAAGCCAAGGACACGTAAGATTCAGCACAAAGTCTTATCAACCTAAGACAAACGTGCATTGCCTTTGGTAATGCATATTCCAAGATGGTTAAGGAAGCCATTCTTGGCAGAATGACCTAAGACAGGTTCAGTATTGTTTGTGAAATAAAAAAGGGTGAGAGACGGAGAGCTTTTGGGGCTGCTTGGTCAGAATCTCACATGGGTCAAGGACAAAGAAATGGGCTGCTTGGCAGGAATATGACATTGGCCAAGGACAAGGAAATACGCTTTCGGAAGAAATCTGACATTAGGCTAGAACAAAGAAGTAATTTCAGGTGGGAATCTAAATCTTAGGCTAGAGCAAAGAAGTAATTTTAGGCAGGAATCTAAATCTTAGGCTAGAACAAGTGGTGTGTTTATGAAAAAATAAAGAGAATATGTTCTGTGGGTGTGTGGAGAGTTATGGGGGAAGTGGATGTCTCAGTGGGCCCATGCAGAGGGATCTCTTTCCCCTGAGGGACCAGTCACATCCTGGTATAGTATAGAGTTTATTCATGGTATGGGGAGGGGAGCCAGGAGGGTAGTACAGGGGGGTGAGGAGAGAGAGAGAGAGAGAGAGAGAGAGAGAGAGAGAGAGAGAGAGGCAGAAGAGAAGTAGAGTCCAGTCTTGAGCATGTGGAGAGAGGAGGAAAGGAAGAGGGAATGGGTGAGGGGACAGAGAGAAGCAAGAGGCAAGAGATCAATAGAGAGAGAGGAGGAGGAGGGAAAGCAGCACCTTTTACAGTGGGCCAGGCCTACCTGGCTATAGCCAGGTAACTGTGGGGGTGGAGTTCAGACAGAATGCTAACAACAAGGAAGTATGCTTCAGATATTAAAATAACTTTGGGCGAGGAGAAGGAAGTTTGCTCAGATATTTTGGTCATCCTGATAAGCCCTTAGAAACAGTGATCACAGGAATATTCACGAAATTTCGTTTATTGTCTTGCTTGTTCCTTGACTATTTGCATCTATTGTATTGCTAGTTTCTCAACCTAGAACTGACCTTAATACTTGCATACAATTAAATTTGTATAAAAGCAAAAAGGAGGAGGGGGGATGAGATGGATTTCTAGGGAGAAGAAGTGGGGGAAGGGGATGGCATCTGAAATGTAAATAAATAAAATATCCAATAAAAAAGAAAATAGTGTAATCTAAAGAACAAAAAAAGACGTATATCATCTTATTTACAGTTTTTAGGAAAGTCATTTTACTTTGTCTTAAAAAGAGAAGGTGTTCCTCACTTCTTTCTGTATTGAGTGTAATGTGTGATTAAAAGGTGTATGTGAAGCAAAACAGATCTTAAAATACTTATAGTAAGATTATGAAGTTTTATTCCTTATTAAGACCAAACTGAATCTGCTTATAACAGAGTAATGATTCATAAAACAAATGGTCCAAAAGATGGAAAGCACAGAGAAGTGAGTGGATTGATGTTCACCAGTCACCAAATGTGAGTAATGCACCCATAAAAGATGAAGGAGATAGTATAAAAACCCACAAAGATATACATGAAATTAAATGCTAAACATTCTTAGCCATCACATAAATACAAATCAAGACCACTTCAAGATTTCATCTTACACCTGCAAGAATAAAAAAACTAGGGACAGCTCATGCTGACAACCATGTGGTGGAGTAAGGAAACATTAATCCATTATTGGTTAAATGCAAACTTGTACAGTCACTGTGAAATCAGGGTGGCAGTTCCTCAGTAAAACAAGACTAGATCTATCTTAAGATTCAGCTATAGAGCTCTTGGGCCTATACCTACAGAATGCTTCATCTTAACTCAGAGACCCTTGCTCCACAAAGTTCATTGCTGCTCTATTCATAATACCAGAAACTGGAAACAATCTAGAAGTCCCTCAACAGAAGAATGGATAAAGAAAATATGCAACATTTACACAATAAAGTGTTATTCAACCACTAATAAAAGAAAAAGTGACATCCTTCAAAATGTGATAGGGCAATGGTAACACAGAACTTGTGGGTTTGGCCAACTAACGTTTGGTTTAATTTAAGGTCCATGCTATGAGAGGGAGCCCACAACCAACATTGTCTGGTGTCCAGGAACCAGAGACTAGAGTGTCCAGAAAGCTAGGGTAACATACAGGCTAACAACAACAACAACAACAACCACAAAATGATTCCTATCTTTATTCTGAAATACTCATAGTTGGGTATCTTGTCCAGTTGCCATTAGTGAGGCTTCCTCTGGCAGCAAATGTAAAAAATTAAAAAAAAAAAAGACTCATGAAACTATCAGGTAAATGGGTAGTACTAAAAAATTCATGCTGATTGTGGTAACACAAACAGAAAGACAAATATGGTATGTATTCAGCTGTATGTGGATATTAGCTGTTAAGTCAATGATCAATGAGCTACAGTCAGATGAACTACAAACATGTGGTATGAAGTAAGAGACTGAGAACTGCTTCTAGATCTGGTTAGGAAAAGGATATGAAATAAATAGTTATGGACTAATGGAGGACTGGGAAGGTCAAGTGGAAAAGTAGAGAGGAGAGAGAGCAATATAAGGGCCATTTGAGGGGTAGTATGGACACCTAATACATTAGAAGCTTCCTAACATATATACATATACAAATTGATCTAAATGAAATCACCAAATGATGGGAAAGACAGATCCCCAACTGGCTCATATCACCAAATGAAGTTTCCAGTCCTGGGATGAGGTACATGTAATTGAGTTGTTGTCCAGAGCTGTCCCAAAGGAATGCCCAAACAATCTAGGCTGTTGTCAGAACTATAGCCTGCTCTCCACAAACTGACAGCAAGGCCCATTGCCGAAAACAATACCTATGTAACTAAATGAACATGGCAAAGTCAACCTGATGTGTTCATAGAGACTTCACCCTGTGTTCTATTGTTTTTAGTACAGGAAGTCATTCTGCATGCTACCAAAATAAAAGCATAAACACCAAGTAAGCCACAAACCCTCAGATCTACAATAATGCTATGCCTGAAAGACATGCTAGTGCAATGGTCTCACAAAGTTTGTAGGAGTAACCAATCAGTATCTGATTTGATTTAAGTCCCACTCTACAAGAAGGAACTCATATCCATACCCAGATTGCTTGGGTTTCCAAGGACCTGAGGCTTCAGAGCCTAGGCTCACAGCATATAGCCAAATAATACTATTCCAAAAGAAAAGGTAGCAGTAAAATGAATCCTATTGATGTTTTGCTGTGCTAACAAAATCACTGCCTTGCTCAGACATCATCAGAGAAAATTGCTCCAGCAGAAGATGGGAATAAATACAGAAACCCACAGCCAGGCATCATGCAGTAAGAGATCTTGAAATTCTCAGCCCAAAATGAGTTATCTCTATTAAATCCCTCCCCTGAGGGCTCAATAGGTAACTCTATGCAAGAAGAGGTAAAAAGAATGTAACTGCAGGGGTTGAAAGATACTAAGAAAATAAGGCCCTCTTAATCAATGGAAGCAAAGATCATATGGACTCACAGAGACTGAAGCAGAAAGCACTGGACCCACACAGGTTTATACCACGTCTTTGTGTATATATTATGGATTCCAGTTTAGTGTTTATATGAAATTACATGAGTGTGTGAATGAGCATGTCTCTGATTCTTGTGCCTTCTCTTGAACTCTTTTTCTTCTCTTGGTTTATTTTATCCAACTCTGAAATGACAGATTTTTTTAAGTCTTAATCTTAGTGTATTTTATTTTGTCCTACCTTATTATAATTCCTTAGAAGCCTGTTTGGTTTTTCTAATGAGTGACAGAGTGTATCAAGGTGGATGGAGCATGAGGAGGGACTGGGAGGAGTCGATGGAGGGGGAACCTATAATCAGGGTATGTTATGGGATGAAAAACAGCAGTTTTACATAAAAGGAAAAGAAAGAAAACAGGAAACATTATTTAGACAAAGGGAGGTAACCAAAAAAGGAGCAGGCGTTAGGGAACAGAGTGTTGGGAGGAGAGTAGACAAAAGAAAATATCATGGCATATGTGTATAAAATGTCATCATGAAAAAATTTATTCAAATGCTAATTAAACTTTTCATTGTAAATGGCTGCAAGGAAGGCTCAAAAGTTAAAAACACTTGCTGCTCTTGCAGAGTACGAGGATTCAGCTCTCAACATCCATCTTAGGCTCCTTACAAACATCTGTAAGGGCAGCTTGAGAGGATTCCATGCTGTCTTCTAGTCTTTGTATTCACCCACATTCAAGTGATCAAATGTCCTCTACACACACATTCATATACACAAATCATAAAATAAATATTTTTCTTGGTTTATATATTTATTCATTATTATATTTATTTATTCACTTTCTGTACCATTCTTAGTCTCCCTACTTCTCTCCCAAGTCTCATCCTCACAAATCCCTCCTGTTATTACCTACTCTTTTCCTCATCAGAGAATGGAAAGCCCTGTTTTGTTAACAAACTGACCTGAGATATCAAGCTGCATCCTCTCCCACTGAGGCCTGTTTGAGTAGTCCAACTAGGGGATGGGCAAGCAACATAGTCAGAGACAGTCCCCACTCCAATTGTTAGGAGACCAACATGGAGATCATACTGCACAAATGCTACAAACGTAGGTTGGCAGAGTGGGGAAGGTCTAGTCCATGCATACTTGTTAGTTAGTGGTTTATTCTCTGTGAGGTGCACATGGGTTCAGATTAGTTGATTCTGTAGGTCTTCTTTTGGTGCACTTGATTCCACAACATCATTCAATCCTATCCTCCAGTCTTGCACAAGATAATACACACTCTGCCTGATGTTTGTCTGTGCCTTTGTGTATCCTTTTCCAACATCAGCTGGGTGAAGCTTCTCAGGCAACAGTAATGCTAGACTTCTGTCTACAAGCATAGTGGTATCATTAATAGTGTCCAGAGTTGGTTCTTTTCCATGGTATGCATCTCAAGTTGGGCCAATCATTGGTTGGCCCTTCTATAACTCTCTGCTTCATCATTATCCTTGCATATCTTGTAGGCTGGACAGATTTTGGGTCGAAGTTTAGAGAGATGGTTCAGCCTTTATAGGCTAGGCTCACAACCAAAAATAAATATTTTGTGTCTGTGTGTGTGTGTGTGTGTGTGTGTGTGTGTTATTGCATACATTACTTTATTGCTCACTTATAAATATGTATTTAAAAATGTGGGAGAGATGGCTCAGTAGTTAAGTGCACTTGCTGTTTTTCCAAAGAACCAGGATTCAATTCCCAGCACCATATGACAGTTCACAACCATATGTATCACCAGTCTCAGGGGATCAGTTGACCTTTTCTAGTCTCTGCAGACAATGCATGCCTGTGGTGCACAGACATACAGGCAGGCAAAACATCAAAGCACATAAATTTTAAAAACTCATGTTTTCTTGAAAGGCACTTAAAAAATTAAGAGAGGGACAATAAAGGAGAGTGTACCACAGTATGGGAGAGAATATGTTTAATGTACTATATGCTTACATGCAAATGTCCCTTAGTAACACAGCCATATAAAATAGATATGCTCAATGAAAATTATTTTAATAATCAAAGAATATACATGACTAAAGCAACAAATATAATAAAGAAATATTAATAGTGAATAAGTAAAATAAAAACTGAGCAATTGGGGTATAGCTCAATAGAGTGCTTGTCCAGTATGCAAGAGGTCCTGAGTTCAAGTCTGAAGTGTTACATAAATGAGGGGGTGGCAGTGTACATCATCTGCAATCCCAGGGGTGGTGCTATAAGTCTACAACTCTAGCACTTAATGAGAGGAAGGCTAATCAGAAGTTCAAAGTCATCTTCAGCTACGCAGAGAGCTCAAGACCAACCTGAGCCACATGAAAGACTTTCTTGAAATGATGTTTAAGTAAATAAAATAGGCAGTGAACAAACATAAATTCAAAATATTTTAAAAGATCAATGTTATAATTCTAGCTAAACTTAAATGAAGGGAAAATATAGAAATGGATGATTAAAAAGTAAAGAAATAAAGACAGAGATTACCTGAAATCTGGGGCATCAGCAAAGGAGCATGGCTAAAAATTTCGTATACCTCAAAGAATTAGTGGATTGGAGAGATGAGGCAGCAGTTCTTCTAGGAAACCTAGGTTCCCTTCCTTCTGGTCTGGGCCTGAGCACTGAGCAGATCCCGGGTGGCAGCTCTGCACTCAATCTCATAAACCCCAAAGGAAGCTGGCCTCCCAGGAGCTCTAATCCAGACAGTATCTTAGGTAAGGAGACAGCAACACCTGCCCTAAACAGGGAGTAACTGGAACCCACAGGGAGCCAGGAATTCACTCCTGGCCTGGAGCACTGCGTTCCTTATTGTCTGCACCCAAGCACTGAGCAGATTTTGGGCCCCAGTAGTAATACCGACCCCACACAGTTCTGACACAACCAAGACAATAGGAAAGACAGGCTCCAGTCAGACACAGGGCTGGTAGCACTCAGGGGACCAGATGATGAAAGGCAAGTGCAAGAACATAAGCATCAGCAACCCAGGATACTTGGAATCATTAGAACCTAGTTCTCCCACACTAGAAAGTTCTTAATTCCCCATATCACCAGGAAAGCAAGATTTAGATTTAAAATCACTTCTAATGATGATGATAGAGGACTTTAAGAAGGACATAAATAATACTCTCAAAGAATTTGAGGAGAACACAGGTAAACATGTAGAAGCCTTTAAAGAGGAAACACAAAAATCCCTTAAAGAATTACAAGAGCACACAACAAACAGGTGAAGGAATTGAACAAAATCATTCAGGACATAAAAATGGAAGTAGAAATAAAGAAATCACAAAGGGAGACTATCTTGAAGATAGAAAACCTAGGAAAGAAATCAGGAGTCATACATGCAAGCATCACCAACAGAATACAAGAGACAGAAGAGAGAATCTCAGGTGCAGAAGATACCATAGAAAGTATTGACACAACTGTCAAAGAATACTCAAAAAGCAAAAAAGTTCTTAACACAAAACATCCAGGAAATCCAGGACACAAATGAGAAGACCAAACCTAAGGATAATAGGTATAGATGAGAGTGAAGATTCTCAAATTAAAGGGACAATAAATATCTTCAACAAAATTATAGAAGAAAACTTTCCTAACCTAAAGAACGAGATGCCCATAACCATACAAGAAGCCTACAAAATGCCAAATAGACTAGACCAGAAAAGAAATACCTCCCATCACATAATAATCAAAACACCAAACATACAAAACAAAGGAAGAATATTAAATACAGTAAGGGAAAAAGGCCAAGTAACATATAAAGGTAGACTTATCAGAATTATACCAGACTTCTCACCAGACACTATAAAAGCGAGATGATCCTGGACAGATGTCGTACAGACCCTAAGAGAACACAAATGCCAGCCCAGGCTACTATACCCAGCAAAATTCTCAATTACCATAGATGGAGAAACCAAGATATTCCATGACAAAACCAAATTTACACAATATCTTTCCACAAACACAGCATTACAAAGGATAATAGCAGGAAAGCTCCAATACGAGGAGGGAAATTGTACCCTAGAAAGAACAAGAAAGTAATCTTCTTCCAACAAATCCAAAAGAAGATAGCCACACAAAGATAATTCCACCTCTAATAACAAAAATAACAGGAAACAACAATCACTGTTTCTTAATGTCACTTAACACTAATGGACTCAATTTCCCCCCAAAAATGACATAGGCTAACAGACTGGATACATAAACAGGACCCAACATTTTGCTGCATACGAGAAACCCACCTCAGTGACAAAGACAGACACAACCTTAGAATAAAAGGCTGGAAAACAATTTTTCAAGCAAATGGTCCTAAGAAACAAGCTGGAGTAGCCATTCTAAAACCTCCAGCCCGAGAACACAAAGGGAGGGACTCATGACACCACCTGTATAGGTAATTGAAGGTGGCCTTGTGAGGCATCAGTGGAAGTACAGGACCTTGGTGCCTGAAAGTTTGGAATCCTAGTCTTGGGGAATTCTCGGGAGCAGAGAGGCAGGAATGGGAGGATGGTGAGAGCACACCCCCATAGAAACTCCCAGAATTATATGAATTAGACATAACAGAGGCAGGCCACCAGAAGACTTGATTTCACAATTCAAACAAAAATTATCTTGATATTAAAATTTGTTTTGAGGATGATTTATTGCAGAATACACAGCCTTGGTGTGTCTACTCATCAAGCAAGCTGAGAAGACCTGCTCAAACCTCTGATATCCTGGAATTTCAGCTGGATGCAGTGAAGACACAGACGTCAGAGGCTTATCAATTTACTCTTCCCCCTGACCCTCTTCTAATATCTCAATGCTCGTAATCAGCTTGAAGAAGTTAATGAAGAGTTGGCGCCCCTATTCCCTGGGCTTGGGGACTGAGGTGGTTAATATTGGGCTGTCTTTCTAGGGAAAAGTAGTGGTTTTGTTGGAACAGGGAGGAATAGCTAAGATTTATTGCATAGCCATAACCTATTGGTAGAAATCTGTATAATTGTTATTAAGCTGAAGTTATAATTTCTTAAATGGTACAAAATTTACTTTGATTTCAAATTTAAGGTTTTCATTGATATGAGTTTCTTATTGATATAAAAGTGAGATTAATATTGTTACTCTCAAAGGCATTGTGCCTGTATAATACATTTAGGAATACAATACACTTATACCCAGTGCTTCTTTAATGTCTTTAACTGATTTGAGATAGTTAGCCTGTGAGTTAAGGGCCTATATCAAATTCATGGCTCTGAGTTTATTGTTAGCGTGTTTTCTAAATTTTGTTAAGAAATAGCTGAGAGGAGTTAACAGACAGCAGTCCAGATTGCCTTACATGGATAGTTGGTTTTCAAGGCATAAGAAGTCCACAGAATTGGTATCAAAACATGTCTGTATTAATGTTCATTTTGATTAGAGACCTGTCTACTTCTGACAGCTTCCCTGTCTTGGATTCTAAGAAGAAACTGAGCACCTTTGGAGTTACTCTAGTTGTGGTGAGACAGCCACTAGGCAAGAATTGCCTCTTTTCATCTACAGAGAAATTACTATCCAGAAAAGTACACACTTGTGGAATAGTCGACTGATTATATCTGCCAAGACAGAGTAATCAGCCTTAATAATTCTGCATCACTAGGTCTGTCAGATGATCCTGGGCCAGAAGGCTGAAGATTGGGTGCTCCAATGTTTTGCAGTATAGAGACTGTCCATGTGTTCAGCGATCTCTATAAATTGGCTAAGTTTTAGAAGCTATGCTTTGTGCTTCACATAATTTCAGTTAATTCAGTCATTCTGGATTTCTGATGGGGTTGAAGACTTATAGTCTCATAGCCAATCCCGGATATTTATTTTGAGAGAAAAGATTTGAGAGGATTGTTTTCAGCTGACATTCATTCTAAAGCCAAGAAAAAAGCCAGGTTCAGAACTAAGTCTTTTAGTTAGGAGAGATGACAGAGGTTCTGGTTAGTCAACAAAATGATGGACTGGGTATTAGGTCTATTTTGTACCTTACTGATACAAATTGGTATAGTAATGCTCTAATTGTATTTTGAGAGAAAAGTTTTATCTTAATAGGAAGGGTGATATGTAGGAGGAGCTAAGGTAGGAGCAGTAAGGAGAGGAGGAAAAGAAGGCAAGGAGGAGCTAGGAGATGTGTGTGTGTGTGTGTGTGTGTGTGTGTGTGTGTGTGACAGTGTGAGAGCCAGAGCGAGAGAGAGCGAGAGAGCGAGAGACAGAGAGAGACAGAGAGAGACAGAGAGAGACAGAGAGACAGAGAGAGAGGAACATGGAGGCTGATGTTCAAGTGTCTCCCGCCAGTCAAAGATAGTTGGTATATCTAGGTTGTGTATTGGGTTACACTTCTGATTGTATGGGCATCTTGTTATTGAGCATTTCCAAACTTATAAAGCCTTTGATAAGCAAAAAAAAAAAAAAGAAAGAAAGAAGAGAAGAGAAGAGAAAAGAAAAGAAAACCTGAGTTCAATTCTCAGTACCCGCAGGGCAGCTCACAACTGTCTGTAATTCTAGTTCTGGGTGACGGGATGCCCACTCAAAATACCAATGCACCTAAAATAGTAAATAAATAAATAAATAAATAAATAAATAAATGACTTTCAAGATTTTTCTCCTTCCCTTTGGAATCTATTAGTTTGGATATGAGAGTATGAGAATATTGTTTTTTTCTTACTCAGGGTTCCTAGTTTGATAATTATTTGACTCAAATTTTTCATAATATCAGAAAGTTTCCAGACTGTATTTGTTTAATTTATTTAACTGCTTTCCTTTGTATTCCTTTTTTGCATTTTAACATTTTTATTTAAATAGACTAATATAGGAGACATTCATTTTCTCAGTGTAACCATTTTAAAATTCTTCCAACATATATGTGGCATATGTACTAACCATTCCTTTTAAAAAACAAATACTGTTTTATTGCTCAGGAATTTTCCATTGTGTGACTACTTCAGAGTATAGACATCTCTTTTACAGTTTTGATCAACTGCTAGTAAAGTTGGTCATCATTGTATACTAGTCTTCATCGCAACATATGCTTTCATTTATCTCTAAATACCTAGAAATGGAACTGCTGGATCTTGGTGGTAGAAATATGCTTAATTTTTAAGAGGGTGTGAACTTGAGTTGACTATATTGTTTAATTCTGTGAGATTGCAAATTCCTCCACACTCTCATAAATATCAGGAATTTTCATTTTTTTTTTATTTAGTTAACAAAGGAAATAGAGAGAGAGACACAGACAGAGGCAGAGACAGAGACAAAGACAGAAACAGACAGAGAGACAGATAGGTCAGGGCCAAAGGAAACTCCATTTTTCCAAATTGCAAAATGCAGCAGGGACAAATGGCCATCAGTGGAGTCTATTAGCGTACCAAAGTGCATGCTGGCCTTCAGGCTTCCTGGGTATCACCAGTACCTGTTACATATTTCAAAGTGCATGCCATTCTCACTTCCTCCCTTACCCTAAACACCCCCAGCTCATAGGCTTCTCTCTCCAGCTACTCATCCTCAATATAAACGTCCTCTTTCAACTATGCCCTTTCCTAGTCTCCCTCTTCCCTCTCTCTCTCTGCTCTCTGACAATCTCTCTCTATGTTCTTTTATCTCTCTGCTTCTGCTTCTCCAAGGCCACAGCAATTCCTCACAGAAAACATAATAAACAACAACAATGACAACAGCAACAATACTGTCACAGTCACACCTGCATATTTCTGAGCTAGGCTGGACACCCCAGAAGTCTTGCTCATTGCTTGTGTTCACAACATCTTCTAATTGGAAAATGGTTCACACCCAGCTGATAGAATCAGAACTCCTGGGGCATCAGGCCAGAGCCTCACAGCAAGATGTCTGGAGGGCAAAGAAGTCAATGAACTTCTCCACACATCTCAGATTCATATAGTTAGAGATGCCATAAACCACATTAAGGAATAAGATAAGTCATCACCTGCCAAGGTTTCATGTAAATCTGAGAGAAGTCACAAATGCTGTGGAGGGCCAATGACATAGCTCCTTTGGTAAAGGTACTTGCCATCAAGCCTGATGACCTGAATTCAATTCCTGGGACCAACACATGGAAGGAGAGAACTGACTACAGAAATTACTCTCTCTTACATATTAAATAAAAAAATAAATAAATTTTCCTAAATGTAAATAAATACATGTGCAGTGTATGGGATTAGAGTGGTGAAGGAAGTGTAGACAGACTTCCTACATCAGTGATTTTAGACCTGTAGGTCTCAATCCCTCGTGTGTAGTTGGTCGAACTACTTTTCACCATATCAGATATCCAGCCTATCAGATTGTGATTCATAAAAATAGAGAAATTGCAGTTATGAAGTAGGAAGGAAAATTATCTTATGGTTGGGGGTCACAACATGGAGAACATGAACATGAGAGGACAGCAGCAGCAGTCAGGTTGAGAACACTGTTCTAGATCCTAAACCCAGGATTCAGCACTGTAGAATCACCTGGCATCTAGAACCATCACCAAGGACCTGTTCCCACCTGCAGCTGCCTGCTGAAATCAGCCAAGTGTTCTGGGTACCCTCGGCGACTGTGACTCCTCCCATCATGCAACACAAAGGAAAAATGATGGTCCTCTCAGTAGACTCAAAGATATAATATCTCTCTGTATTCCCAGGACTTTAAAATCTAGAGAAAATAAAAATAATAAAATAAAATGGTCCAAAATTGAAGCAGCAAAATCCTTGCGACGAAAGTTCATTTAAGATGATACCTTTGTTATTTTAATTGTGTGTGTGTGTGTAGTGTGTGTGTGTGTGTGTATGTATATACAGGTGCACATGCATGCGTCCACGTCTCCATATCTATATGTGGAGGTCAGAGGACAACTCAGGAGAATCAGTTCTCTTCTTTCACAAAGAGAGACCCCAGGATCAAACTCTGGTGCTTGGGTTCAGAAGCAGCAGCTTGCTTGCTTTCTTTTTTTTTGTGGGGGTTGGGGGTTGGCTGGGGGTTTGGACTACAATGAAAACATGAGAGCACACTGGACAGTGGACAGGGTAGAGCTCTATTTCAGTGCTGGAGCAGTTGTCAGACATGCTCAGGGACCATGCTTGAGTTCCACAGCCAGCCAGCCATGATTACAAAAAAAAAAAAAAAAAGACAGAAAGAAAAAAGATATAAGGCCGGTTTGATCAATATAAATTCAATATAAAAACTGGACATGTTCCCAATATACATATATATTTATATGTGCATATACATATGTATACATATGTATGTGTGTGTATTGTATTTACAGTTTATCTACATTGATCTTCTATGTCCATTTGCAGCTGTCCAGGGGATGTGTGAGACTCAGATAGAATAAATCCCTGTACATTTTTCCATATATTCAACTACAGAAGTATAATCAATACATTAAGCATAGCAAATTATTAATGACTTATAACTTAAAATTAATAACATAATAAAATAGAGTAATATTAATTATATACAGTAAAACTTAATAATATTGAGTTCTTTATTTGGGGGATTCATCACTTAATTTTTAAGATATTTATTACATCTATTTATCCATCTACAAATTGTGTGTACATGAGTGAATGAATCAGTGGACAACTTGCAGGAGTAAATTTCTCTTTCCACCATGAACTCAGATATTCAAGGCTTGAAGTCAAGTACAACCAGCTGAGTCTTCTCAGTGCTGGCCCCTCCTCCACTTAATACTTTCAAATAGCAGTTGACAATAGGCAGCCTAAGCCAGGGAAGGGAATAGCCTTGGTAATCATAGCTAGAACTTGAAATTTAGCCACAATTGTTGTACATACCTGTTGTCCTGTCACTCAAGAGGCTGACACATTCAAAAAAAACCAAAAAGAAAGAAAGAAAGAGGCTGACACATGACAAGCCCAAGTTCAGTTCCCGCCTTAACTACATGGATCTGGGAGTCAAAGACAGAGAGACTGCCTACCCTTGTTTATACACTCTTTTTAAATGTGATACACTGATGGCACACATATAATAACCTCATGCAAAGAGAATGAAGAGATGCATCTGTACAATCAGAAGCCTTGGAGTTCCCTTATCTGGAGTTCATCTTGAAGCCTTTATCCAGATTCACTGCAACAACAACAATCTGTAGAATTCCAGGACCTGAGGGCTGAGAGTCACCCACCCAACCTCCGACATCAATCATATCCTTCTTTTCCTTCACCAAACGCCCCTCCCCGCCTCCTGACCAATAAGAGGGAATGATGCATTGGCCAATCACTTAACACCTTAGATTTTTTCTACCCAGTTCCAGCTGCCATCTATAAAGGACTAAGCTGGAAGTCCTGGAGCAGTGAGTCAGCAAATCTTGTCTTCTGGTTCTTTGCTGTTGTATGCTTTTATTTCCTTTGTTATTTGAGTAAGGGGTGTGTGCCCTTCATTTGCCTCCCTGACATCTACACCCACCAGAAACAGTTCGTGTCCTCTATCATGGTTATTTGGCTTTACTTTAGCAGGGTAGCCGAGACACGTAGCAATACTTTAACTATTTTACCTTTTATTTTTATTTTTTAAAGGAAAACAATCATTACTCATCCAAATCCTCCAACACTTGCTCCAGCTGAATCCACAGACAACCATTCCGACTGTATCTGACTTTTTCCGACTTCAAAGTAAGTAGACTGATCACAAGAAATTGTTAGCTGGGCTGGAAACCTCGGAGGAGCGGATACTACTGAGGCCTACCAGATACAAAGAGAAAATAAATAACGTGTAGGCATCATGAGGGTTGGACATCTGAGAATGTAAAGGGTAGAGATATATTTATATATTTATATTCATATTCATGGGTGTGAGGCTGAGAATCAGAACACACATTAAAGCAGGCAGGTATGGATACATCCAGTATTTGGGTCTAAGACCTTCACCTGAGTTCACCCTTTAAAGACTCACATTATTTTTCCCTTGGCTATTAGGTAAATGCATGGGCAAGGTTGCTTGGATTATGATAAAAGCTGTCTTCAGAGTTGGCTGGAGTATTGAGTTGTAGAACCTGAGTGAAACAAACATACCAAATACCTGACCTCTAATACCTCTAAAGGTGGCAAAAACAGATTGTAGATTGAATTAAAATTTCTAAGGGTAAAGATGTGGAGACCGGAACACCAGGAAAATGCAATGTTGTAATCAAGGCAGATACTGGAGTTAAGTAGCTACAAGGAAAAGAAAAAGATTTTCAGCAAAGCAAAGGCTCAGAAGGGGCATGCCAGGGGTTCCTTGAGGGAAGGAATGTGAAGCTGATGACCCTTGCCTGGAAAGGGTGAGGCAATATTATTCTTAGTGGTCTTGATGTTATTGGAGTTGGTTGGTTTTTTGAGCCAGTCTCAAGGAATGTGGACTAGCTGAGAAATCACTGTGTAACCACAGATGGCTTCCACTTGCTTTCACCTCCCAGGTTCTGGTACCACAGGTGTGTGCCACCACATCTGATTTTCTGTGTTGCTAGAGATAAAACCCAGAGCTCTGTACATACTAAGCAAGCATGCTACTGACCAACCCATATCCCTAACTGAATTTGTGTCATTTTAAACCACTTACTTTATGTAATTTTTGTAACAGAGACCCCTGCAAATTTACCTGTAATAGTTACCACAAATAATTAAGGGTTTGTGTTCTGAAAATAAAAATATCGTTTTTCAGAACCACACTGTATCAAAGTTAGGAAATTAACAGTAGTGGGATACTGTTGTGCAACATAAAAACTTTAATGTTTATCCTAGTGTGATAGCTCATGCCCTTGAGCCCAGCACCAAAATTAGATAAAATAATGGTGCAAAAAAGAGAGTCAAAATCAGTAGATTTTTCTGGTCTACAGAGCAAGTTCCAGGACAGCCCAGGTGACTCAAATAAACTGTCTCAAACAACCCAAAACTAAAGTAGCCCAGGGATTGTGGTGCATGCCTCTAATCTCTGCACATGGGAGGTAGAGGCATGGGGATCTCTGAATTTGAGGTCACTGTGGTCTACAGAATGAGTTCCAGGACAACCAAGGCTATAGAGAGAAAGCTTTTCTTTAAAAAAAAAAAACAAAAACAAAAACAAAAAAAAAACTTTTTAATGTTTACAGTGAATTGTCTTTATAAGTCCGGCTGTGTTTTCATATTAAATATTTGTTACCACTTCCAGCATGAAGCCTGTGCCTCAAACACTTGAGGTTCTGGCACAAATGTGTGTGTACACATGAGTAATCTGAATTCCCTGCTCCTCTGAGTGTTGTGGGTGTGGTATGTGTAAAACAAGTTCTGGAGAGACAAAATGAATTTGTTTTGACCCAACTTACTGATGAAGATGTTGGAACCTGAAGTCTTGGCGAGGAATTTGTTTCACCTGGTAAAGTTAGCCTTTAACCTTTCCCTTTGTGGTAGAAGGTTTAACTTAGTGGTAAGCACACTTGCTTAACCTGCCCAAGGCCCTGAGTTTGGTCTCCAATGCTGGAATCAAAAATGTTTTAAATAAACAAAAATGGAAGGTGGAGAATGTCTTTTTCCAACAACCTGCATATATAAACAAAATCATCAATTTGGTGGGTTGAGAGTTGTGACTGTCCCTGATTTAATTCCAGCAGGATATGTGGTGAGGTTTATGGATGCTAGTTACTGCTTCTTAAACATTTGTTATTCTCTTTTGGGTTTTCTTTCCGGCTTTTTTCTTTTTTTCTTTTTTCTTTATGTAGCACTCATCTGCTTCAAACTCAGAGCTACATCTGTCTCTGCCTCCTGAGTGCTGAAATTAAAGGCATATGTACCACCTGGTGAATTTTATTTTTAATTTGGCTTTTTGAAACAAGAATTCTCTAGCCCTGGCTGTCCTGGATCTTACTCTATAGACCAGGCTAACCTCCTCCTCCTGCCTCTGATTCCAGAGTATTGGGATCAATGTTGTGTGTCACCACTGCCTGGCTTATTTTACTTTTTTAAAATTACACCTGTTGGGGTCCTCAAAGAATCTCCTGACTTTGAGTCCCTCTCCC
>NW_021605201.1:6076-15883 GCF_004785775.1 Grammomys surdaster | reverse complement strand
ATATAATAATAGTCAAAACAACTGTTAATGTGGACACAATGTATTTTTTCTCTTTCAAAACAACTGTTAATGTGGACACAATGTATTTTAGTTTTTGCATATATGAGAATTTGCCTATAACAAATGCATCCCTGACAATCTCAGGGGCCAAAGGGAATCAGGTATCAGATATCCTGCCACTGGAGTTATTCATGTTTGTATGCTGCTCTGTGGTCACTGAGAACTGGACTACAGCCCTCTGTAAGAGCACTAAGAGTTTGTACTCTTAGCCCCTGAGCCACCTCTGCCGACCTTCTTTTCTTCTTTATCGAATTTCTTTGTTTGAAGTACTATAGACATATGTGGAATTAGAATATGTTCTGGACATGATTTTACAGAATAGTTTTGTGTAGCTTTCAGATTATATCTCCAAGCAGCAGAACAATAAATGGTTTTATGTCATTTGTACCCATAATTATTTCTTTTGGTGCCCTGCTGTTTGGACAAATGTTAAATTCATACCAGTGTTGTTGCACCTGGATAAAGGATTTTGCCATAAAGATTGTAAATTAAGTATATTAAAAGACTGACGTAAAGCCTAACTCATAACATTAACAAATATAAATGCATTAGAAAAGTTTTTGCATACATTCCACATGCAATTAACATGACAGGAAAGAAAGGGTGTTTTCAGGAAATTATGTTTCATCTTGATATGAAAGCATATACTAAAAAGCAGAACTCAGCTTTATTTTTTTTCTGTAAACCAAACTGTGGTAGTGGCAAGTGTGTTTAATCCAAGCACTTCGTATTTTATTTGAATGAGTCGGGTGGAACCATAACATCTGGGATTATTTCTAATATCCCATGTAATGGCCATTTAAAATATTTTATAAGGAAAACCTAGGCAAGGCATTTAGTGCAGAAGCTGGCATACAGCATAAGAGTGGATGTTCATAAATCTTTAGTGAACACTTTGTGGAATCTAATGCAAATATCTATCTGGCCCTACTGTGCTGATCCAGTGGACTAATGCTTATCACGTATGTTAACTAATGTTTTTACATTCTTAAAATTTCTGTAATCATAGTGCTTTATTTCTCCTTTGCAGAATGAAAAAGCTGTTTTTGGAAGATGTCCCAAAGTCCAAATATTGTTCCTGGGTACAAGGACTTAGTTTCCAAACATACTTTTTTCAATGTGTTTTTAGTCCAGATAAACAAGATTTTAGTTTAGATACCATTAGACTAATATATCTTTAAACATCTATAAACTGCTTTAGTATTTTCTGTTCATTTTATCAATCCTTTTCTTCCTTTGTCCTTAGCAGCATGTGGGTTTGGGATTTGCTCAGAGAAAACAAATTTCAGTCCCTTATCACATGAGAGTTGACAACACATCTATCTTTTTTTTTTTCTGGTGACTATACTTAAAGAATACTACAAAATGCTTCAAAAGGAAAGGAATGTTATAGATGGAGAATGGCTGATTAAATGGGCTTTTTTAAGCCAAAAGGCTTAGAATCAATATTATAAGTTTCTCCTATTTAATATTCACAATGTCTTACAGGTACAGCATTGTTTTTAGACACTACAATCTGACTTCAGAATACAGTATAATAAAACTCAGAGTGATGAAGATTCATTTATGAGAGAAGGTGACACTTGGAGTACTTAAGGGTCTTAATAAGTATCGGTCATTATTTTAAGTTTCTGCTTCACATTCATATATTGTAGACTATTGCTGCCTTTGTGTTGACCCTGGGCTATTCTGACATTTAAAGTAGAAAAGGAAAACCATAAATAAAGCTTATACTGTTTAGGTGCTGAATTTCAGAACCAAGAATACATTTTCCACTTGGAATTTATTCTAACAGTAACTACTCTATATATTGGCATTCGATTCTGACACAACTCTTATGCAGATGTACACTTTTATCTTCTAGTCTAGCACACATACACACACACACACACACACACACACACACACACACACATACACATACACACACACACACAATTTACAGAAAACAGCTTTTTTTCAATTTATATTATTTTATTTATTTACATTCCAGTCATTGCCTTCCCTGTCAGTTCCCCCATCAGACAGTTCTTCATCTCCTTCCTCCTTCTCCTTGCCTCTGAAAAGGTGCCCCCCCTAATCAGACTTCCCCCTTTCCTGGGGCCTCAAGTCTCTTGACGATTAAGTGCATCTTCTCCCATTAATGTCTGACTAGGCAGACCTCTGCAATATTTGTGCTGAGGGCCTCAGAGTGGCCTCTGTATGTTCCTGGTTGGTGGTTCAGTCTCTGGGATCTCTAGGGGTCTAGGTAAGATGAGATTGCTGGTCTTCCTATGGGGTTGCTCTCCCCTTCATCTTCTTCAGTCATTCCCCTAATTCAACCATAGTGGTCCCCTACTTCAGTTTAATGATTGGGGGTAAATATCTGCATCTGTATGAATCAGCTTCTTGTTGAGTCTCTCAGAGAACATCCTTACCAGGCTCCTGTCTATAAGCACATGAAAGCATCAGTAATACTGTCAGGCCTCAGTGCCCTTCCATGAGATGGATTCCAATTTGTGCAGGTCATTGGACTGACTTTAATTCAGTGTCTTTTTCATTTTTGTCCCTGCAGTTCTTTTAGACAGGAACAGTTTGGTATGGAGAGGTATTGGTTTCTTAATTGGTTCTTAATTATGCAAAGGGAAAAAAGGTGGGACTTCTGGGCCCCAGGATGAAGGGAAGGGGACGAAGGGAGGAGAGATAGCAGGCAGTGGAGCAGAGGAAGCAGCAGACATGTAGGTCTAAGGGCACCAATAGTTTTTAGCCTCTGCTGTGGGCAGAGGCCAAAGAGGATGGGGCAGGAGATTCTTTGCCCAGCCCTTGAGTTATCTGGCTAGTTTTAAAATATTTATGCTGTCTGCTGTTTCCCTCAGTGGTGGCAAAAGTGGCCAGGAGAAAGGGCACATCCCATGTGGTCATTGGCAGCTTGGTGGAGCTAGCCCCTAGAGGTTGAGAGAGCTCTCAAGAAAGAACTAGCTTGATTTCAAAATTACATGCAATACATTTCTGTACAGAAATTTTGGCTGTGGGTTAGTAAAGATGTTCCCCTATTTTGGGCCCTGTCTATCTACTGGAGGTGGGCTCATCAAGTTCACTGACCCAGTGTTGGGTATTTTGGCTTAGGTCACCTCCATTGAGTCCTGAGAGTCCCTAACTTCCCAAATCTCTGGTAATTTCTAGAGGGCACCCTCAACTACACTCCTCTCCATGATGCTAATCCAATCTTCATCCGTTCTCTTGGACATCTGGGCTTATCTCTTGCCCCACTCCCCCATAAGTGAACCTGTTCCCTTTTTCTTCTTCCCCTCCCCTCTCCCACTCAGGTCCCTCCCTCCCTCTGCATCCCATAATTATTTCCTTTCCCCTGCTAAGTGGAATTGAAACATTCTCACTTGGGCCTTTCTACTTCTTAAACCTCTTAGGGTCTGTGGGTTGTGTCTTAGGTATACTTTTTGGCTAATATCTACTAATCGGTGAGTACATACTATGTGTGTCCTTTTGGATTAGAGTTACCTCACTCAGGATTATATTTTCTTGTTCCATCCATTTGCTTTCAATGTTCTTGCTGAGAAGAGAAGAGAGAAAGTAGAATGCTTTTAAAACTTTCTTATATTTGTTTAAAGTGCTGTTTGCAACCCACTAAACCAATCTCCCAACATTCAAATGGGATATGACTTGCAGTCCACAGAGCATTGCTTTGCAGCTTGTCTATGAATGAACAAGCACATGCTCTTGTACACACCATGAACCATGTACACATCATCATCAGCTCTGGTTGAAGTAGGGTCTTCAAGCAGACAAAACAACACCCTGTTTTCAAAGAGACAATTGTGTAATTTTTCGTTTAATCATTGTAATATCATTGCATTTACTCTTTGCTGTTCCTAATACTAGCCATATGCCTCTTGCTCTTCAGCTGTACTCTCCCACTCTCTAACCCTAGACTCTTTTCCTTTCGATAGTGTTACTAATTGTTTCAAATAACATCATTCTTCTTTCTCTCCCACAATTAATTCATACAACATTTCTGAAAAATAAAGGTGATGTCTCAAATACACAGATGTGTGACACATGTGTCTGTTAGTAGGCATAGAGTGAGTATTCATAGGTAAGGAGAGATCAGTGCTAAACTCTAGGGGAACAGGTTTTTAAGAAATCTTCTTTGTTCTTTCAGAAAGAGTGGGGCTGAGCAGAGTGGCTAGGTTGAAGGAATAGCTTGTCTTTTTATTTTTTCTGTAATGCTTGTTTATTTTCCACTCATATACTCCGTCATGTAGTAATTTTATTAGTTTATTTCACTATAAACTTGTCCTCTTCCATTCACTTTGCTATACCTTGGGGCTATACTGATAAGAAAAAATTGTATATGCTCCTGGACTATATGCATCATCTGGTAGGGAAAATAAACACTAGTTCATCAGTAGAAATAATGACATAGTCATAAGTACAATGTTCTGTGACTTTGAGTATGAGTGGTCACAGGGAAGAGAGTGACATTGGACCTTGGGGGGGTGTACATCTGGAATGCATGTCAGTTTTTGGAATCCTGAGGAAGGAGGATTATTGTGAGTTCCAGGCCAGCCAGGGCTCCACAAAAATTTTGAGGCCTGCATAGGTTACATAGAACACTGTCTAAACAAACAAACAAAAGGGGAAAAAGATAAAGATAGAAAAGAATAGGGGCAGGTGGAGAAAAAGCAATTGATATTTGAGTCAGATATGGCTGATGAATTCTCAGTATCTGGCTCTGTGATTCGAGAGTAGACACCTGGATACTCAATGGCTAACATATTCTCAAATGGGCAATGCAGTCAACAGATTAGCCATGTTTTCCTCTTAAATATGAGCCTTTCTTTTTTTAAATAAAAAATGACTAAATGTCTATCTAAATACAAAAAAGCTTCGTTATGTGGGTACTATGAATTCAGGACAGTCATCAGACTGCCTCTTAAAAGGAAGTTAAAACTCTCCCTCCCTCCAGCAAGGTGTATTTGGCAATTTTTCTTCATACTACTGAGAAAAAGGAATTTAAGTTTTACTTGAGACCAAAAAATACCAGACTGACCTGAGCAAATGCATTTTGAACCTTTACCAGATAAATGTTTCTTCCTTTCCAGATAATACCTGGCTAAAATTGGAGGATAGAGGGTGGATAAACCAGCAAATGTCTCTAAACTCTGACTCACCTGGCTGTCTCACATGTCCCCTATTGTAGCTAAGTGTGGTGCTGTATATAGCAGGGTATATGGCAAATATTTTAAGTAAACTGAAATATCACCCTAAGTTTCCAAATTCTGCCAAAGTGAAGTAAATTTTTTTTTCGGTTTTTCAAGACAGGTTTCTCTGTGTAGCCCTGGATGTCCCGGAACTCACTCAGTAGAAGAGGCTGGCCTCGAACTCAGAAATCTGCCTCCCTCTGCCTCCCAAGTGGTGGGATTAAAGGCGTGAGCCACCACCGCCCAGTGTGAAGTAAATTTTTAAAAATATTTTATTTATGTGTGTGTACACATATGTGTGTAGGTACCCACCATTGTGAAGAGGACACCAGATGCCCTAGAGCTGGAAGTGACAATTGTGAACTGCCTGACATGAGTTTTGGAAAACGAACTCAGGTCCTCTGGAAGAACTCCAAGCACTGTTGTCTGCAGAGCCATCTTTCAGTCCCTAATGTATAGATTAAAAAAATAAATAAACGTGGGTGATGAATATCCTCATTTGTGACAAATTGCTTTTTCCTTTTGCAAATCCTTTACTTTTTCCTTTTCAGTATACGTAGTTACAGTTTTTATGTATTTCTAAGGCATAGCACAGATGCACTATGAAGAATGCATCAATAAGCCTGGTGGTGGCAGCACATGCCTTTAATCCCAGCACTCAGAACGCAGAGACAGGTGGATCTCTGTGAATCTGAGGCTAGCCTGTTCTACAAAGTGAGTTCCAGGACAGCCATGGCTATACACAAAGAAACCTTGTCTCAAAAAATGTCAAACAAACAACAAACAAGAATCAATCAATGACAAGACAGTCTGAAGAAGGGATGGTAGCTTGTCCTGGCCTTGTATTCAACTAGGATTCATAAAAACTTGGATTCAAATCCAGGACCCTCTGACCAAATCATATCCTTGCCATCAGTGTTGTATTAACATTTTAACCCTAATGTGGTTAATAGTCTCAAATCAGACACTCAAAGAAAGAGGAAATGTTCAAAATGTCTTTCTTATATTTTTATACAATTAAAAACTATAGGTACTCGATTTGACTGTGCATTATTTGCAAAAGACAATATATAGAAAACAAAGATTACCTTTTTATTTACAAATGAACAAATGATCAACATCCTTAAGCCTCAGGGAAATGCAAATCAAAACCACAAAGTAGGCTACAAAGCTTGTGAGATGTCCATCATAGCTAGAGGAAACTTGGTCAATATCGTTAGACATCAGAGAAATGCAAGTCAAACCCACAATGTGACCTACACATCTTGTGGGATGTCCATCACAGAAACGTCAGAAACATAAAACAACAGAGTTGATGTTTTGAGCCTGCTTTGGGGGATGTAAAAACAGTGCAGGCCTTTTAAAGGGTCTGGCCATTCTTTCCAACTTAAGTCAGTACACAGCAATCTGCTCTAACATTTCTACCAAAAAAAAAAAAAAGATGAACTTTACACATGAATATTTATCAAGAATATTCATAGAAGAATTTTTAATAGTAGCCAGAACTTGGAAAAATCCAAATGGCCTTCAAATGATAAATGAATGAACACATATGGTATGTCCAATTTAAAAAATAAAGAAAGCAAAGGAATAGAAGGGCATATGTACAGGCTAGACACTGCAAACCAAACAGCCAATGGGAAACTATTTATATTAAAATTAAGTTCAGTATTTTTTAAGTAGATTTTTAAATTTTTAAAGAAGTATATGTTTTTAATACAAAATGTTCCTTTATTTTGTTCTTTGGATCCTTATTTCCATGACCATTACTCTTTTCGAGTAATGTCTATACCTCTAAGTCCTAGGCATCTAATCTCATCTCTAAAATTTTCTGAAATTAATTCCTTCTACTTGCCTTAGTCACTGTTTTACTGCTGTGAAGATATAAGGAAACTATGATTAAGGAAACTCTTATACAAAAAAAAACATTCAATTAGGCACTTATTTATAGTTTCAGAAAGTTAACTCATTTTCATAACGGTGAGGAAAGTGGCTGCACACAGATTGATGTGGCTCTAGAGACACAGCCAGGAGCTTTACGTTCTGACACACACACACAATAGGCAGAAAGAGAGGGCAGGGCTTTTGAAACCTCAGAGCTCACCCATTGACATACCTCCTATAACAAGGCCACACTTATTTCAAAAAGGGCATACCTCTTGATTTTTCTAATCTTTCTCAAACCATTCATCAACTGAGAACTAAGCATGCAAATATATGAACACATGCAGTCAATTTTCATTCAAACTACTACATTCCACTCACTGACACCCATAAGCTAATAATAGGTATATCATAATGCAAAAATTCATCCATTGTAACCTCAAAAGTCTCCATAGTCTTTCAGAGTGTCCACTCTCTGTTTCAAAGTCCAAAATCCATGTCTTTTCTGAGACTCAAGGAACTCTCTTAACTATAACACCCTGTATAATCTTAAACAACAGATGACACATTTCCAACATACAATGGTACAGAGTATATACTGCTATTTCAAAGGGGAGAAAAGAGCACATAATAAGGAACTATTGGACCAAAGCAAGACTGAAACCCAGAAAGGCAAATTCCAAATTCTGTATTTTCCATGTCTGATATCAAGGGGCTCTTCATATCTCCAACTCCTTTTAGCTTCATTGACTGTAATACATTTCTTTCTTTGAGGTTGGTTCCACCCTATGTTTGTAGCTCTCCTTGTCAGGTATCCAGTGACAATGATATCTCCAAAATCTTGGGGTCTGCAACACAATCCAAGGTTCATCTTCACACAGTGACTTCTCTGGGCCTGCATGCAGGAGGCTGCCCTGTCTAATGCAATGTATCAGTAGTTTTCCTTAAATCTTGGAGGGAGAGTCTATAATCCCTTTCTTGTATCCTTGACTCCAAAACTGAAGCTGCCAAGTTCTCCTGCTTTCTAGAACTGCAACTTGGGCTCTCTCTTGTATTACACTTGCATAAGCTTTCAGTTGTTGATGGATTTCTTTGCTACTTATGCTTCCCTTTATTTTCTTTACATAAGTTATAAATTTAGCTCAGTAGGTTTTTGTCCTAAGTTTACCACTCTTTTTATTCTATTTAGAATCACACTAAATAGAAAAGTGTCTTCTAAACACTTTATTTCCTTGAGCACAGGACTTAACTCTAATATTACCTTTACTGGTTGGTCTTTTTCTCCTCAAACTGTATTTTTTTTCTTCTTTCCTCACGTGCTTGGATTAATTGTAGATCAATAATAGCCATATGGCAGTCTATACTAGGCTGTCCTAAAATCTCCTCTGTCAAAGCCATTAATCTAAAACTCTTCCATTTTATCCTCCATCATATTCTTAGGACAAGGACAAGACAGTGACAGAGATTCTTCACCATGGTTTATACCTGGGTGAGCAAGGCAGTGTCTCTTAATCCTTCTAATGTATCTCAAGCAGCTCATCAACTAGGAACTAAGAGTGTAAAATTATGAGCCTCTAGGACCCTCTTTAATTCAAACCACCATATATATTATACTAAACATGCAAATTAAAAGTGAAAAAGTCAGTAGTTTAAAACCTTTTTAAAGCACAAGTAGAACTTGGGAAATGACTCAGTGTGTAAAATACTGACCACACGAATCACTGGAAAGAAATATAAAGCTGGCTACAGTAACATGATGTCTATATGCCCAGTGTTCTGAAGGTGTGGTAGGAGTAGGGGGCCAGGAAATTGGAAGAAGCTTGTAGACCAGTAAGCTCCTAGAAACAATAGGTGACAACCAGGAGACACTGTCTTAAACAAGCTGGTAGGCCAGAATGGGCACCTGAGGATTTGGGGGGGTTGTTTTTTTGTTTTTGGCTTTGATTCCTGTACTCTTACCTTTTCATGTATTCTTTTTGTTATTTTATTTATTTATTGGATATTTTATTTACATTTCAGATGTAACCCCCTTTCCCCACTTACCCCCCAACCCGGAACCCTCTATCCCATCTCACCTCCTCCTGCTTCTATGAGGATGTTCCCCCACCCACCCACCTATTCCCGTGTCCCAAATCTCAAATTCTGCCACACTGGGACATTCAAAACACCCCTGACATTCCATCTCATACCAGTAGAATGGCTATGATCAAAAACTCAGGTAATAGTAGATGATGGCAAGGATGTGTAGAAAGGAGAACACTCGTCCATTGTTGGTGAGATTGCAGGCTGGAAAACCACTCTGCAAATCAGTCTGAGAGTTCCTCAGAAAATTGGACATAGCATTACCTTTGGACCCTGCTGTATCACTCCTGGGCTTATACTCAGAAGATACTCCAATATATAACAAGGACATATGTCCCACTATGTTCATAGCAAACTTATTTATAATAGTCAGAAGCTGGAAAGAACCCAGATGTCCTTCAACAGAAGAATGGATAGAGAAAATGTGATATATTTACACAATGGAGCATTACTCAGGTACTAAAATCAATGAATTCGTGAAATTCTTAGGCAAATGGATGGAACTAGAAAATATCATCCTGAGTGAGGTAACCCAATCACAAAAGAACACACATTGTATGCACTCACTGATAATTGGATGTTA
>NW_021605201.1:596-6066 GCF_004785775.1 Grammomys surdaster | reverse complement strand
TGCATATCATGTGTTCTTTTGTGATTGAGTTACATCACTCAGGATGATACTTTCTATTCCATCCATTTGCCTAATAATTACATGAATTCATTGTTTCTAATAATTAAGTAGCACTCCATTGTGTAAATATACCACATTTTCTGTATCCATTCCTCTGTTGCAGAACATCTGGGTTCTTTTGTCTTAGATTCACTAATCAACATACTTTTTAGTTACGTGTCAGACATGATAATAAATAGTACTTTGGTACTATGTCATTAAATATATGTCTCCCAAGATATATTTGTATTCAATACTTCCTGCTGGTTTTAAATTTTCATGTGATGAACACACACCAAAGTAGAGTAATATAGGATCTAGGGGTGCTGCTTCATGGAGAGCATATGTCTAGCATGTACAAGCCATGTGTTCAGTCTTCAGCTTAGACAAAAATAATGCCACTATACTAACACAGTTATCTTAAAAAATAAAATGATGAAATGTAAAATCTTTAATTTTTTCACATTTGTTTCATTCTCATAATAGGAAGTACAAATCTACTCTGTCCTGCTTGTCCTCCTTGCTGCCCCCTTCTTTTGCTCTACAGATTCCCCCATTCATAACAGACAATGTGTATGATTCAGTTCATACTTCTGATCCTTTCTGAATGCACTCATGTCTATTTCACTAATGAGCAATAATGGTTTGAGGGATCCTGAAGGATGCCATATTGCCCTTGTCATTCCAGACTCTGCTGAGTTGTCTCTGGGTTAACAGGGTTTTGTCTACTCACCAGATACCTGCTGGGGCCTCCATCCTGTGAACATCAATATGGTTATGCCCCCAATGCTCACTCCCATAGTATAGTTCATCATTTGCAAGATTTCTCTTATCTGAGCAGTATACCACCACTGCTGGTAGGAAGCATGGCTGCCAGTGTTTGTTCTGGTTCATACCCTGGCATTTCTGCTGGCTCTTTTATGGGTCTGAAAGAATACCAGTGTTCAACTCTGTATAGAAGACTATTAATGGTACAGTCTCATGTTTCATCTTTCCCACAAATGACAATACTTCCAACTGTTTTGCTTTTAACTATATTGACAGGTCACTTATGTGTCCCTAAATGCTGTGTGCTCTTAGAACATCACATGGATGCTGCCATGGAATCACAGACATTGGGGCATTAACTCATGTGTACACTGTTCTGAAACTTTACAAGAAATACATATTTTTTTCTTCAAAGGGAACATATTTCCACTACTATTTTTTTAAAAAATACACAGATATATTTTAAATTTCTTTATTTCTCCCTCTATTCCTTTACTCTTTATAAGGTGTCACAATGCTGTATCTTATTTGTATATGTATCTATTATTCAAAACAAGGGAGCCAATGAACACCTTTCATGTTGTTTTCAGTGTAATTTTTTTCCCACAAAGAGGCGAGTAATGTGATTGATACATATCTTGCTGGTTCTAATATCAAAGGAAGCATTTTAAAATTGAGAGTGTTTCATTTGAATTATTTAGTTAAATCACTTTTAATAACTTTATTTTGTGTGTATTACTGTTTTTTCTACATGTGTCTGTGTGAGGGTTTAGGGTCCCTTGTAATGAGGTTAAAGACCATTGTGTCCTGCCATAGGGATGAAGGGAATTGAATCCAGATCTTCTGGGAGACTATCTAGTGCACTGAACTGCTGAGCCATCTCTCTAGCCTGCTTACATCAAATGTTAATTGACTTCATTTTCCCCCTTTAGGGCTTCATTTTTGTTTCTGTACATAAAATTTTTATCTACTTATCTACCTGCCTACTTTTCTGTCTGCCATCATACACTTGTGTGTTAAGACATTGTCTTACCCAGGTCCTATCTACATTTGGCAGTGTCGTCTGCAATGACCTGTGCCCAGAAGTCCCTTTGTCATCCCATCCCTGTCACCATTAGACTTCAGTAAAATGAGCATAGGTCATCTGCAATGTTCAGAACTGGCTTCTAGTAAGAGAGCTTCTCACATTTCTTTTCATTGTCTTCCTTGATTAGATAACCACCTGTGTGACAAGGCACTCTCCATGTGGCTCTGTCTTAGGTAGGATTTTTATTGCTATAGGTAAGAAAAAGAGATAGCATGATCACAGCAACTCTTACAAAAGAAACCATTTCATTGAGGCTAGCTTACAATTCAGATATTTAGCCTATTATTGTCATAGTGGGAAGCACTGTGGCACACAGGCAGACATGGTGCTGGAGAAGTAGCTTAGACTTCTACATCTGAATCCTCAAGCAGCAGGAATAGACAGTGACACTTGACATAGCCTGAGCGTCTGAAACCTCATCCCACACCCCGAGATAGACTTCCTTCAACAAGTCCATATCTCCTAGTAGTGCCACTCCCTGTGGGCCTGTGGAGGCTGTTTTCTTTTAAACCACCATCCTCCCCTCTTCTTTCCATTTGTGCTGCCATGTAGTTGGTGGAATATGGATTTCTTTCCAATAGAACTTTGCAGCCATTTTGCCTATACTATCTGGCAGCTGATGTTGCTTATTCAGTGTCAGATGATTGCTCAAATATCCCCCCTTTCTGGTCAGTTGTAGTTTCCTCTTATGAAAAGCATTCTAGTTTAAATATCTGAAAAAATTTGATTAAGATTGTTTATACATTTCACTTGGGTAAAGAGTTTCAAATCTGTCTCCTGTCAGCATTAAGAAACTCCACTGTTTCTATGCATATTTCTCCCATGTGTCTTTCTCTTTGAACACTATTGCATAGCTTGATTTGTGTTTTACGTCCTGAATTGTTGTTACTTTCCATTATACAGTATGGATATTGGACTTTTACAACCCCAGAGTTTATCTTCACAGTCAAGTGCAGTGTCAGTGAATTCTGTTCTGCATTCATGTCTCAGTTTTCCTAGAGCTGTCAATAACAGGACTTCTGTTTTAACATTCTCTCCTATTCCATGAAATTTCTGTTTCTGTTAAGTCATGTTCTCTTGTGTACCTTGACTTTTATTACATCAGAATCCCTCTCCCTTCTAATGTCTTGCAGTCCTTTGCTTTCTACTCATGTGGGATGAACCACAAGTGCAGAGGTGGGTGATTCAGTGCAAACAGTTGGGGATTGCTATCCCATGTGTATATACTCCAGTTCCTGACACATCCACTCCTAGGTGACAGTATACCATAGCTGTGCTCTTCTTCCCAGGCTATGTATCAGAGGTTTTGAGAACCAACCCTTTAGTTGGATACATAGACTAGTTCTTATGCAATGGCCTTTTAGCTGCAGTTTCTACACTTACTCTCCCTTCTACATTTTTCATGTTTGACTGGTTCTCTCTGTAGTTGCTGGCCATTTCTGATCTTTAGCTCTCTTTGTTCATTTTCTCTCATATGCCTCAAAGTGCTTCTCCCTGTTTTAAAATTGAATTTGGATCATTCATTGTATATTTTATTTCACAGATCATGTGAATTTGATTCATTCTCTTTCTTGAATTGTAACAGTCTCCAGGGATGAGAACAGCAAGTGTCTTAGTTCTGCTCTCTGAAATAAGATTCTTCTGTGGCCTTCCTCTATGTGTTCCAAGAGTGGTAGAGATTGAATCCTTGATTAAGAAAATGTGTTTCAGTATAAATTCAAAATACTTGCTTTTCTTGTAAATCCAGTTTCATAGCATAAAAGATCTCAGTGTTCCTCAATTTATTTTGCATATTTCCTATTGCATGGGCAAGCCCCAGTGAGATCTTCTTTCTGGTGAGTTCTTCTTAACTCAGAAGAGGGAGAAGAGCATATGTGGAGGGTAGGAGTTTGTGTTAGTAGATATTTAGGGTTGCTGTATAATAATAAAAACTTTACTTTTCAAAGTTACCTTGCTACAGTAGCTGACCTGCCTTCTGTGATCCTCTGAGGGCAGAAACTACAGTTTCTTGCACTTTTGACCTCTTCTTAAAACAGCAAAGGTTAAGTAAATAGCCTTTGTACTATCTCAGCAGGAACTGTACATCTCTATCTTTCATCCTACTAGTGACGAATGTTTGAGTGTACCACTATCTTTGGCAATAATTCAGAATTCATTTCAAGTTTAAAGCACTGTAACATTAAAAGGCTAACTTATATGTACCATCTGTGAATTGAATACATTTTCTATCAGGAGCCATAATGGGACAAGCTAATAACTAGCAGGTGATCTTCCTGAGATTGCATGCTTTGAATTATTATATAATCTGTGACAGGTTCTTACTTATTAAGCAAGGCTATAAGGAATTCATTTTAGGAAAGTTTCCTGCTATTAATATGCGTTTCCTGTTATTATTAAACATATATAATAATCACTAAGTAATAGCACACCCTTTGGAGGAGACCTCTGCAGACCCATGA
The DNA here is from genome assembly GCF_004785775.1 of Grammomys surdaster. NCBI lineage: Eukaryota > Metazoa > Chordata > Mammalia > Rodentia > Muridae > Grammomys > Grammomys surdaster. The sequence continues at coordinate 1,713 of NW_021605201.1, read as the reverse complement.
AGTCTTGTATTGTCTTGTAGTGATGATATATAGACAAATAGATGACTTAAGACTTAATGATAGTCCTATAATAATTCCTAAAATTATGTCGGTTATTATTAATCTCTTTTATAGTGGGACTACTATTAGGTACTTTTCTGATAGTCAAAACTGCAATGAAAACTCTGCCAGTTTCCCAACTGTCACCAGTGCTTGTAGATAGCAGTCAGACTTTCTCCTACTCAGAGAACATTCCAAGAGGTTGTAAAACAACTAATAAAAGGTCATAAAAAGGGAACTAAGGATTTATTATATGTGGTAGGACAGAAGATAAAATATTGACTGGGCTTATCTATACAAAACTTCACTAATAACTTTGTTATGGTTGTCGAATTTCAGTGAACTTGTGGAGCTGAGACAGGTGATGGATATTTAGCCACTTAATTACTAGTAACGGCTATACATGTACACATACTGAGTTGTAAAATTCTATTTCAATTTATGATTTGATTTTTTGTGTGAGCTTGTGATGAACTTTTTAATATGTAATCATGTATTTTGAAAGATGTATAAGTACTGAGGACAAAGAGATGAGAAGCAGATAGAGTAGAATTCCCCCCTACCTCCCCCCACCTAGAAGAATTTTTACCATAGGAAGAAATATTCCCTTACTAGAATTTTTTCCTTTTCCCCAACTTAGGATCTTTCTGTTTTTCCCCCTAGATAGCTTTCAAAGGAAACTTTTTATAACCTAGTAACAAATGCTATGGCCACTTTTCTAAGTGTCCTGTTTTCTTCCTGAAACTTCTGATTAGCAGGCTGAAAGTTACAGCTGCACATTTCCTTCTGAGGTAGAACAAATGCCACTTTGCTTAGTCCGCCACTGTTAGGCTACAGGTGTTAATCAACAAAGTCAGCAATCTTTTACTCTCAGAAAGAGGAAGAAAGTTTTTAGGACTTTTAGAAGTTATCATTAGAGTTTGAGGCCAGCCTGGTCTGCAGAGTGAGTTCTAGGACAGCCAGGGCTACACAGAGAAACCCTGTCTTGAAAAAGGAGAAGAAGAAAAAGAAGAAGAAGAAGAAGAAGAAGAAGAAGAAGAAGAAGAAGAAGAAGAAGAAGAAGAAGAAGAAGAAGAAA
>NW_021605201.1:0-496 GCF_004785775.1 Grammomys surdaster | reverse complement strand
GTTATCATTAGCATTTCAGTACAGGTTAGAGAGCTAGAAATCCCAAATCCCTCAGCCTTTAAAGCCATCATACAGAGTCCTCCCCTGTGCCCCCAATGCTACCCTCTCCAAGCTAGAGGCTCCTGGCAATTTTCTATTTATCTGTGCTAACTATTCAATGTGATTTATCCACAATAGTTTTCATTTTGCCTTTTGATGTGTTTATATTGTTTGTACTGAGCTTTTGGCACACAGATTTTTTTGATTTGTAGTCGTTTGGCAGGATTTCATTGTTATGTAACCGTTGTTCTTATAAAAACCATATTGTACACTTGCCTTTTGTCCTTGTCCTCATTCCATGTGTTCCATAGAATATATGCTTACATGAATTTGTGTATATAGAACAACAGTTTGAAGTCTGTCGATGTGTCTTTCACCATCATTATGTTCAGCAAATGGGTACCCTCAGTTGTTATTATGAGTTAGCCTCCAGCAGATTCTCACTGTGACCTGAGGT
>NW_021605200.1:9056-9301 GCF_004785775.1 Grammomys surdaster | reverse complement strand
AGAGAGGTGTAAGCAATCCTAGGTGATGCCTTGTGAATATCTGTCGGGTGGTTTACATTTGACCTGGGTGGGCTGGGCACCCTGTCAGCTGTGGGGCAGTGGGTTCACTCCCCTGCACATTGATCATTGCAAGCAGGAGACCCTATGCCTACACGAAGAAGAAGTGCCTACTGAGTACAGGGAACGTGCATGGAGGACTTTGCTGTCCAGGGGAAAGTTCTGCTGCAATGGCAAACGTCTCAGGT
>NW_021605200.1:4814-9046 GCF_004785775.1 Grammomys surdaster | reverse complement strand
CAAACACAAAACATGTTCTGGATTGATGAACTTCAGTTAACAAGAACAGTAAGCCAGTAATGGAACAGTAGGAGCCACAGAGCAAGGTTACACCATGTAAGAACTATCCCTTAACTATAGACTGAAGGATTAGGCCTCTGTGTTTATTTTTGGCAGGTGGTGCTGTGTGCTGAGTTTACAGCCTGAATTGTTAGTTGTGCTAAGGCTCAAAGTCGTGTTACATTCCCCACTGGTCTCAGTGAATGGGTTAAATCATGGCTTTGTCCTATTTTAGTTTAAGATGTAGGGCCCCACCTTTAATCCAATCAGAATGAAAACTAAAGCCCAGTCAGTGCTGAAGCAGAGTAGTTAGCCAGGCGACCCAGAGAGCAGAGACTACTGTCAGTTATTTCCCTAACCATAACCAGTGTGGTGGTGGTGGTGGTAGTGGTGTTTTAAGATTTACTTAGATAAGTACACTGTAGCTGTCTTCAGACACATTAGAGGAGGGTATCAGATCCCATTACAGATGGTTGTGTGTCACCATGTAGTTGCTGCTGGGAATTGAACTCAGTACCTCTGGAAGAGCAGTCAGTGCTCTTAACTGCTAAGCCATCATGGCAAGGCTTTTAAAATTAGTACTGAGCAATTAGCATAGAAACAAGTTTCTTTATATTGTGAGAAGTTAAGTCTAAGCCTTTTCCGTTTGTGGGATCATTTTTGTAAGAGAATCTAAGTGCTGTTTCAGTCCAGAAACTTTTAACACCATTAGGTGCTGATCAACCTGTCTACTTAGTTTGGAAAGCATCAAAAGAGACATATTTAATTCAACAGTTAGTCTACGCCCACAGAATAGTCTTAGGGTCGCGATAATACTGTTCTCCAGATGAATTAACTTGTAAAGCAGAACATTAATTTGGACATCCCCTAGTCACAGTGGGTTTGGTCAGTCAGTGGCCTGAAAGCCTTATCCATATGTAGTACAAAAGTGGCCGGATGTCTGAAACCAATAATCGTGCCCAAATTCTGTCTGGGAATATTTGTCTCCGTTCCCAGGGCCCCTTCCGGTGGCATAGAGGCTGATTCTCCAGGTTATTCCTATTTCCCCAGGGCTATACTCTTTTTAAAGGAATTTTCCAGGAAGCTGCTCAGATTCACAAACCCTATTTTTACAATGGAAACTCCTTTGTTTCTGGCAATTAGGCTCAGCTTCAGGGCATGTGTAGAGGTTTAAGGTCTGTATTTTCATCTTAACAGATAAACTCCAATATTTTTCCTTGCTGTGATATAACTAGACATTTAAAGTGGGCATCAGTGAGGGGAAGTCAAATATGGATTGTTGGTCTGTAGTTACATTAGGGAATACCTTTCCTATATCTCAGCAGATACAGTTCTTAGGTCCCAGGTCTAGACATGGGGGGAGGGGGGTTAGACCATTATCGTATATTCATACCAGATATAAGACGCAGGGAGGAGACCTGGAGACTCATTGAAATCTTAATTTTCATGAGTCCATAGTCAGGAGAAAGTTGGTGTCCACTTTTTGATTTGGGTGTAGTGTATCCAAGCTACCTTCACTGCCATAGGAGTGGAGAAAATCAGCCTTTAGTGTTCTGTCTGATCAGCTTCTCCTTTCTCTTGGCTCAGACATTATCATCGGACTGGAACAAGGGCAAACCGGGAGTAGACTTGGAGGTAGGTTGGTTCTCTGATAGTCCAATGAATAGTCTTTATGGAGGACTGGAGTGCCTGTAGTAACCTGATAATGAAATGGTTGGAGAATTCTGTCAACTCTAGTCCTGGGCTTGTGAAAGAATGTAGAAGGTTTTAATGAACATAGTCTCATGATGGAGTCCATGCTCCCCTATATGGAGTTCAGCTGGCCAAAGTAAAGCAGTGGTAAGAGGCATACCCATTCTTTGGTAGATTTCAATGAGAGGTTTGTTTAAGATTTTGTTCATTTGTTCTTTTTAAATATCCAATTTATTCTTTTTACCTGGCCAGAATGTGAGTTCTATATGGTCAATGAAGTTTTCAATCCATGTCTACAGCTGTGGACCAGGTGGGGACACCTGTCAGTCAGGCCGGACCGCGGTCAGTTTTCCTAGACTTGGGATCCTGCTCCCTCATTTGGACCCTTTCCTGGTTAAGGGCTCTCTGTTTTAGATTCACCTGAGCACAAGCATCTGGCTGAAACATGCTAAGCTAGGCTGTCCAGTCTAACATACTGTAGACTAAGCAATTAGGACTTAGATAATTTTGTGGACCCCAGATGAGTAAGTTGGTGAAGGTTAGTTACCAACTGTCTTGTCAGCTGTTTGGGGGAGAATGATCTTTTCTTCTGGTGTCCTACATCAGCCTTTAGGCTTGAGCTGTGCATTATTTCTTTAACATGGAGTCTTAGTCAGGAAGGGGTCCTGGTATAGCATCAGAATATCAGTAGATATTGTTCTTAAGGTCCTTTTTCTGGCCGCCAGGTCAGAAACCCAGCAATGGAGGACAGCAATTTGTAGAGGGAATCCAAATAGCCTCTAGGAGATCCAAGTTTGTTGTTGTTGTCATTGTTGTTGTTGTTTTTAAATGCCTTTTTCCTCAGTAGTGACAGGCCCTCTTTCTCTATAGATCATACTGTGGACATGCCTGGTAGTAAAAGCATACTGACTCTTCCATGTATTTGGTGGTGGACTCCCTCTTCCCACCTGAGAGCCTGGGTCAGATTGATCAGTCCTGCTTTCTAGACTGAGGTACCTGGCTGGGCCCAAATTGTTTCAGTTAAACTGCTGCAGCTCTCACGTACCTGGTTTTATCTTCCATCTGACAGTCATGGACTAGCATCTGTGTCATCAGACAAGACAGGAGCTGAATTGTTCGTGGTGGGTTTCTCAATCCACGACTGGAGGGTGCACCTGTTACTGGGTCACAAAGGCATTAGACAGCTAAGGTTTTGTGGTTTCTTAGAGGAGGGCTTCAACCATGTTGTGTGGTGCTATGAGTATCTAATCTTGGCCCAGAGTTACCGTGATTCTTTTCCTTCATTAAACTTGTAGTAGCTGCCATAGGCAGGTGGGACATCCTGTGCCTACAATATCCAGTCATTGGGGCAGTTATGTCCTAGGCATTTCTATGGCCCTAGAGTTTTCAGTAAAATCCCTTTTGTCTTTTGTTTCATAGACAAACAAGTGAAAGGTTCAGAGACATCTGAAGTTGCTAGGGGTGGAGCAGACGTCAGAGCTGATTTAAAGCATCCCATGCTTTTGGTTTAATCTCAAGTCTAGATTAAGGGCTTAGTGCATAAAGACGTACCGATGTATAGAGACCTTGCTATTCCCCAACTCTGCTCTCCAGGGGCAGCAGTGTCCTGCTGTCCTAGGAACTCTTGAACCTGTCTCTTTGTCTTTGGACTTGGGATCTGAAGGAAAGCAGCAGTCACACTCTGAGACAGGCTCCTGTTTCCTTTAGCTGGTTGTTAAGGCAGGATGCCTTCTACACATTGGTCTTTCTTGGCCAACATTCTGTAGCCCAAGGTCTGAAACTCTTTCAGAGCCCCTCAGTGGCTCTTTATAATCTATTTTCTAGGAAACCTCTGAAAGAAGGACAGGGAATCTGTTTTTAGTGCCTTTAAATTCTGGGGCAACCTGGTCCAGGTATATTGCCCGTGTAACCTGCCACAGTGTTTGACCATTTAAAAGCAAAAACTCACCTCTGCCAGTGGGAGATGGTGTACACCTCTTTTCCTGGAAGAATCAGTTTTAAGCAACTCCGAGGTTACAGGTTTCTTCGTAGGCAGAAGAGGCATATTCTGGGGTGACTCATAGGGCACCAGAATTTGTCTCTTCAAGTCAGGCACTATGGACTGTAATTTCCTCTTTTGTTTCTCTGGTCATTGGGTATTGTTTATCTTTTGATTGAAGGTCGAACGTTCAGCTAGATATTCTTCTGGCAGAGAGTGAGATACCAAAATTTTATTGGGTTTCTGTAAATATTACTCTGTCTGATTACCTAAGAAGGTGAAGAGTGTCTTTTAGGTTATACAAAAGATCTTGCTAGATTGATTGATTGACTGATGATTGATTGTTCTTAAACATGCTTTTACCTACATCCAGCAACTGGAACCTACTTTAATCTTTTTTTAACTTTTAATTTTTTTTAATACTGGAGGCCACTTGGATAACAGGAAATCTGTGTAGCAGCTGTCTTTGATCTTTCTAAAAAGTACTTAATGAAATTGTTTGAAGTCTCCTCGTTCAGTGTTG
>NW_021605200.1:0-4804 GCF_004785775.1 Grammomys surdaster | reverse complement strand
GTCCACAGTGTGAACAGGAGACAAGCGACAAGCAACAAAGCCAGCAAGTGACCCTGCCCCTACAGGTGACAGGTAGAGGTTGTTTGTTTCATTTTGATTTGTTTTACTTTGTTGTTTTCTCTGGGTGGCCTGGCAGAACTAGTAGTTTTCAGGTCCCCTCCAGAAGGAAGCATGGGTCTTAAACCAGGTGGAAAAGGGTTTCACAGCAGAGAAAGCCACTGGTCAATAAAGAAAACATAACTGATAGAAACATATAGAAAAACATACAGAGACAACATACACAGAGAGGCAGACATACAGTACAAACAGCTAGGGTGGCCATCATGCATTCATATACCTGAACAGACAGAGGGATCTAATGGTATCTCACATGGTTCCAGGACACTGGATCAGCTGCCATGTCTGACCTCCCTTATGCAGGCCCCTCAGCTAGACTTACCAGCAGTGACAGAACAGATGACTTTCTATTTTTTTTCTTTTTGAGTGGAGATGTTAGATGCCTCTGAAGCATTACGCAGCCAATGATTAAAAGGAGGCCTGGGACATGGAATAACTCAGGTTGTGTATCCCCTGGGAGTTCCTTGACCATTGCAATTTTGCCCAATTTTGCCCCCTACAAGGGGCTCAGAGGCCTTGTGTCTTCAAATCTGATATCTAGAATCTCCGTGGGACCTCCAGAAATGTTGTGAGGTATTCATCAGAGAAGAATGCTGGGACATGGGTTTGAACCAATAGAAAGTCTTATCCTGGATTTGGGATTCCAGTATCATCCAGATCCTTTCTCAAGGTGAGATTTTCAGCACAAAAACCATGTTCTAGGTTGACATACTTCAGATAACAACAGTTGCCAGAAATGGGACTACAAAATCTAAAAAGCAAGAGTAGCACATGAATAGATGTCCCATAACTATGGACTTTGACAGATTAGTCATTTGTTTTTATTTTTGACAGGTGCTGTTGTCTGTGTGCTGTATTTAACAGCCCGAATGGCACTTCCATCACGAAGTCAGTTGTGCTTAGGTCTGGGGTCCTGTTACAATGATAAAAATTTAAAACCCCTACAAAATGTGCCCTGGATGCCTTAAAACAGTTTGCCATGCCAAAGAGGGTGATATGAAAAAGATAGGGAATTTTGACAACACTAAACTTGGGCTGTTGGTGACTGGTGAGGTAAGATTATTTGTCAAAATTATGGGAGAAGCTGTAAGCAAAAGTTTTGAGGTAATACCAGAAGGAACACCTGCCAACAGTCCCCAAAGCAACCAGGGTAGGTGATATTCAAGAGCCGTTAGGCCAAGGTCAGAGTCTGAAACAGAGGATGAGGTAACGGGTTTGCAGTAGTTAGGAGAGGAGATGCTACAGAGCTTACGGCCTCAGAGGAACGGCGAGTAACTCTCTACCTCCCGTCTCCAGGAGTTGAGTGGTTGAGAACATTCTCTCTCAGTTTTAATCATGCTTTACAGGCGCCTGCGGTTGAGAATATGGTAGAGCTTACTGATAAAACCCATCTCCTCCCTGGGATCCTGTGGATTCATGATATAGGGCCCCATGTTGTTGATAGTGGAGGGAATCAGAGTGAGGATGAACGTGTGGCACATGGTATTGGCAGGACCAGTCTGGGCAGCCTCCACATCTGTCTGGCCCCTCTTAACATCTGTCCGCTGTCTGTTCATAGAGCAAGTTGTGAAAAAAGTCAGTAAGTGAACGAGGAGTGGCCAGGGCTGACAGGAATTCTAACTGGCTCCCAACAGCCTTCTGTGGAGCAGTTTCATAACGTGTGTGGAGGGACTGTGTGGTACAAGTGGAGCACTTCTTTTTTTTTAAATTTTTTATCTATTTACATTTCAGATATTATCCTCCTTCCCTGTTTCCCCTCCACAAACCCCCTTTCCCACCCCCTCTTCCTCCTGTTTCTATAAGGGTTCTCACCCATCCACCCACCCACTCCTGCCTTGCCGCCCTGGCATTTCCCTACACTGGGGCATCAAGTCTTCACAGGACCAAGGGCCTCTCCTCCCATTGATTTCCAACAAGGCCATCCTCTGGCCATAAAGCTGGAGCCATGGGTCCCTCCATGTGTATTCTTTGGTTGGTGGTTTACTCCCTGGGAGCTCTGGGGGTTCTGGTTGGTTGATATTGTTGTTCTTCCTATGGAGCTGCAAACTGCTTCAGCTCCTCAGTCCTTCCCCTAACTCCTCTATTGGAGTCCCCATGCTCAGTCCGATAGTTGGCTGCAAGCATCTGTATCTGTATTGGTCAGGCTCTACCAGAGCCTCTCAGGAGACAGCTAGATCTGGCTCCTGTCAGTGAGTATTTTTTGGCATCAGCAATAGTGACTGGGTTTGGTGGCTGCATATGTGATGGATCCCTAGGTGGGGCAGTCTCTGGATGGCCTTTCCTTCAGTCTCTGCACTCTTTGTCCCTGTATTTCCTTTAGACAGGAGCAGTTCTTGGTTAAAATTTTTGAGAAGGGTGGGTGGCCCCATCCCTCAACTGGGAACCGTGCCTAACCTCTAGATATGGTCTTTACAGGTTCTCTCTCCCGTTTGTTAGGTATTTCAGCTAATGTCACCCCCATTGGGTCCTGGCAGCCTCTTGTTTTCTGGCATCTGGGACTTTCTGGTGGTTACCCTCAGCTCCCCATCCCCCATTACTATGCACCTCTGTTCAATTTCCTGTCTCTCTGTACATCTCCCCCATCTCCTCCCACACCTGATCCTAACCCGCTTTGTTCCTCTCCCCCTCCTCTCTTCTTCCCAAGTCCCTCCAACCATCTATCTCCCTTGATTATTTTGTTCCCCCTTCTAAGTAGAACTGAAGCATTTAGTCTTCCTTCTTCTTGAGCTTCATATGGTCTGTAAGTTGTACCATGGATATTACAATCTTTTTTCCTAATATCCACTTATCACTGAGTACATACCATGTGTGTTCTTTTGTGACTGTGTTACCTCACTCAGGATGATATTTTCTAGTTCCATGTATTTGCCTGCAAATTACATGAAGTCATTGTTTCTAATAGTAGTACCCCATTGTGTAAATGTACCACATTCTCTGTATCCACTCCTCTGTTGAAGGACATCTTGGTTGTTTCCAGCTTCTGCTATTATAAATAAGGCTGCTATGAACATAGTGGAGCATATATTTTTGTTATATGTTGGAGCATCTTTTGGGTATATGCCCGGGAGTGGTATAGCTGGGTCCTCAGATTCTATGTCCAATTTTCTGAGGAACCGCCAGACTGATTTCCAGAGTGGTTTTATCAGCTTGTAATCCCACCAACAATGAAGGAGTGTTCCTCTTTCTCCACATCCTCACCAGTATCTGCTATCAGCGGAGTTTTTGATCGTAGCCGTTCTGACTGGTGTGAGGTAGAATCTCAGTTACATTTCCCTGATAACTAAGGATATTGAACATTTCTTTAGGTGATTCTCGGCCATTCAAGTTTCCTCAGTTGAGAATTCTTTGTTTAGCTCTGTACCCCAGTTTTTAATAAGGTTATTTAGTTGTCTGGAGTCTAGTCTCTTGAGTTCTTTGTATATATTGGATATTAGCCCTCTATTGGATGTAGGATTTGTAAAGGTCTTTCCCCAATCTCTTGGTTGCCGTTTTGTCCTATTGGCAGTGTCCTTTGCTTTACAGAAGCTTTGCAATTTTATGAGGTCCCATTTGTCAATTTTTGATCTTAGAGCGTATGCCATTGGTGTTCTGTTCAGAAACTTTTCCTGTGTGCACAAGTATTTGAGGCTTTTCCCACCTTCTCTTCTATTAGTTTCACTGCATCTTTTTTTATATGAACGTCCTTTATCCACTTGGACTTGAGCTTTGTACAAGGAGATAAGAATGGATCGATTTGCATTCTTCTATATGCTGACCTCCAGTTGAACCAGCACCATTTGTTGAAAATGCAGTCCTTTTTCCACTGGATGGTTTTAGTTCCTTAGTCAAAGATCAAGTGACCATAGGTGTGTGGGTTCATTTCTGGGTCTTCAGTTCTATTCCATTGATCTTCCTGCCTGTCTCTGTACCAATACTATGCAGTTTTTAACCACTATTGCTCTGTAGTACAGCTTGAGGTTAGGGATGGTGATTCCCCCAGAAGTTCTTTTATTGTTGAGAATAGTTTTCGATATCCTAGGTTTTTTGTTATTCAAAATGAATTTGCAAATTGCTCTTTCTAACTCTATGAAGAATTGAGTTGTAATTTTGATGGGGATTGCCATGAATCTGTAGATTGCTTTCAGCAAGATAGCCATTTTTACTATATTAATCCTGCCAATCCATGAGCCTGGGAGATCTTTCCATCTTCTGAGATCTTCTTCGATTTCTTTATTCAGAGACTTAAAGTTCTTGTCATACAGATGTTTCACTTGCTTGGTTAGAGTCATACCAAGGTATTTTATATTATTTGTGATATTATGAAGGGTGTCATTTCCCTATTTTCTTTCTCAGCCTGTTTATCTTTTGAGTAGAGGAAGGCTACTGATTTGTTTGAATTAGTTTTATATCCAGCCACTTTGCTGAAGTTGTTTATCAAGTTTAGGAGCTCTCTGGTAGACGCTTTGGGGTCACTTAAGTATACTATCATATAATCTGCAAATAGTGATATTTTGACTTCTTCCTTTCCTATTTGTATCCCTTTGACTTCCTTTTGTTGTCTAATTGCTCTGGCTAGGACTTCCAGTACTGTACTGAATAGGTAGGGAGAGAATGGGCAGCCTTGTCTAGTCCCTGATTTTAGTGGGATTGCTTCAAGTTTCTCTCCATTTAGTTTGATGTTAGCTACTGGCTTGCTGTATATTGCTTT
>NW_021605199.1:0-72466 GCF_004785775.1 Grammomys surdaster | reverse complement strand
TCCAATCTCTGCCTGCTTTGAATAACATTGGTATTATGACATTGTAGTCATAATACCAAGAGTTCTTGGAGGAAACTAAGTTAGTAAGAATTTAAGTTTGGTGTTTCTGGGGTTTCAGGAGATTTCTTAGCATTTAGGAGCATTTGTTGCTTTGGGGGAATAACTAGTCTCAATAGATGATATTTACATAATGACCTATAGTAGTTCATTACTCCAGTACTAAGATATTTGAAGTCCTCTTCTGAATTCCTTGGGTATCAAACATGCGGGTTGTGCATATACATTCATGTAGGCCAACTACTCATAAACACAGAATAAAATAAATAAATCTAAAGAAGATTAGATATCCTTCTATTTCAATAGAATAGGGACAGAATTGTTATTTTGTTTTTTGAGGTTTCTTGAGAATCCAACACTAATTTCAGATTTAGTGTGATAGTGATGGAGACATCCTTTCCTTTATTCATAATAAGTTTCATCAACTAGTGTAAAGGTTTATTTGCATTATATAACATCAAGGATGATGTTTAGTGTCCTTAACTGGTAAAATATAAAACACATATTTCCCCAAAAAATTAATGGAAGATTTTTCATTCTTAAGTAAACAGAGTAAAACTAGCAACTAGCTAATAAATACAGTGAAAGATTAGACCATGTGTTATTTGAAAAGAAGAGTAGCCATTTAGATAGAATTGTGTGCTCACAAAGGCACACTTAAAAATTAATTTGAATTCAACAATTCTTGGGTCAGTATTTCTCAAAATGTCTATCTAATCACAGAGTCTATCAGTTGCTTTTCCTAATTGCTGATTTAAAAAAAAAAACAAATGGAAGAAGTCTTTCATAAAGGGAGGAATTAGAAATCATTCTTAAGAAAGATCTAGAGACATAGCCATGCTTCATCAAGGCTATGCTAATTTCAAAGTTATATGAAGATAACTGAAACTTTCTCTAAGGGAAAGTAAACTATTTTATAAATAATTTTTTATTAACTTTACAACACTATATTAACCCTTCCTCTCCTACCAGTATCACCTCATGCAAGTCATGCCTCATTTCCTCAGTTTTTGCTGTAAGTAAAATATTTGATCAAACTTAGACGTGAATTTGCAGATTCATTTCATGCCATTTTTTAATAACTAAAATGTAATTGTTTTGAAAAGTGCTCTCAGATATCCCCAGACAATAAACAGAACATGAACCAAACAGTTTCATAGCACAGTGCATACTGAGAATGGTGATAGTTCAGAGTATTTTTAGACGAGTGCATCTTCATGAATCTCTAGCCTATGTTCTCTTAAATCCAGCAGAATAGTTGTTTCCATCGATTTCATTGGGAGAGCTATTTTTTTTCCTTCTAGGGATTGCATCAGTGCTTGCTTGACAAGTGCAGAAATGTCTCTGAGAACACATGGACTCCAAATCAAATTTGGAGGCTATTTTTCTGTTAGCTTTATTGGAATGATCATCTGAACAGATTGGATTGAGTAGGTGAGGTATCTAGTTAGCAGTATTCAGTAAAACAAGAACATATAATGCTTTCTGTGATCATGATATAACAGTGAGCCATGATATAACTTTATTATGGAAAAAATATACCTCAAACTACTAAGTTGAACTTCCCTTGTTTAGTGGATCAAATAAATCTTGCCTTTAGGGAAATATATGGGTAATACTGTAGGACAAGACTTTTCTTCCTAAAAAGAAGGAAAGAGGAAACATAAATTTTCTTTTTTATCATTGTAGTGACTACAGATAAACAAATATTGTCCTGGATTAATCTGGTTTGCCTTAGTTCACAGATCATGGGTTTATGAGACAAGAACTGCCTAGAGAAATCTTGATATTTGCATACTTCATCTTCAGAAACCACAAATATCTCACAGTAGTTTTAAAGCATTGTACCTATGAGAATAGCAGTAATTAGCCAGAGAGCAGAAATCAAACACACAATGGATTTTAGGGTCCAGATTTTCAGCTTTCTGCTAATCAGTGTGACAGGTAACAGAGAGCAGTGTGTTTGAGCTCAGAATCTAACCAAAATTCTTTTCCCTGGGGAATTTGAGTCTAAAATATACTCTTTTCTTTTTATTACTTCTAAATAGTGGGCGATATAAAATAATTTTTGTATGTCTATTTCTACTAACCCCTCTTTCTCTCTATGTTGCCTTTTTCTATTCATAGTGTCCAGGGGAGAAATTGTGCTCACCCAGTCTCCAGCAATCATGTCTGCATCTCCAGGGGAGAAGGTCACCATCACCTGCAGTGCCAGCTCAAGTATAAATACCAATTATTTGCACTGGTACCAGCAGAAATCAGGCACCTCCCCCAAACCCTGGATTTATAGAATATCCAACCTGGCTTCTGGAGTCCCAAATCGCTTCAGTGGCAGTGGGTCTGGGACCTCTTACTCTCTCACAATCAGCAACATGGAGGCTGAAGATGCTGCCACTTATTACTGCCAGCAGGGGAGTAGTTCCCCACCCACACAGTGATATAGACTGGAACAAAAACCCTTTAACTTCTTAGGGCCCAGCTACTTCCTCCTAGAGATAAAATGAGGCCAGAGGTTTGATTGCAGTAGTCCACACAGGGTATTCTGCTTTAAAATGTCATTTGCATCTTTGAATAACTGTGTATAATGAGGATCATGGGCTTAACAGCAGTCCTAACTTCACAGAAGGACACTGTTTCAAGTGAAATCTGTACACATCTAAACCAAAAAGGACACACTTACATTTATGTGTTGCTAAACACTACATGAGATTTAGTGCTTGGTTCATATTTTTGGTTAGTGCTATACTAACTGCTGTTTGAATACAAATGAGTCCCATAGGCTCATATATTTAAATGCTTAGGAAGTGGCTCTATTTATTAGGATTTGGAGGTAATGCCTTGTTGGAGGATGTGTTTTAATGGGGTTGGGCTTTGAGGTTTTAAAATCCTAATCCAGGCCCAGTGATTTTATTTTCCTGCCTCTTGCTGATCCAGATGTCAAACTCTCATCTCTCATGTCTGCTATTGTGCAGCCGTGCTCCCCAACATGAGCATAATTATCTAAACTCTAAGCAAGTCCCAAATAAGTGCTTTCCTTTGTTAGAGTTTTTATCGTTATGGTATCCCTCCACAGCAATGTAGTATAACCAAGGTTCCTAAAGATCTATAGTGAATACTTGAGAAATTTTGAGTCCTGAGGCAACAGTGAAACAGCAAATCAGTTCTTCATTTCCTCTCTCTATGTCCTGTCTTTTAGAAGAACCTTTGTCAGGATCTTTTTTTGTTTTTTCATTCTATGATTTTCTATAGACATGTTTCATGATCAATATTTCCATGAGATATAAAATCAGAAAAGGAGGATTCAATGTTCATTGAAACCTGTAGGAAGACATGGACAGGGAAATCGCCTAAAAGAGTACCTACAGAGATACAGCATGCACCCTACAACATCAGTATCCTACCTTGATCTTCCGGGTAAATGTAGGGGAAAGGGGTTTGACGGCCCTCATTGTCAGTTACAGCTAAGACTTTACTTCTAGGGAAGCACTGGATAATCAACCAACCCTCACATGAATATCCACATTCTTGCCAGCACATGCTATCTCTGGAATGTATCATGGGTTATCCTTAAATTTTGGCTAATATGCACTTATACTTGGATACATATCATGTATAATCTTTTGGGCCTTGGATATCTCACTGAGGAAGATATTTTTTAGTTCCATCCATTTCCCTCAAAATTTCTTATGTGCTTTTTAAAAATAGTTGAATAGTATTCCATTGTGTAAATGAACCACATTTTCTGTATTCATTCCTCCATTATAGGCTATCTCAACTGAGGGGTTGTTTCCATTTTCTGGTTATTACAAATATAGCTGCTATGAATGTTGTAGATCATCTTTTGGGTATATTCCCAGGAGGTTAGAGGTAATTCTTGAGTAAAAATATTTCCAATTTTTTGAGAAACTGCCAGATTTATTTCCAGCTTGGTTGTATAAGTTTTCACTTCCACCAGCGATGGAGGAGTTTTCACATTGCTCCACATCAATGCCAATGTGTGTTGCTGCTTTAGGTTTTTATATTAGCTATTCTGATGTTTATAGGATGGAATTTCAGGGTTGTTTTCATTTGCATTTACCTGTTTGCTAAGGACTAAGAACATTTATTTAAGTACTTCTTGGCCACTAGAGAGTCCTCTGTTGAGAATTCCCTTCTGGTTTGTTGGTGACTACTTTCTTGCGTTCTTTAAATGTTTTGGATGTTAATTCTTTGTCAGATACAGGGTTAGTGAAGATCGTTTCCCAATCTGTAGGCTGCTATTTGTCTTACTGACAGTCTTATTGTCCTTTGCCTTACAGAAGCTTTTCAGTTTCATTAGGTCCCATTTGCCAATTGTTGATCATAGAGCCAGAAATACTCATGTTCTGTTCAGGATATTGTCAGTGTGTTCATGACTATTTGCCATGTTTTTTTTTTCTACTAGATTTAGTGTATCTGGGTGTGTGTTGAGATCTTTTATCCACTTGGATTTGAGTTTTGTGCAGGGAAATAAATATGGATCTATTTTTATATTCTTTTTCATAAGACTCTCTCATAAAGCCAGCATCATTTGTTCAAGATACTTTTCTTTTTCCAGAGTATGATTTTGGTTTCTTTGTCAAAAATCAAGTGTCACTAGGTGTGTGGGTTTATTTCAGAATCTTCAGATAGGTTTTCTTTGTTTCTATACCAAAACCATGCAGTTATTATGACTGCTGCTGTGAGTACAGCTTGAGGTCAGAGATGGTGATACTTCCAAAAGTTCTTTTATTGTTTAGGATTATTTTAGTGTCTTTTGAGCTTTAGTAAAGTTTCTTTTATGTATGTGGGTGTCCTTGCATTTGGAGCATAGATGTTCAGAATTTAGAGTTCATCTTGGTAGATTTTTCCTTTGATGAGTATGAAGTGTCCTTCCTTATCTTTTTTTATTACTTTTCTTTGAAAGTCGATTTTGATACTAGAATGGCTACTCCAGCTTTTTTCTTGGGACCATTTGCGTGGAAAATGTTTTCCATCCTTTTATTCTAAGGTAGTGTCTGTCTTTGACACTGAGGTGCGTTTCCTGTATGCAGCAAAATTCAGGTATGCAGTCTGATAGTCTCCATTTTTTTATTAGAGAATTGAGTCCATTGATGGTAAGAGATATTAAGGAAAAATGATTGTGGCTTCCAGTTATTTTTTTTTTATTAGAGGTAGAATTATATTTGTGTAGCTATCTTTTTTTGAAGTTGTTGGAAGATTACTTCCTGCTTTTTCTAGGCTGTAGTTTCCTTCTTTGTGTTGGCATTTTTCATCAATTATCCTTTGAGGCGCTGGGTTTGCGGGAAGATATTGTGTGAATTTGGTTTTGTCATGGAATATCTTGGTTTCTCCATCTATGGTGATTGATAGCTTTGCTGGGTATAATAGTCGGGGCTGGCATTTGTGTTCTCTTAGGGTCTGTATGATATAAGTCCAGGATCTTCTGTTTTTTATAGTCTCTAGTGAGAAGTCTTGTGTAATTCTTATAGATCTGCCCTTATATTTTACTTGACCTTTTTCCCTTACTGCTTTTAGTATTATTTCTTTGTTTTGGGCATTTGATATTTTGATTATTATGTGACAGGTGGTATTTCTTTTCTGGTCTAGGCCTTTTGGTGTTCTGTAGGCTTCTTAAATATTTATGGGCATCTTGTTCTTTAGGTTAGGGAAGTTTTCCTCTATAATTTTGTTGAGGATATTTACTGGGCCTTTAAATTGAGTATCTTCACTCTTATCTATAGCTATTATCCTTAGGTTTAGTCTTCTTATTGTGTCCTGGGTTTCTTAGATGTTTTTTGTTAGGAGCTTTTTGCATTTTGCATTTTCTTTGACAGGTATGTCAATGTTTCCCATGGTATCTTCTGCACATGAGATTCTCTTTTCTATCTCTTGTATTCTGTTTGTGAGGCTTGTGTCTATGATTCCTGATCTCTTTCCTACGTTTTCTATCTCCAGGGTAGTCTCCCTTTGAGATTCCTTTATTGTTTCTACTTCTATTTTTTATGTCCTGAATGGTTTTGTATAATTCCTTCACCTATTTGGTTGTGTTTCCTTGAAATTCTTTAAGGGATTTTTGTGTTTCATTTTTAAGGGCTTCTATCTGTTTACCTGTGTTCTCCTGTACTTCTTTAAGGGAGTTACATATGTCCTCCTTAAAATCCTCTATCATCATCATAAGAAGTGATTTTAATTACGAATCCTGCTTTTCTTGTGTGATGGAGTGTCCAGGGCTTGCCATGGTGGGAGAACTGGGTTATGAGTATGTCAGTTAACTTTGGTTTTTGTTGCTTATGTCCTTGTGCTTGCCTTTCGCCATCTGGTTAACTCTAGTGTTACCTGCATTCACTGTCTATTATTGGAATCTATCTTTTCAGTTATCTTGCTTGTGTCAAAACTCCTCAAAGTCCAGATGTCTCTGTGATCCTGTCATCCTAATCTCCTTGGTAGAAGTACTCCTTGGACTGAGGCCACCTCTGGGATCATGAAATCTTCCTGCTCTGAGTGCAGTGGTTCCTCTAGAATGGTTCAGGATATGGTGTCTTCACAGGAGCAGACCAGCTAGGTGTTCACTGGTCTTAGTGGAATGAGTTCTCTAGAATGGCTCAGGGTATGCTGTCTGCTACTCTGAGTGCAATGTTTCCTCTAGATGGCTCAGAATTAGGTGTCTCCACAGGAGCAGACCAGCTAGGTGTCTGCCCCAACCAAAATTACCAGGTGCAGGGTGGAAGGGAAGTGGTATTTTGGAGGGGTGGGGTTTGGGTTGTTGATGGCACCTGAGTGCCTCTGGCTCCCAGTTGTAACTCTGAGGCATAGGATAGTGGGAGAAGATTCTTACTCACTGCTCTGAGTGCAGTGACTCCTCTAGGATGGCTCAGGATATGGTGTCTCCACAGAAGCAGACCAGCTAGGTGTCTGCCCCAACCAAAAGGGAGAATACAACTCTTACGACAGCATCTCATTGGAATTGTCTTCATCCTGGAAGGGCAGGATGAATTTTGGGTTCATTTTCACACTTGGGAGAGAGGCAGGTATGCATACAATCATAAAGAACAGCCACTAGGCTCGGAGCTCCAATATATTCTTATGCTAGAAGGAAAAGCTGAGAAGTTCCATGGAAAGTTTAAGGAGGTCCAAGCACCTTCTGAGACAGTGTGGTTATGTGAAAGAGCTCCAACTCTCTTCCATTTCCCTCATGGAAATGACTACATTTTACTTTTAAGCACATACAAATACATCACACATGGAACAAAACCCAAGGACTAGAAATGAAACAGTAAATATACATGAATATGAGACTTAGGGCAGTATAGATGGTTTAGTAGACAAAGTACTTAATTCTAACAAAGTAAAGTTTGTACACACAAGGGGCATAGGTCAAAATATCTGGAAAGATGAAAAGAAAATTGGAAAATTATGTGATTATATTATAAATTCAATACATATTTATCATAGAACTCAATCCAATTCTTACATCTTCTTCAAGATCAAAGGAATGACAAAATTTGTCCATAAAATAATAAACAGATCAATATTTAAATATGTAAAAACAGTCATATTGATTTTAGCACCATAATCTATACTTGACAATGTGTCTTTCTCCTGGGAATCTAAAACTAGCAACTCTGGGAGGTGTGGAATCTCAGGGAAGTCTCTACAGAGTAAGTTCACTTTTAGATAAAATGTAGTGACATTCAACATAGATCTACTTTTTCCATTGTTCTTCTTATGATAATACAAGATCCAAAAGGCTATGGAAACAAAACAGTAAAACTTTAAAAAAAAATGATTGTGTCTGATACTCATCTGAGCTATTTAGAACTTAGTGCCAATGAAAGCCAGAATATCACCTGATTTAGCCAAGATGATCTACAGGGCCATGTGTCTTCAGAGACTCACAATCTATTCGTCCATCCTTCAATGTGTTATAATGAACCTTTCATGCAAGGTATTCAAATTAAAATGTTATTGTCAATAAAAATCATCAACATTTGTGCTACAACAGTCTACATGATGATGTCTTCCGTGAGATTTCGTGTTTATCAACTTACTTTGTTATTCCATGCAGTGGTTCAGAAGAGTGTCAATTTGCCTTCATTTTGGGCCCAAAATACTACATTTCAATAGAACATTGATTTCAAATTCTAAGTGTTTATCTTTTACTAAACCGTTTTGTGTAGTATTAAAATTTTCTCTTAACGCTGAGTAGCAGCAGCAATGTTCAATTAACAGGTAGCTACCAGCATTAATAGAGTGTTATCCTTTAAAATCTACATAGGATATTCAACAATTTGTTGTATTTGGGATTTATATTAAATGCCTTTGATGCCATTTTTACCATAAAATCTTCTACACTATTTTAGCTGCTTATAACATCATTGTAGGGGAGTATGTAGTATCTTTGAATGTGGACATAATGTGCTCAGGAGAATTAATATGCTTAAAATACTTTTGTAGCTGTGTTTAAAACTTTCTTGTTAATGTTTCTTTAATTAATGATTGCATGAATTGGAATGTTTGTGCATGTGTGTGACTGCATGGATATTATTATTTCTCATGCTTCTGACATCTGGGAGTAAAGAAGGGCTCCAGTTTGAAATTTTCAGCAAATGAGTTGTTTATAAAGCACAGGACTATTTGGCACTGATCACTGTAAATGTAGCTTTTCCTCTAGTCTCCAAAACAGAGTACATGGTCTTCATTTTGGTTTTCTTACCAGAAGACGGCAGCACTGACACAAATCTCTAGTCAATATCTCCAGACTTAGAGCAGTATCACAATAATATAAACTCCTGGGGACTACTGATAAATTAAGCCCAACGGTGGGGAAAGAGGAAAAGGATACACAAATATAATGCCATCAACAATCCAGACTGAAGTCTTCTATTTAATCTCAATCCCATTTCCTGATTGGCCATCCATTCCCCCTTGCAGGCTGGAAGAAATTTTGTTTTCCTAAAGCATTTTTCTTTCACTCTTGTGATACAGAAATCTTTACTGCTTTTCTACCACTTGTGCATATGCCTCATCTCTTTGACCGTGTTTAACCTCTGTATTCTTGGCTGCTCTCAATAAATAATGAACCAAACAAAAGAAAAGAGAGAGAGAGAGGGGGGGGAGGGAGAAAGTAAGGAAGGAAGGATGGAAGGAAGGAAGAAAAAGTAAAATGCACAGTCACTAGCAGTTGGTCCACTAGACCCCCAAGAAGATCTCTAAATACCTTCTCACTCATTTAGAGTTCTTAAAATTGACCATACCCAGAGTTATCCTACTGAACCTGGTGATCCAGCAAGCCCACTGTCTTACGAAAAGTGGAACAAACCTTCTCAGGCTTCTAGCAACAGAGTTCTCTGGTTCAGGAGAAGTGCCATTTCCACTGGCAGCTGGTTGTAGTCATTTCACAGCTGACTGGAGGGAACTGAATTATCATGAAGGTTAAAATTGGATGTCCCAGGGGATGGAAAGATGGCTTAACAGATAAGAGCATTTGTTGTTCTTGCAGAAAACCTGGGTTCAATTGCCAATATTCACACAATGGATTACAACCACTCATAACTTCAGTTCCATGGAATCTAAAGCCTTCTTCTGACTTCATTAGGAACCAATATCCACATGGTGAATTTGTAGACAAAACATTTATAAAGTAAATAAACCTAAATCAATTAATGGAAAAATCATATATCTATCATTTTTGATAGGTCCAACGTAATTATTATAATACTTTTGGAAGCCTCTTGAAAAACAAACTCTATTTTCAGAATTGACCTGATGGAGATATCCTGTTCTTTATCCATAAGGAGTCTTATGACTAAGGTGTGGGTTTGTTTGCTTTATTTAATACCACAGATGATTTAGTACTCTTGCTGTCAAATTATAAAAACTGTCTTCAAAAAAATAATGAAAGATCTTTTATTCTTAAGGAACAATAAAACTAGCAACTATCTATTAAACACAAACAATGAAACATGAGATCCTGGGGTACTGTAAAGAAAAAGTAGCCGTTTAGTTAGAGTTGAGTGGTCAGAAAAGCATATTTAACAACTCATTTGAAGTCAATAATTTTAAGTCAATTTCTCACAATGTGTGTATCTATTCACAAATTCTGCTATTTTTCCTAACCTTTGATAAACTATGAAAGAAGTCTTTACTGAAGGGAAGAATGTGGGTGATGTTCTTAAAAGATTTCTAGAGAGATCTCCAACTCCATTGTTGACTTTGTTTAACTTCAAAGCTTATAGGAACATAATTAAGATTTGCTGTAAGATAAAGTATTCTTTATCAAACTTATACAAGAATTTTTTGGTTCAGAAGCTGTCACACTTGAATAATTGCAGCATAATTACTTTTAAAAAAATGTGTTAAAATATTCCCAGATAATAATATGGTACAACCCAAAAAGTAACAGCATAGTGCATATTGAGAATGGTGATTCTTCAGATAAGTATGTCTTCATGACCTCCAGCCCAGGGTTCACTCAAATCCAGCATGGGTCCTGGACAAATGATAGATATTACAAAATTAGTACCTCTATTTCCTTTCATACTCCTCAGTAGATCATGCCTTACTTAGAGAATATAATTAAGCCAGACTTCACAAAAATACATAAGCAATACTGTGGCTCAAAACTATTCACCGAAAGAGGAGAAAGAGAAAAAGTACAATCCCTTCCCATTAGTGTAATACATACAAATAAATAAACACTAACTTGGCTTAACTAGGTTTGCCTTAGTTAGAAGGACCACATGGGTTTATAAGCCAAGAATGGCCTACCCTTGCTATTTGCATACTTCATTTTGAGAACTCACAAATGGCTCACAGTTGCTTTACAAAGATAAACTTATGAGAAGAACAGTAATGAGCCTGAGACCAAGATTAGAAAGCACAGTGGATTTTGGGGTACAGACTTTCAGTCTACTGCTAATCTGTGTTCCAGGTAACAGAAGAGTGAGGTCTATGAGCTTAGACTCCAAGATTCTTTACCCTGGAGGAAGTTTGAGTCTAAGATAAACATTTTTTCTTGGTTTTTGTTTTGGTTCTTCTGAATACTGAGTTTCTTCTGTATATTCTGAATATGAATTTATTTTTGTGTCCCTATTTTCTACCAATTTTTCTGTCTCATTATCACTTTTTTCTTATCATAGTGTCAAAGGGAGAAATTGTGCTCAACCGGTCTCCAGTATCCATAACTGCATCTCGAGGGGAGAAAATCACCATAACCTGCAGTGCCAGCTCAAGTATAAGTTCCAATTACTTGCACTGGTACCAAAAGAAGCCAGGCTGTCCCCTAAACTCTTGATTTATAGGACATCTATCTTGGGTTCAGGAGTCCTAGACAGCTTCCGTGGCAGTGGGTCTGAAACCTCTTATACTCTGACAATCAGCTACATGCAGGATGAAGTTGCTGCCACTTACTATTTTCATCAGGGGAGTATAGCCCACCACACAGTGCTACAGACTGGAACAAAATGCTACATCTCCCAGCTGCTTCCTCCTAGAAATAAAATGTTGCTATGGGTTTGCTTGATATGTGGTAGAATCTCCCAAGTTGTCTTCAATGGAGTATTAATATTGTTTGGAGATTTTTTACTTTCCCCACTTTTATTATTCCTTATATCTAAACTTTTTTTATAATATTTGTTACCTCTAGCAATTATCTTACTTGTTTTCAGGATGAAATACTTGCTTGTGGAAATGTGGTTGGTATGCCAGCTGGCTACATTGAGTTAGGGTGCACGCAGCTGATTGTCAGAGCTTAAGAGGTCCCAGACCCACTGCCACTGAAGCTGTCTAGGACTCCTGAATTCAGGATGGATGTCCTATAAATCAAGAGTTTAGTAGAGGATCCTGGATTCTTCTTCTACCAGTGCAAGTAATTGGAACTTATACTTGAGCTGGCACTGTAGGTGATGGTGACCTTCTCCCCTCGAGTCCAAAAATATTGCCATCTTGACCACTTTCAAATCAATACCAAATAAACTATCTAAATAGTCCTATAATGCTTAAGGAAATAAGGGCAGTCATTAAATTTTTGCAGCTAAGAAAATCTCAAGGCCAGCTGGTTTTAGTGCAGGATCCTACCAGATTCTCAAAAAGGAGCAAATAGCAATACTTCTCAAACTATTCCACACAATAGATATAGAAGGAACATAGCCAAATTCATACTATGAGGCCACAGTCACAATGATATCTAAAACATAAAGACTCAAAAAAGAAAGTGAATTTCAGGTCAATATTGCTTATTGAACATGGACACAAAATGGCTCAATGAAATTCTTGCAAACTGAACCCAAGAACCCTTCAAAAACATCATTCATCATGAACAATATACAAAATCTATCAAAGTAATCCACTATATAAATAAATTGAAGAAAATAATCAAATGATCATCTCATTCGATGCTAAAAATTCCTTTGACAAAATCCAACACCATTTCATGTTAAAAGTTTTGGGGAGAACAGAGATTCAAGGCATATAGAGGAAGAACCTGAATGGGCTTCCTGTAGACAGGAAGGATTCCTAGTGGAGGAATATGGACAGAAACCTACTGACAAAACTTTCCACCCAAAATATACCATCTAAAAGTCATGCAGGGACAAAGATGAAATAGATACCAGGGGCATGACTAAACAACGACCAGATGAACTTGAGACCTAACCCATAGACAAGCACCAAACCCTGACAGAATTAATGATACTCTGTTATGCTTGTAGATGGGAACCAAGCGTAACTTTCCTCTGAGAGACTCCACCAGCCTTTGCCTGAAACAGATTCAGAGACACACAGTAAAATATTACAGGAAGCTGGAGACTCTTATGGAAGAGTTGGAGAAGGACTGAAGACACGGAAAGTAATAGGAACTCCACTGGAAGACCAGCAAATTCAACTTGACCGGGCCCTTGGAAGTTCTGGGAGACTGAGCTATGAACCAAACCATACACTGGCTGCAATGAGGACCCTGGCACACATAAAGAAGATTTGTAGCTCAGTGTGCATGTGGGTCTCTGAACAACTGGAGTGGGATCTGTTCCTAAAACTGTTGCCTGTCTCTGGAGTATATTCCCCAACTGGGCTTCATTGTATCTTCTCTGTGGGAGAGAATTAGTTTGACCCTCTAGAGACTTTATTCCAGGCTGTAGGGATACTCAGTGGACCCCAACCCTCTCATAGAAGAAATGGTTGGAGGGATGGAGGGAGGTATTCTATGAGGTGGGGGCCAGGAGAGAGGGAGCAGCAATCAGGATGTAAAATGAATGAATGAATGAATGAATGAATAAACAAATAAATAAAAAATTGTCTTCTCAGATATATGCAACTTCCTTACAATTTTAAGTATAAAATCAAACTCAAAAAGTAGATCACATACTGACAACATAATGTAGCACAGGATATGTATTGCAGTTCCAAAGGGGAGCATAGTGAAGGAATACTGAACCAAAGCAATACTGAAAACTTTCTGAGAAATCTTGAAACTCTCCATTTCCATGTCTGATGTCCTCTTCACATTTCAATCTTCTTCAAATTTCCAACTCCTTTCAGCTTTGTGGACTACAACCCACTTTTTGTTTCTCTTGGGCTGGTTCCAACCCTATTAGCAGAGCTTCTTGACAGCATTTCCACAGCTCTGCCGTCTCTAAATTTTTGGGCTCTCCAAGGCAATCCTGGCTTTATATTCAGAGCTACATAGAATGGCCACTCTGAGCCTCACTACAGAGACACCCTTGTCAAACAACTGCCTTTGGCAGGTATCCTTAGTCATGGAGGGAGATTCCACATTCCCTTTCTTCTATCCTTGACTCTAAAGCCAGAGTCACATGGCTGAAGCATTCAAGTTATTCTACTTGCTGTGATTGGACTATAGTCCTGTGTTTCATTTACACCTTCAGTCGCTTTCTGTTTTGGTGGTTACCTCTATTGTCTAAGCTTGGCAGTCCTAGAATTCACTTTGTAGACTCAGCTTGTCTTTAAACTCAGGCATATGTTAGTTTTTGTCTCCTGAGTGCTAGTATTAAAGATGTGTACAACTATGCCTGGACAAAAGCTGTACTTTAAGCCTAGCAGTGTGGGTTCTTGGCCTGAGATCACTACTTCCTTGATTCCATTAAATTCTGGTGTTTCTTCCATGTGTTTCTCTCCTTGAATACAGGACTCAGCTCCATTCCATTATCTGGTCCTTCTTTTTTCCTCAAGGTTTACATTTTGTATTTTTCCTTGATCATCTTATGTGGGGCAGTGGGCTATGAGAAAAGGCCAGAAAGCTTGGTAGAAAGCTCTGAAGCCCCAGAAATCTTGCTCTGAAGAAGGCCAGTAGGACGGGAGTCTGCTTCAAACTTTCCCAAAGCCATCTGGCTCTCTTAGTTTCCACTCCCCACATCCGGTCCCATGGAGAGGTCCATGGCCTTTGATCACATAGGAATAGCATCTTCATGCAAATAAGGCATTCCCAAGCTCTCAAATCAAGCCAATAGGGGTTACCCGCTCTCCCCCCAAAAACTGTATATATTACCCAAAGCTCAAAAGTAAAGTGGATGTGAGATCTTTCCCGCTGTAGGAGACCTTTATTGTGGTTCTTCACTGTTGCTGGCTAGCCTGTGCATTTCAAAGACCTGTAACACTTTTCCCTCTCTGCTGCTGCTGAGGCACTCTCTGGCTGCCAGCTAGGAGAGGAAGCATAAAGAGCTGTAACATTCACCTGCCTTTGGAGGCTGGAGCAGAAGCAGACCTTCCAGTCTGCTTGCCGCTCAGGTGTCTGAAGCTGCTGTAACCTGGGTTCGAGAGGCTATGTTGGCTCTGCCTAGTGTGACTGAACTAAGACACCTCCTGCGCGTCCCACGTGAGTCAATATATTATGACAATATATTATGGTCACATATTTTTCTTCCCCCAATGACTCTTATATCCTATCCATATTGCCAGATACACTAGTCTATGCCCTTCCTTTTAGTCTCTCATTTGAAAAATAAAATGGTCAATAACAAGAAAGAAGTGAAAGAACAGAAGTAAATGTTTAAGAGCAACAGTAACAAAAGTTTATCACGAAAAACAACAAAAAACTTGAATTTAAAAATTAAAACCAAAATGATATAAAGAACAAACCCATAAAAACAAAACAATAAGGCCATAATATATAAGCAAAAGACCTGAAATATAATAAATTTCTAAACAAAGTAATATGAGGCATAAAATATACAAGAATACCACTGAGTTCATTCTTGCTTGGCATCTATGGGAATGGGGCCTAACTTTAAGATTGCTTCATTTACGCAGTGAGACTTCAATAGAGAAAACTTATTTTTCTTTACAAGCTACTATTCATGGAAGATAGTTTTTTGTGAAAGGAATAGAAATTCCTCTCTACTTCAACTTTCAGTGTTGCTTTCCTCTTATACAAGGATGTCAAAATAGCCAAGGACAACAGTAACCAGTAGCTCATGCTGATGATTATGTGGGGAAAGTAAAATAGCTTGTGGAAGTACCAACTCTTACAGCACTATGGAAATCTGTGTGGAGGTTGCTCAGAAAACTAAGAGTAGGATTTGTCTCAAGATCTAGTAATACTACTTTTATGTTTATATCCAAAGGACTATGCAATCTACTGTATATCTAGTTGCTTATCCTGTTCATTGCTGTTCTTTTCCTAATATATAGAAATGAGAAAGGTCCTAGAGGCCCACCAATGGATAGATAGATTTATATAACAGAATATTGTTCATTTGTTATTGGGGATATTTGAGCTGAGAAGTTTTAATCAACAATGTTCTGGATGTTTTGGTTGTTCTTGTTTTCAAGAAATGTGTCAAAACAGAACATGAGTGTTAGATTATCTCTATTTAAACATTAATAGAAATACTTTTTAGGTTTTATTCAAAAGTGACATGATGAAGGATTAGAATAAGAAAACATAAAGGGTATGTAAAAATAATGAGTTTGCATAATCATAGAACCAAACACAAACCTCAGACTTAAAATATATTTTTAAGTATCAGATAAAATGTATTATTGAGGTATGCATTTTCTCCAAATATAAATATGTAGAAAAATACTGTGAAAAATACCTTGAAAAGAATATGTAGTGCCATGACTAGAAGGTATTCCCATTCCCTAGAGTGTTAGAAATACTTCACTGATTAATGCATAAACAGGAAACAACATTAAATAAATGAAATTTATTACTCTTGATATTGCAGTACATTAACCTCAAACAACACATCTTCAGAGTAAAGCCTGTCGTTTTTACTTTTAATAAATTAGTTTCAAGATCCATGAGATGTCTCTGAAAAGTATTTGCAGTGATAAAAATGAGAACTAGTGTTAAATTCTCAACACTTACATAAACCTAAGTTCAACTACACATAACTATAACTCCATCACTTTGGCCTCAAGAAAAGCAGATCAAAATGTTATCTCTGATGAGCTATTCTAGACAATGTAAAGTTATATATTTAGCAGAAGACTCTGTCTCAAAACTTAAAAGTAAAGAGTGATAGAGGAAGAAGTTATTATCAGTCTTCTGGTGTCTTCAAGTCTACCTATGGTTGACTCCTCTCTCTCTCTCTCTCTCTCTCTCTCTCTCTCTCTCTCTCTCTCTCACACACACACACACACACACACACACAAAGCACACAGAGAGGGGGGGTGAGAGAGAGAGAGAGAGAGAGAGAGAGAGAGAGAGAGAGAGAGAGAGAGAGAGAGAGAGTTATTTTTCAATTTATAATTAGAGAAGAAAATAAAAAGGTTCAACCAAACTATGTTTTAATTTATTTTGTCTTTTTATTTGAGACACATTCTTACAATATAGCCTTGGCTGGCCTGGATATTGATATGAAAACCAGAATGGCCTTGAACTCAGAGATACTCCGGCCTTCAAATCCCAAATTCTGTGTTTAGAGACAAAAACTATCACATACCACCAAATTTTAAATTTGTAATGACTTTTATGGAATTACCTTTTTATTGGTAACCCCTACCCTATTATACACAACCCTTGATAAAGGCCCTTTTACTTAAGTCTTGAAGATTCTTTTTTGCAATATTCTTTCTACTTGTTAAATCATCAAGAGATGTGTCACATTTCATTTCATACTTAGGAAAATTTATCACCATGATTATTTTTCTTTTAGAAGACTCTGTCCTGGCACTAACAAATATTTCAGTGATGTTTTTCAAATGAAATGCTAAACTTAAAGCTTCATTAATTTTTATAAAATTCTGTGGGAACAAAAGTGAATAAAATGCTATAATATCCTCTATGATCCCAGTAAAAATATCATCATTTTGATACTCATTTAGCTGACAATGATTCACAATGTGTCCATAGATTTATGGAAACTTCTTTTGATATACCTAGTTCTGTTGTTAAAGCTCATTTTTTGTCTGTTAACTAGATACTGTAAACCTCTGTTCAAGAAACTTACAGTTTTTACCAAATTCTTTTGGTACGAAATATACGAATCTATAAACATTAAAAATGCTTTATATTCATGTGTTGTTCACTTACTATAAAATATGCAGAGGGAACTTTGCAATGGAGCCATGAATCTGAGGCTGAGCTCTCTAGTCTTTTGGTGGATAGAAGTAAACTATATGCTATGGGTGCAGACAATACCTCATCTAAATTTCCAACAATTATTAGGGGATGTAAACATCAAACACTAGTTCTATGCATCTGTGATGAGATTTTTTTTGGGGTGCAGTACATTGCATGAAGATTGTCTCATTACACAATGACAATTTTCAGCTATGTATTCTCATGCTGAAATAGAGCATAGAGAATTCAGAGTCAAGGGGAATGTTGGAACTTCTTCAGTTCATATGTTTCTGTAAATTTCACACTTGGCTGCATCTATGAAACACTTTGAAAAAGGCTGAGGCACCACTAGAAACAGATTAAGCAGCCCAGCCTCACACTTCTCCTTTCCTAGTAGTTATTGCTACAGTCTGTATCACTGTGGCCGGCTGTCACTCTGTTGACAGCAATAAATGCCAGCATCTTCAGGCTCCAAACTGTTGATGCTGAGAGTAAAATCTGTCCCTGATCCACTGCAGCTGAACCTGGAGGGGATCCCAGAGTTGGACTGGGAAGCATACTTGATGAGAAGCCTTGGAGACCCATGTGATTTTTGCTGATACCAGTGTAAGTAGTTAATACCCTGGATGGCCTTGCAGGAAAGACTAACTCTATCTCCTGGAGTCACAGACAGGGTGGCTGGAGACTGAGTTATTACAATGTCACCTTTTGAGGATGGAAAAATAAAAAATAATATTAGTAGGATATAACAATATACATGAAAGTCTCTTCTAAGCTATTTAGAAAAATAATACCTTCAATGTTTCAATTTCTTCAAAAGGAAATCAAATCCCATGTGATGTTGGCTTCTAAATAAAGGAAGAAATTTTCATACTTAAATAATATTCCTACCTTATTACCATTTTAAAGCTGTCATAGCTGAAATCCAGAAAAGCAGAATTCCAAGGAACTGAGGTGTGAACACCATCTTTGAGCATTCCCTGAGTTTGTGTGGATCATTACACAGTCCTAAGAAAGCTTCTTATCATACGCAAAGGGGCAGGAACATTAGAAGGAAGAAGTATTTATGCAAATCATACTGACTTCATATTGTGTGCAATAAAAGTCCTGGTAAGAAGAGCAGGCTCCTAGTACATTAGAATATTTATCTCCTTGCTAGTTACCTGAAGATATATTGAGATTTAAAGGAAGCTTGGCTCCTACTTACATGGATACATAATAAGCAAAGTCTAAAGAAGTCTCTGGAATACATTCAGTAGTTTTAAGAGAATATCATCTCATATCCATGGTCTTACCCCAGGTATATTACAATATGTACAGACACATCTTTAACTGTCTGGATATTCCATGAAACATAATAACATGTAACACTAAAGTAATGTCCTATTAATGAGATTTCATGAACAAGAGAAAAGAAATTCTGATTGACCTATAAAGACATATTTCTCCAGAGGGTGGAGCGTCATTTGTTTAAAAGTTTACAATCTGCTAGAGTAGAGAAAATTTCAGAGGTTGAGATATCAAGATAATATTTAGAACATTACTAATAAATGACAAATAGTTCATCTTGCATGTCTCTCCAACAACAGTGATAAAAAAAATACCACACGTATATTTTTAGAATGTTCAAACAAATTCTTTTAGTAGTACATGTTTTTCATGCTACTAAAATACCATAATTGTGAGACAGTCTAGATCATGTGAGAAATTTCCATCAGTTCCATTTAAAGAAACAACGGTTCCTGACATTTGATCCATTTAACCAAACTAGAACACATGGACTGTATAACAACTATGTGTGAGCATTTGAAAAGTCATAATATCTGCAACATAGGCTTTCAATAATCTTGAGCAATGAGGATAGGAATAACGAAGAGCCCGAGTTCAGTGCTAGTGGAAATGCAATAACTATGAAATCACTGTGAAGTTTTCTAAAATGGCTACAGATATCACCACTACATTGTCCAGCTATGCCATTATCATGATTATACCTAAAAGACTCGCTAGCCTACAACAGACATAAAAGCATATCCATGTATTTTGAAGCTCTATTCACTGTAGCTCAAAAAATGGAATAAATTTCTATGTACATCGCAATATAATTGATATGTAGTACATTGGTTCAATGGAATTTATCTATATATGAAGACTCATGAAATCATGATAGACCAGGAAAAATTATAATGACTAAATCATTCTCTTCCCTCAAATATATTTGCCACATCCTTCCCTCATTTGTGAATTGTAGCTGCAAACATTTCCACTTGTCTGTTTAACTTTGACTATACATTGATCTAAGAAACTAGAATGGGACTCCCAAATTGGAAGGTCTTTGGAGGGATCAAAATAGAACACAAATCACAGGGAAATAAATAGTCAGATACTTTGGGAGGAAATGTTTGTGCATGATTGGCATGAGAAGATGAGAAAGAGAATGGTTAAATATATAAAGATCATTCCACTAATCCCAAAAGGAAAACAGCCAAACTAATAAGTCATACTTGATGAGTTAAATTAAGATGAGTCATTGGAGATAATGGAGTATCTGGTGACTGGTTTCATGCAGGCATTCAATACAAGGAGGAGATGTGTGCAGTTATCACATATTGATTATTAGGTAACAAGACGGTAATATGAAACAGCATGCTTAGAATACTAAAGTGTATGCTGTATCTGCAATCATTGCATCTACAACCATTTAAAGAGAAACATACATGTATTAATGAATGCATCATAGAAAATATTTCCTTTCTTCCTTGCTTTTTGTCTGTCTTTCTTTCTTTTTTCTCCATTTTGTCCTTTCTTTGTATTCTTTTCTTTCTTTCTTCCTGTACTTCTTTCCTTTATTCTTTTATTATAATCTGATTTTTTCCACACATAATACATTGTAATTGTGGCTTCCATCCTTCTGTTCCTCCCAGCTCCTCTTCATGATCCCTTCCATCAGGGCCCACCCACTTTCTCTCAATAACTAGAAGTAAAAATGCTTCTATGCAACAATATTTAATACTAATGTATAGTAAAATAGTAATAATAAAATAAATATAATACTATAAAACAAAAAACAACACATCATAATTGGCCAAAGCAGACAGAAAAGGGAAAAATAGAGACACAAGAAACAGAAAAATTCCTCATATACTCAGTAATGCCATATGAATATTAAACTGGAATCATATATATATATATACATATATATATATAATGCAAATTTATTCATTTTTTATTTTGTTTTCGAAGAGTAGCATATAATTTTAGTATAGGTTTTTGAGGTATTTCAACTCTGATTTTGTTCCACAGAAACAGCATTGGGTACTGGTTCCATCTTACAAAGTAGGCCTTAAAGGAAATGAAATATAGTTTGGTAATTCCCATGAACTTTGTGCTGTCATTCTACTAGCATATCTCACAGACAGGAATACATTTTGGATCAAAGGGTATGAATCTGAATAGATGTTTACATTTCTTTTTTATTACTAGAGAGTACCTTTATGTACCAAACAAAATAGCACATAGAGGTAAAGGCAACAGTTCAACACATCCATGTTCTAGAATATGTGTGGATATTGTCTTCAGAAATGGAGCTTTGCTATAAGTGTTTTTGGACAGCAATCTACGATCTTGGCAACAGTATAGGTTGTTTGGAAGTTCCCATTGAACAATTCTGACCACTTCAACTAGATGTAGCCTGATCCTAGTACAAGTAGTTTCATTTGGGGACTAGAGATGACAAGCTGGGAATTTGTGTCCCTCATATTTTTGATGATGTCATGTTGATTGCCTTTATATATGTATATATTGGTGGCAGATTATATTGCTTAAGGTTTCCATACTACCTCTCAGTGGCCCTTAGCATTGGCTGTGTCTTCCATCTCTTCCTGTACTTCTTCCCTTATCCCCATCTTCCTACCCCCTTCTCACTTGAACCTGATGAGCCATTTCCCCTCATTGAATCAATCTGTAACATTGATTCTGTTTCCTTTTGCTAAGATCTGCCCATCTACCTGTCTAGTTTGCCCAGTCTCTTACTCTATACCTAACCTCTCCTCTGATTTTATGGATTGTATCTTGGTTAGGATTAAGGTAAAATCAAATATATATATATATATATATATATATATATATATATGCTAATACATATTACTTTTGTCATTCTGGTTCTTGGATATTTCACCCACAATGATGGTTTTTAGTTCCATGTACTTACCTCAGAATCTCATGATTTCCTTATTTTAATGGCTAAGTAATACCCCACTGTGTAAAGGTAACATATTATCTTTATCCACTTATTTTTTGTTCTGGGCCATCAAGATAATTTCCAAGTTCTGGCCATTACGAATAAGGAGTAATGAACAGAAGTGAGCAGATGTTCCTGTGATAGAATGAAATGATATTAGGGTCCATGCCCAAGAGGGATATGACTGAAATTTGAGGTAGATTGATTCTCAACTTAGGAAATTCCATTCTGATTTCCCATAGTTTGCAGTCCCATCATAAATGCATGAATATTTCCTTTGCTCCACATAGTATCCAACAGGAGATACCAGTTGTTTGATTGATCTTAGCCATTCTGACAGATGCAAGACAGAATCTAAAGGTAGATTCTACTTACAGTTTCTGAGTAGAAAGAATGTAAACACTTATTGTTTCTGACACATCTTAGCTTTTTCTTCTGAGAATTTTGTTTAGATTTGTTTCCTAGTTTCTTAATTGGGTTACTTTGTTTTTTGTTTTCTTTTGTTGATAATTAGCATTTTTAGTTAGTTATACATTATATATGTTACCCATCTATCAGATGTTTAATAATCTTTTTTCCATCTGTTGTGTGCCATTGTCTTCAAATGATGATGATTTTTTGCTATGCTTAATCTTTTTCCATTTCATGAAGTCCTGTTTAGTAATTGTTGATCTTATTGTCCGTGCTATAATTTTCACTTGAGAAGTATTTTACTGTACTAATAAGTTCACAGATATTATCCATTTTTTCTCTTCTATCAGATTTATTGTATTTGGTTTTATGTCAATTTTTTTATCTATTTTGATTAGATTTTTTTTGAGGGTGATATGTATAGATCTCTTTGCTTTCTTCTACACGTGGCATTTCAGTTTGACCAGCATGATTTCTTGAAGATGTTGTCTTTTTTTCCCTGTGAACATTGCTGGCTTCTTTATCAAAAAATGAGATGTCCATAGGTGTGTGAAATTGTGTCAGCATCTTTAATTCAATATCTGTCTGTTGTGCTGGTAATACGCTGGTCTTATTTTTGTTTGTTTGTTTGTTTGTTTTGTTTTTGTTTCTTTCTTTCTTTGTTTGTTTTCAGGACAGGGTTTCTCTCTATAGCCTTGTCCTGGAACTCACTCTGTAGACCAGGCTGCCCTCGAACTTAGAAATTCTCCTACATCTGTCTCTAAGTGCTGGGATTAAAGGTGTGCACTACCACTCCCCTGCTATTCTGGTCTTAATACTATAACTTTGCACTAAAACTTAAAATCGGATGTATGGAGCCTTCAGAAGTTCTTTTGTTATTCATTGCTGTTTCATCTATTTGGGATTTTGTGATTTTCTATTAAACTAAAGATTTTCTTTTCAAGATCTATGAAATTTAATGAAGATTGCATTGAATTTGTAGACTGTTTTTGTAGAGTGAGTACTTTTACTATTTTAGCCCTTCTAATCCATGTGTAAAGGAAATTTTTGCATTTGAAATCTTCTTCAATTTACTTCTTCAGTGTCACTTGATTACTTCCTTATACCAAGATATTTTATATTGTTTTATATTGTTTGAGGCTACTGTGAAATACTTTCTTCAGCTCATTTTTTACTCAGCCCATTTGTCACTTGTATATAAGAGACACTGGGTTTTATGTGTTAATTTTATAACCATCTAAATTGCTGAAAGTCTTTATCAACCCTATCACATTGGAACTCTTAGTGTCACTTATGTATAACATCATCTAATGTGTAAATAAAAAGATATTTTGATTTCTTCCTTTTCAATTTATATCACCTAGATCTCCTTCAATTGTCTTATTGCTCTTGCTAAAAATTCAACTACTATATTCAATAGCTAGAACTTTAAGTACAATATTAAATAGATAGGGAGACAGTGAATAATCTTAATTTGTTCCTAGTTTTTATAGAATTGCATTTACTTTCTCTCCATT
Source organism: Grammomys surdaster (assembly GCF_004785775.1). Taxonomy (NCBI): domain Eukaryota; kingdom Metazoa; phylum Chordata; class Mammalia; order Rodentia; family Muridae; genus Grammomys; species Grammomys surdaster. Next base: position 48,723 of record NW_021605199.1, on the reverse strand, counting down.
TAAATCAATACTGTTTCTGGACTTTCTGTAAACTGCCTTTATTATGTTGAGAAATGTCTTCTATATTCCTAACTAATCCAAATGTTTTATCAAGAAGAGGTGTGAGATTTTTGTCAAGAGCCTTTTCTGTACCTCATGGAATGATCATATATTTTGTGTTTTACAATACTTACTTGCTCAATTATTCTTACTGATTTACATATGCAGAACCAACCTTGCATCTCAGTAATGAAGTCCACATGATCATGGTGGATGATCTTTTTGATGATTTCTTGGTTTCAGTTTGCCAAAACTGTATTGAGAATTTTGCCATCCCTTTTCATAAGGAAAATTGTTCTGAATTTTCTTTGTTTGGTCTTACATGGCTTAGAAATCAGGATAACAATGGCTTCATGGAATTGGGATATATACCTTCTGTTTCTCTTTTGTGGACTAATTAGAAAATTATCAACATTAATTCCTCCTTGAAAGTCTGGTAAAATTCTCTCTTCATCTTTGCTTAAATTATTTTTTGTGGGGAGGGGTATCAGGAGAATGTTGGAAGAGTTTTAATTATTGCTTCTATTACTCTGGTTGTTATATGTTGGGTTTAATTGCTTATTGGGTCTGTTTTTAATTTTGGTACATCGTGTGTACTCAGAAAATTAACCATTGCCTTTAAATTTTCTAATTTGGTGAAGCATATGTTTTTAAAGTATAGTATTATGAATCTCTGAGTTTCCTTGATGATTGCTTTTATCTTCCTCCATTTCTTTAAATTTTCCTTATAATTTTCCTAATTTAGATATCCTCTTTATCTTTTAGTTGTTGGATAACTGTTTGTCAATCTTCATGATCTTTCTCAAAGAACCAACTCTTTGTTCCATTAATTCTTGAATTTTGTTTGTCTATTTTTCTATTTTACATATTTCAGTCTTTAATTTGATTATTTCTTAGATCAATTTCTCTGGGGTTAATTTCTTCATTTACCTCTAGAGCTTTTAGGTGTGCTGTGAAGTTACTTGTATATAATCTTTCTAATTAACTTTTTTGTGTGCTATGAAGTTGCTTCTTTGAATATCCTTCCTGTAGATTTGAGTATGTTGTGTATTATTTTGCAATCAATTCTAGAAAGTCTTTCATTTCTATCTTTACCTCTTTTCACTTGGTACTAAATGTTTAGGTTTCTTTGAGTTTATAAATTTATTGTTGATTCTTGCATTGTTGATATCTAGTTCTAATCAGTCCTAGTCATATTTGCAATGTTTTATTCAAATTTCTTGTATATGTTTGGTTTTGCTTTGTGCCTGAATATGTCATCAATTTTGAAGTAGGTACCATGAGAAGCCAAGAAGAATGTATATTTGAGTGTGTGTGGTTTAGGTGAAAAGTTTGTAAGAACCTGTTAAGTTTATTTGCTTTATAACATCTGTTAGATCTAGTATTTTTGTTTTGTTTTTGTCTGGATGATATATCCACTGATAAAAGTGAGATATTAAATCTCAGACTCTTAGACTGTGGGAATAAATGTGATTAAAGCAAAATAGTGTTTCTTTTATCTACCTGGTTGTTTTTGTGATTGGTAAGAATTTTAATATCCTCTTGGTGGATTTTTCCTTTGATGAGTTTTAAGTGTTCTTGCCTATTTCTTTTAATAAGTTATAATTGAAGTATATTTTCTCAGATATTGAATTAGCTATATAAGTTTCATTCTTAGGTGCATTTTTCTTAGAAAAAGTTTTTCCATTATTTTTCACTGAGATGTTTATCCTGGATGTTAATGTACACCTCTAGGATATGGTAGAATAATGGCTACTATTTTCTAATCTAATGTATTAGTCTGTGAATTTTAATTGAGATGTTATGACCCCTGATGTTGATAGCTCTCTATCAGTGAGCAAAGTTTCTTGATTACTCATACTGTGTTTTGGTTTTTATGTTAGTTTTGGTGGTGGTAGTCATAGTATGTATATGTGTATCTTTCCTCTCTTTTGACATTACTGATCAAGAACTCTTTTTGCCTCTTGTTTTTCTAGATATAATTAACCTCTTTAGGCTGAAATTTTCCTGTTAGTTTATTCTATAGATCTGGATGTACAGATAAATATAGTATTTATTTGGTTTTATAATGGATTACTATATTTTCTCGATCTACTATATTTGAACATTTTGCTGAGAATAGGATTATGTGTTGACATCTGTGACATTGTGAAGTCTGTAGAATATCTGTGTAGACACTTCTGGCTTTTAGGGTCTCCACTTTGATGTAAGGTGTCAAACTAATAGGTCTGCATTCATATAATAGTTGATGTTTTCGTTCCTGACTCTTTTAATATTCTATATTCAATATATTTATTGCTTTGAGTACTGTGTACCAAGAGGGATTTCTTTCCTCAGTCAATCTATTTTATGTTACAAATGCTTCCTGTTCCTTTATAGGCACCTCCTTCTTTAGTTTTGGGAAGTTTTTTTTTCTTATAACTCTGTTGATAATATATATTTTATCATTAAAATGAGTTTCTTATACCTATTAATCACAGATTTGGTCTTTTCACAGTGTCTAAATTTTACTAATATTTTGTGTGTAGTTTTGTTCTATTTGTTGTTGTTGTTGATATTGTTGTTAGATTTAAAACTCCTTTGACTGAGGTATAAATTTCTTCTATCATGCCTTAAATACCTGAGATTTTTCTGTTCCATCTACTATTTTGTTGGTGAGATTTGTATCTAACATTAACGTTGCTATTTTTTTTCTAAAATTGCATTTGTTTGAGTTTTCTTCATTGATTCTGATATTACCTTAAGGTCTTGGATTGTTTTATTCATTTTCTTCTATTGTTTATTTTTATATTCATAAATTTATTTAAGGGATTATTGCATTTCCTCTTTCAGGATCTCTTTTACAGTTATAAAGGCTATTTTAGGGTTTTTGTCTTGTTCTTCTGCTATGATGCAATGCAAAGGACATTTGGTGGTAGGTTTGCTGAGATCTATTGGAAACATGTTGTCCTGGATGTTAATGATTGTGGTTTTTACACTAGTGACTAGGTATCTGGGATTGGGGAAATTGTACTTCTAGGTGCTGGTATCTGGTCTTGTCATTATTGTCTTTTTTCCCATGGTTATAGTTGTTCTTTCTGCTTCTAAATAGAATGTGATAGTTCTGTGTTTCCTTGTGTGAAATTCTTTCGAGATCCTGATTGACGTGGCCACAATGCCTTCCATCAAATATGACTTCCTAGGTATGTGTTGCTGAAAATTAGGAATGGGGATTGGCTAGTGGGTTAAAAATTAAGATGTCTCGATATTTATACTCAAACAATGGACAGAAGCTGCTGACCCCTGTGGTTGATTTAGGGAAAAGCTAGAAGAAGCAGAAGAGGAGGACGGCCCTGTAGGAGGACCAGCAATATCAATTAACCTAGTCCCCTGAGATCTTTCAGACACTGGACCACCAACCAGGCAGCATACACTAGATGATATGAGGCTCCCAACTCATATATAGCAGAAGACTGCCAGGTCTTGGTTCAGTCACTAAAGATAACCCTAACCCTCAAGAGACTCAAGGAATCCCAGGGAGTTTAGATGTCTGGTCATGTATGGAGATGTGGGGACATCCTCCTGAAAAAAGAGTGTTGGGAGGAGGTATGAGATGGGGAAAAGTCTGAGGGTGGACTGGGAAGGGAATAAAATCTGGAGTGTAAAAAAAAAGATTAAATTAAATTAAAAACACAAAAGAATAAAGGTGTACATGGGGGGGGGAGAATGAATGATTGTCCACCAGAATCTGTTTTTTTTTTTAAGTTGGTTATTTTATTTATTTACATTCAAATGACATTCCTTTTCCTAGTTTTCCCTCTGCAAAGTTCCTATCCCATCCCTCCTCACCCTGCTTTATGAGGGTGCTCCCCCACCAATCCTCCCACTCCCACCTCCCCACCATGGCATTCCCCTACACTGGGGCATCAAGCCTTTACAAGATCAAGAGTCTCTCCTCCCATTGATGCCCAATAGAATTATCCTTTGCTACATGTGCACCTGGAGCCATGGGTAATTTTTGGTTGGTCATTTAGTCCTTGGGAGCTCTGGAGGATCTGGTGGATTTATATTGTTGTTCTTCCTATAGGGTGGCAAACCCATTCAGCTCCTTCAGTCCTTTCTCTAACTCCTCCACTCGGAACTTTGTTCAGTCCAATGATTGGCTGAAAGCATCCACCCTCTTTATTTGACAGGGACTGGCAGAACCTCTCTGGAGACAGCTACATAAGATTCCTATCAGAAGTACTTCTTGGCATCTGCATACATAACATCTGGGTTTGGTGTCTGAATACAGGATGGGTCTTAGATGGGGCAGGGTCTGGTTAGACTTTCCTTCAGTCTATGCTCCACACTTTGTATTTCCTCCCTTGAGTATTTTTTCCCGTTTCTAAGAAGGACTGAAGCATCCAAAATTTGGTCCTCCTTCTTCTTGAGCTTTATGTGATCTGTGAATCATGGCATGCACTCAGTGGTAAGTAGATAGTAGCCCAAAAGCTCAGAATACTCAAGACACAATTCACAGACTACATGAATCTCAAGAAGAAAAATGACCAGAATCTATTTAGAGGCCTGGGAATATGGGCAGAGAGTGTTGAGAGTTGAGTGTTGAGTGTTGAGATGTTGAGAATTAAAACAGGCATGATTCCTGCATAAATGGTTATATAATTAGCATAGAATATAGAAGTCTCTAGGATTCATTCAGTATTTGAAATAAGGGGCATCTAAGATCCATGGTCTTAATCAAGGATCATGTTGTATTCCTTGATGTTTCTTACAATATCAGCTGAAGCAAATTTAATTGTCTGAACATTCCATGAAGCATCACAACATATAACATTAAAGTGATGCCATACTAATGAGATTTCATAAACAACAAGTAAGAAATTCTGGATGTCCTAAGAAGACATATGTCTCCAGAAGATAGTATGAAATCCATATAAAAGTTTACAATCTGCTACACTAGAGAAGAATTTCAAAGAATATCAAAATACTTTTTTAGCACTTTCCAGATAAAAGCCAAATATTTCATGTTGGATGACTTAACAATAGGAGTGATGAAGCTGCCACAAGTGTATTTTTAGAATGTTCAAACAAATTCCTTCACTAGAACATGATTTTTTTTCATGCTACTTAAAAGACAGCAATTCTGAGACATTTTAAATGAGGAGAGAAATTTTCATCAGTTCCATTTAAAGAAACAAGTGTTCCTGTCTCTTGGGCCTTACAACCAAGCAAGAGCATATTTGTTTTATAAAAACTGTGTCTGAACTTTTGAAAAGCCTCAAGAGCTGCAACATAGACTATCAAGACTCTTGATAGACAATAAGGATCAGAGTAAAAAAGAGCCGCAGTTCAGTGCTGGTGTAAATGCATTAACTATGAAAGCAATGTGCAGTTTTCTCAAACAGCTACAGATATCACTACTACATTACTCAGATATGCCATTTCTATAGATATACATAAAGTATTCTATACCCTACAACAAGCATTAAAACACATACATGGATTTTGCAACTCTATTCAAAATAGCTAGCAAATAGAATCAATTTTGATGTATACAAGAGAAATGAATAATTGTACAATGTAGTATAATGGTCCAGTGGGTATTTTTTAAGGTGGTAAGAATTATAAATTATGAAAAATTTTGGTTGTCCCTGTCCAACCAGAAGGATAGCTGGAGATTGTGACAGCACAAAGTCACCCACTGAGACTAAAAACACTCATAAGATATTAGTAGAGAAAATGGAAAATACAACATCTTTATAAATTTTAGATCTAAACACCAAAAATTATCCATTAATCATCATTTCCACATATTGAATAAAAAGTGGATATTTATGTACCATCATCTGCTTTATTGACTTGTCCAAACACCTTACCTGAAATCAAGATGAGTACTCCAGTGATCAGTAATAAGGACAACATCTTCCTATTTTATTTCCCCTTGTGTATTCTGAGCATGCTGCAGAACAGGGAAGGGCATTCTAAGAGGAAGGAACACCAGATAAAAGGAATATCTGTGCAAATGATGCAGCTTTCATATTATACTGAGACTGTCAGAACAGGCCACTTTGCTTTTTTTCTGCCTACATTATGGCTCCCTCTCCCAGCCATTTGATCAAGTGTTTGTAGTTGACATGACATCTGTGCATGCTTCCTCACATATAGGATTGAGTAGTGAGTACAATATAATTCAGGCTTTTGCATAGCTAGAGTCATCAGGAAAGAACAGAAACTCAGATCCTTTGTCTTGGTTCATGGTTGTATTGTTGCCATCAGCATTTCTCATTCTACAGCATAAACTGGTTGATATTTTGTCATCTGAATATGTTGTAAACCCTCACACTATATAGCACTATAGTTCTAATTAAAACTAATGAAAAAGGATGCAAAGATTGGAGGTCTTAATAAGTCATTTTTCATCCACAGATTTTGAATATAAACCTTAAAATGTCCATGAGTATGATAATAGACACACAGAAGACTGAATATCAAAACGTTACTTTACCCCATTACAGAGCAGGTGTTCCATATGCAGTGCAAACTGAAATTAATTTGATACACTATCTAAAATAATATTATTCTGAGATTTAAATCAGGAGAGTTCATTTCACCAATTTTATCTTGTAAAGCAAGAGGTATTTTAATAGAGCATATAAAAACATTAAAGTGTGTTTGTTTAATAGTGATTGTGTATGGTCCTGGGAAAAGTGCTTATTATAGCCTTAATTATCATAATTAATTAATTATCATAATTAATATTGAAGTTCAACACTATAATCATCATAAAATTCAAACTGCCTTAACTATTCAACCATCACAAAATACAACTTGTCTTTTGCTCCAAGACCAAGAGGTCTTGGTTGACATAGGGAATTTTATTTAGTGTGTGTTTGGATTGCCAAAACTTGGGATGATACACTTGTCAAACTTTATAGTTTAGTTGTACTCAGCAGTGGTCATTCTTAAGATGGAAGTGTTCGCTGTATTATTAGACTTACAACCTTTAGTTTGCCTCTTACTTTCATGGAGAGATGTATACCTTAGAGTAAAAATAAAGTGAATAATAACTTCTACACCTTTATATTCTGTAATAAATGATCAACAAAAATTGTGAGAACCAAGGAAATGCAGTTTCAAAAAGATTCATATTCAGAGATGGAACTATAGGTGCTGTCTAAGCCTACACAGTGTTTTGCTACCCGATAATAAAATACAATATCAACTCTTGTGGTAGCCTATGAAGAAAGGTTTTGAGTTAGTGGAAATTAGAAATGGACAACAATCATCAATTACATGAAAATGAAGATGTGCCTGTAAGGTTCCTTGAGCCATCTATGCTGGAGGTAAATAGAAAGTCCAGGTACTTAGATTTAATTAAAGGAAATCACACAACCATTAAATGTCAAAAGCACACACAGCTCCACATGAATTGAGAGATTTCTCTAACGCAGTCTCTGATTCAGAGGGTCTTGCTAATAAGGGGACATGGAGAATGAAACGGTTTTGGGGAGGACCTATGTGTAGGTGATGAATAAGTGTGTATTTCAGAGAGATCATTGGATACTCACTAGACTTATCTCCTGAAATACTTCTGTTTTGACAAATATGTATGACATTTCATTATTAAGAAAAGCATATTATATGATTTCAAAAAATTCAAATTCCAAAGTAATTTTAAAAATAAATAAATAAAAAGCTCTTTAACTTTGTAACAGCAGCTGAGGAGTAAACTAATCCAGGGCTCATTCACACAGATATCTTTGGCAATTTAAAATTTTTATGTATGTGATTGTTTTGTATGCATAGAACTATGTGCACCATAGAATGTCAACAGTGGGCATCAGGTCCTCTGCAAATGAAACTACATATGGTTGTGATCTTCCATGGAAGTGATTACTTCCTAACACAGATTCTGAGGCAAGAACAGGTGCTTTTAACTACTGAGAATCTCTACAGGCCCCTGTCCTATTTAGATTTTGTTTACATTATATAATCTTTGTTGTATAGAATTCTTCCACCCCTACTGTGTAATACCATGGTGCTTTAAAGTATAAAAATATGTAAATGTATACTTACAACCTGAAATGGATATATCTAAATAAAAAATTGATATTCTCTGTCTATGAAGAGATTTTTCAGAGTGCAGCAGATGAAATTCGTGGATAGGGTAGAATAGAACCTTTGGATCTGAGAAATTGATTCACATCAGTGAGTATAATGATGGTATCACCTTCATCAATTTTTTTATTAAATATATGTGATATTCTTATATCAGACATATCACTAATGTGGCTTTTATATTCTAGGAAAATATTTTAATGGAAAATATAAAACTGAATATTGCAAAACAGTACAATAAATAAACAAAAATACTCAAATCTATATTCACACAGGTGACTTATAACTATAAAAGGCAAGCATACGACACTTTTATACAGTTTTTTAAACTGATCCAGTTTTTCATATCTACTAAAATCAGGGTACGATTCCTCAGGAACCTGTGTGTAAACAGGACATTTATTATATAAAAACTAGAACTATTTGAGAATGATCTGTTTTGACAAATTTTTAATTTTTAAAGAAAAATTTAAATGTCTTATTAAAATTATGTTACACAACTACTTATTCAAGAGTGAACCATTTTCACACCTTATGAATTTTTTCAATGAATACCTACTTTGGTTGTTTAGTAAATACAGAAGATATAAATACAATTTTATTTTAAATTTAATACTATCTTGTGGCATAACATAATTAATAATATGGACAAAGTTCATTTTATTAATATGACTTAATATATTCTGAAATTAGCATATGGAATATTCTGTAAATATTTGTGAATACAATTTGATCAGTAAAGTTCACTTATTCTGATTTTTTTTTCTTGATGATCAGTTGATGAAAGTTAAGGCTCCTCTTTTATTGTATGGAAACCATTTTCTCACTGTAAAGGCTGAATATTCTTTTCATATTCATTTCTTTTGTAAATAAAGGTGTGTACATATGCATATACATAGTTGACAGGTGTCTTTCATATAAACTTACTAAACTGACTGATTTGCTGTAGCATACTTAACAAAATGTACAGATTCTGTTTTCTGCTAGTCCATAGAAAAATACAAGTGCTTCAGTTGAAATTCTGTCTCTATCTATGTATTTTTCTCTCTATTATGCCGATGACCTGGAATTTGTTATACTTGTCAATATTCGGAAAATAAAATACTGACTTTTGCTTCTCTCCATTTCCATGTTTTTCATTTCTGTTCATAAGGTTTTAGATGATCTTTTTCTCATTCATTTAATGAAGCATTAATTAAACAACTGCATATTTGACTTACTATGAGGAAATGAGGAAACTGTGAAAGGATCTTTTCACACAGTTGTGTGTACTGTTATGTGCACAGGATCAGAAGCTGATGGAATTTGAGGTCTAGTCAAACCATTCTTCTGGCCAGATGAATCTAGTCAGAGCTCTCATTGCAAACAATTGCTCAAGTTCCCTAGCTCCTCCCTATCACACAAACACAGAGTGTTCTACTCGTTTCCAGTAAGATAGCACATTGGTAGATACACTGCCTTAAGCAAGGATGTTTTTGTTCAGGTCTGTATCACTATGGAAGGATCATGTGTAGCTTTCATGCCTTAATAAACTCCCAAATCCTCAACCTTCAATCAACTAATTTTGAATGTAAATCTACAACTGACCCACTTCCACTGAAAATGTCAGGGTTCCCAGGGTCTAATTTGGACACTTGATTGATTAGATGCTGTAAAGAGTGGCCTGGCCACTATAATAACCAATTCAAATAGATTTTTCCATTACTATCTAAGAGATACAGACTTGCAATAGATGGAGGCTAACTGTCCAATAAGGGTCTGCTTCCTAGTCCCACAGTCCCAAAAATAAAACTCTGAGTCAAAATATATTTATAAATACCTTGTCCATATATAGCTAGGGACTTCACTGACCAGAATCATAACTTAAGGTAATCCATTTATTTTAAGTTATATTTTGTCATGTGGCTGATTACCTGTGATCAGGTACCAGGTGTCCCTTTCCACATATGTTCCCTGAATTGATACTTTTTGCACCTCTCTCCCACAATTATTTCTCCTCCTAGTGTCCCACCTCTCATATCCTGCCTAAGCCATAGGCCATAGGCTTTCATCACAATACCTCCACTGCTTTTTGAAATTATAATACAGCAGTGTAAAGTCATGAGCCTACTTCCCAAGCAAACTTTGTGACATACTTTGTTATTCATTTCAGGTCATACCCTGGTATGTTGTGTGCTTTTTGGAATATATATCAATAGCTTTTTCACAAAAATATTTTGTGCAATGCCATAAAAGTCATACATCACCCATTCCCATATGCACTAATCTTCAGCTTAGCACAGTTTCTGTCACATTTGGAATTTCTCATTATAATGTAACTGAACATCATTGTTCACCTTAGAACACAGTAATTGCCTCACCATACATGGACAGCATAAGCAGTCAGAACTCACCCTCTATCCCAGTTCTCCTCCTGAAATCTCATTCTCTACTTTCCAAGAATCCAAAGTAATAACAGAAACAGGGACTGGACATGACTCACCATTTTGAGGTGAACTAAGGAGAGTGATCATCTAAAGCAAGATAATAGCTGAGCTTTTATCTCAGTACAGAAAGGTAAGGACATTTCTAGGGATTTGTTGAAGATGCTTTCTTATTTCTACTGTATATTTTTGGCTTCTTAGTCAAAGATCGAGTGCCTATAAGTGTATGGTTTTATTTCTGGGTCTTCAATTATATTCTATTGATCAACCTGACTGTCTCTTTACCATTACTACACAGTTTTTTAAATTGTTATTACTATTGCTCTGTAGTATAGTTTGAGGTCAGGGATGGTGATTCCCCAGAAGTTCATTTATTGTATGTTTTCCCTGCCCTGGGATTTTTGTTTTTCCATATGAAATTGAATTATACTTTCCAGGTCTTTGAAGAATTGTGTTGGAATTTTAATGGGGATTGCAGTGAATCTGTAGATTTTTTTTGAAAGATGGTCATATTTACTATGTTAATTCTACCAATCCATGAGCATCCTCTCCATTTTCTGAGGTCTTCTTTGATGTCCTTCTTGAGAGTCTTGAAGTTCTAGTCATACAGACCTTTCAAATGTTCAATTATAGTTACCCCAAGATATTTTATATTATTTATGACTATTGTGAATGGTATTGTTTCCCTAATTTTTTTCTCAGCCCATTTATTATTCATATAAAGGAAGCCAACTGAATTTTAGTTTTTTATCCAGCCACTTTACTGTAGTTTATTAGCTGTAGAAGCTATCTTGCAGAAATTTTGATGTTGCTTGTTTAACAACCATAGCATCTGCACACAGTAATATCTTGATTTCTTCTTTGCCAATTTGTATCCCCTTTATCCCCTTTTGTTGTCTTACTGATGTAGCTGGAATTTTGGAGTACTATATTCAATGGATTCAGAGAGAGTGGGCATACTTGACTTGTCTCTGATTTTAGTGAGATTGCTTAAAGTATCTCTCCATTTAATTTAATATTGGATGTTGGTTTGCTGTATACTGCTCTTATTATGTTTAGGTAAGTGACTTGGATGCTTGATCCCTCGAATATTTTTAACATGAAAGAATGTTGCATTTTGTCAAAGGTTTTTTTCAGCATCTAACGCGATGATGAGGTGGATTTGTTCTTTGAGTTTGTTTATATAGTAGATTACATTAATGGATTTTCATATATTGAACCAAATTTGCATCCTTAGGATGAAGCTTACTGATCCTGGTGAATGATGGTTTTGATGTGTTCTTGGATTCAGCTTGCAAGAATTTTATTGAGTATTTTTCCATTGATATTACTAAATTAAATTGGTGTGAAGTTCTGTTTTACTGGTGGGGGTGTTGGGTCCTTGTGTGAGTTAGATATCAGATTAATTGTGGCTTCATAGAATGAGTTAATAAGTGTTTCTTCTGTTTCTATTTTATGGAACAGTTGGTATTAGCTCTTCTTTGAAGGTCTGGTAGAATTCTGCACTAAAGTGAACTGGTGCTGGTGTTTTATTTGGTTGTGAGGTTTTTATTGGCTACTTCTATTTCCCTAATAAATATTTCCCTAATAAATAGTTTAATAGCTCTTGATTTAACTTAATATATGGTGTCTGTCTAGAAGTCATCCATTTTATCTAGATTTTGCAGATTTGTTGAGTATAGGCTTTTCTAGTAGGATAAGAAGATTGTTTTGTTTTGAATTTCTTAGTTTCTGTTGTTATGTCTCCCTTTTTATTTCTGATTTTTTTTTTAATTTGGATACTGTCTCTGGTCCCTTTACTTATTTTGGCTAGAGGTTTATCAATCTTGTTGACTTTTTCAAAAAGCCATCTTTTGGTTTTGTCGATTTTTTGTATTGTTCTCTTTGTTTCTATTGGGTTGATTTTGGGCTCTGAGTTTGACTATTGCCAGCCATCACTCCTGTTTGATGTGTTTCCTTCTTTCTGTTTTAGGGCTTTCAAGTATGTTGATAAGTTGCTAGTGTAGGATATCTCTAATTTCTTTACTAGGGCACTTAGTGTTAATGAAATTTTCCCTTAGCACTGCTTCAGTGTATTCCATATGTTTGAGTATGTTGTGTCATTTTCACTGAATTCCAGGACATCTTTAATTTCTTTACTTCCTCCCTTACTAAGTTATCATTGAGTAGAGAGTTGTTCAGTTTCCATGAATATGTGGGTCTTTTTTGTTATTAAATTCTAGCCTTAGTCTGTGGCTATCTGATATCATTTGGTTCACAACATCTATTAGTTTCACTGACTGTGCTTGGTTTCTGTTTCAATGTTCTTTCCATTAGTGTAAATAGGGTTTTGAATTCTCAGGCAATATGTGTTGGGTTTAGTTTGTGTCTTGAACTTTAGTAATGATTCCTTTATGAATGTGAGTGCTTTTGCATTTGGGGCATAGATGATCAAACTTGAGATTTTCTCTTGGTGGATTTTTTATTTGATGAATATGAAGTGTCTGAAGTGTCCTTCCACATGTTGCTTAATAACTTTTGGTTGAAAGTCTATTTTATTGGACATTAAGATGGCAATTCCAGCTTGTTTCTTGGAACCATTTGCTTGGAAGAACTTTTTTCTAGACTTTTACATTGTGGCATTATTTGTCTTTGTAATTAAGGTGTGTTTCTTGTATGCAGCATAGTGTTGAATCCTGTTTGTGTATCTAGTCTGTTAACATATGTCTTTTCATTCGAGAATTCAGTCCATTGATGTTGAGAAATAGTAAAGACAGATAATTGTTACTTCCTGTTATGTTGGTTGTTTGTAGGTGGCAATATGTGTTTGTGATTCTCTCTCTATGGCTTTGCTGTGAGATGATTAATGTCTTGTTTTTCCTTTGGTGTAGGTACCCTACTTGTGTTGTACTTTTCCTTCTGGAATCTTCTGTAGGCCTAGATTGGTATAGAGATTTTTTAAACTAGGTTTTGTCTTAAAATATATTGGTTTCTCCATGTATGCTGATTAAGAGTTATGCAGGATGTAGTAGTGTGAGCTTGCATTTGTGTTCTCTTAGGGTGTACGTGACCACTGTCCAGGCTCTTCTGGCTGTTTGTGTCTCTGTTGAGAATACTGGTGTTATTCTGATAGGTCTGGCTGTATACACTACTTGGCCATTTTCTCTTACAGGTTTTAATATTCCTACTTTGTTCTGTGCAATTAGTGTTTTGATTTTGGGAAGAGAGGAATTTCTTTACTGATCCAATCTACCTGGTGTTCTCTAGACTTTTTGTATACTGGCTATCTCTTTCTTTAGGTGGAAGAAGTTTTCTTCTGTGAATTTGTTGAAGATGTTTTAGGTCATTTGAGCTGAGAATCTTCACACTCTTCTATTAGAATGATTCTTGGATTTTATCTTTTCATAGTGTTCTGGATTTCCTGGATTGTTTGGTTTACGATTTTTTTTAATGTTTTGAGTTTTTTGACCACTGTGTCAATATCTTCTAAGGTATCTTCTATGTCTGACATTCTCTCTTCTGTATTTTATATTCTGTTGGTGATGCATACATATGTATTTCCTGACCTCTTTCCTAGGTTCTCCATTTCCAAGGTTGCCTCCATTTGTAGTTTCTTTATTGTTTCTACCTCCACTTTTAGTTTTTGGACTACTTTGTTCAATACCTTCAGCTGTTCAATTGTGTTTTCCTGTATTTCTTTATAGGATTTGTTTTCTCTTAAAGGTCTTCCACCTATTTACTTGTGTTTTTCTGTATTTCTATCAGTAAGTTATTTATATCCAACATAAAGGACTCTATTATCTCCATGAGATAAGATAGTTATGGTTAACATCCTGATTTTCAGTTGTGTTGGTGTATCCAATTCTTCCTGTGTTGTGAGAACTGGGTTCTAATCATGCCAAAGCTTATTGGCATCTGTTGCTTCTGGTGTCTAGGCATCTGGTTATCTCTGTTGTTAGGTGACCTGAGTGCCTCTGTCTGGAGCTGACCTGTATCCCCGGTTTGCTGAACATCTTTTTGGAGGCCTGTGGCTCTGACTGTAGCAGACCTCCTGGGAGGCTTTCAGACTATGGGGTCTTCAGAGGGGCAAATAAGCTGCTGATCTGTTGCCCTGCCTGGAGCAGATCTCCTTGGAGACCTTCAGACTGTCAGATCTTCAGAGGAGCCTGAGATAAAATTTTAATAAAATAAAACAATGGCCTGAACTAGGGCAATAACAAAATGATTTTGATGAGGCAGCCATTATAATTGACCAGATTTATGAATTTACACGATGTCAAACTTACAGAATGTTTTGTTGACCAGGCAGAAAATTAACAAGATCAACGAGATACCATAGCTGTTTCTATTAAGATCTCAAAAATGTCTTTCAAAGCTTGTATATATTTGAAAAATACTGTCAATGATACAAAGAACAATTGGTGGGAATCCTAACAACATCTTTTACTTCCCTTGAAGGCTTTTGTTATGACTTGTAATATTGAGGGAAGAACCTCATCAGACTAGTGACAGTAACAGTTTGTAAAATCTTCATACAGGACATTATTGACTCAGTTCCTTACACACTGCCAGTAAACCTTGATGGAACATTATTTTTTGATACATCATAGTATAGGAGCTTAACAGCTTTCCTAGGTTTCTGCTGGAACCAAAAAATATATTATTAGTAATGTGCTGATGAGCAAACAATGGATAACAACACTTTCTTCTAATAATTCAGAGAGAGATATTGGGAACTGAGTCAGCACAATTGCACCTTAGGAACCTGAGTTTGGAAACACAACAAATATGTTTTGTAAATCATTTTCCTGCTAAAATTATCTGTGAACTCAAATATCACTGGTAATTGTGGGCTATAGAATTCCATGTGGGATTCTTTGTTACCTGGGAGTAAAAGCAATAGGAGCCTCATAATAAATGTGAGGAGATGAGAAGAAGCCATGATTCTTTAGCTAGTCTCCTGTGACACTGACACCTTTACTAATTTTGAATTGCTTATTAAGATCAGTGGGTAGTATTCTGACATATGGAGTAATCAAGGATTTGTTTAAGTGAAAAAAACTACCAGGCTGATTCGTCTCAGCTAAGTTAGCAGTGTCTGAAATCTCAGGTATCTTATTTAATATGAGGATATGCATTTTTTTACAACTGATGTATTGAACCAACTGAACATTTTCAATAATATCATGCTGAAAAGTCCTATTGTAATATGATTAATTCCAAGGTAGTCCATGTGTTCTGTGTTATTGTTTTATCTAGGATAGAGTCTATTCACAAAATATAATACTGGAAACACAGAAAGCTCAGCAACTATTTTTGCTGGATCTTTTGTTTGCTCTATTTCCATGACATGCTTTGTGAGAAACAGAAGCACAATTTGAAACAAAACACTAGAAAAAAGACATGTGATTTATAACATAGAGCATCCTGTGAAATCCCTAACTTCTGCTCTGCAGCTAAACAATCTGTCTTAATCTATTTAGGATTGTTTTAATTGTGAATAGGCAAAGTTAGGATTTCCTCTATTCTAATGTTAGGAAACTGAATCTCCCTCACATCTCTACTTAAAATTACATGCAACTCTGCCTAGTATTACTAGGTGATATAGATTAGCAATCCATTTTTTACAGATATCTTGGTATCATGTTAATTCATGCCTTTGACTCTGATATGTCTTCTAAACTTGCATAGCTTTTATCACAATTGCATTGGAGATTTATCTTAGAAAATATACTTCTCAGTATATCTGTTTAGGACAGTGGAGTATAATGATTGTGAATAAAGAATTATTCAGGAGCAATGATAGAAACTCTTCACAGAGAATTTTAGCTACAATAAAGTTCAGAATGAGTCCTTCCCATTAACAGTGTGGTTACTATGGGCTGAGAGTGTTGAAGCAAGAAAAATGAGAAAGGATTACAATTAACATAGATATTTGCCCTCTGTGTATGAGTTACTCTGAAAAGTTCTATATTCCACAAATTGAAGATAATTACTCATCTTTGCATGAATATCAATTTCTGAATCTAGAATTATCAACCATAAAATCCTTCAAGCATTAAGGGATCAGAAGATCGCAATGGAAGCTGCTTTGGATGTGACATCTGTTAGTCAAACTAGAAGAGTTCGAATAACACAATAATTAGCATAGCTTATTAGTTTACTGAATATAGGTAACTTTGAATTAGACTAATATTTAAACAATAATGGAACTGTAATAAAAGTATGAAGGATGTTTACATAATTCCTTGTTCATATAAAAGGAGAAAGATATTCTGCAACAGAAAAATTTAGCAGATACTTTATTAACCAATGACCAAAATGAACATTTTAAATGGATTGGATGATCTGAAATCATGTACCTTATATGATATGTCTCTCACTTTGGACAAGTCTTTGCCTCTAAATTAATTTCAACTAATGTCTAATAGACAGCATAAATTCCTTCTGGGGCTGTGTGGTAGAAATTTCTCTTCTAGCCATGTATTATTTATGATGTCTTCCAATTTGCACAGTTTTGTGCTCAAGGTGAGAGGCATAGCATGAATAAATGGTATGTATTCTTCAAAACCATCAGTATTTAAGTGAAGAATAACATGCAGAGTACTGCAGATAAAGGGATACTGAGATGACCAGACCTAAGGCACCTGTTTATTCTGGCTCACTGTATATGAGCAGATATGAAGAAGTTTAAGAAGGAGGTGTGGGAAATAATGTACCTGCATACAAAAGATACAGTGGGAAAAATAACCCCAAAGTTGTTAAGACATTTTCTTCCTATACCCCTCTTCCCAGATATAGTGACTATTGGACTCAACTATATTTACAAAGACCTAGGCCATAAGCTCTGCTATTCTCCAACTAGCTTATATTTTAATACTAGATTTATTCAAATCTAAGTTCTGCTATGTCGTTATTTACCTCTGCTCAGCTCTCTTGTGTTTGTTCTTCCTCACATCAAAGAGTGACTCTCCCAATCTTTGGTCCTGGCTTTATCCCAGAATCCTTTCTGCCTACTGAATATCTTACCTTTAATTCTACCCTATCTATAGGCCATTTTCTTGTTCACAGGTGGTATACAACTGTCAATAATAATATATTGTATAAAACCTATTTTCAAAAAATATATTTTAAAGAAATAATAGGGTATACAAGAGAATCTCTCTACACTATGTGGAATAATGTGAAACCTATAGCAAAAACATATAATGCTGATTATCTATTGCATGTTTACACTGGAGTCTAAAAGGAAAAGCAATTAGTAGGCAATACACAGTAAAATATGGAATGTTGAACTGTGCCTTGCACAAAGGATTCCACTGAGAAATAAACAATTACATTATTTTGTTCCTGAGAATATTATTTCCCAATTTTTTAAACAATAAGCATCAGATATCAAAAGCTTACCTTATTTTGATATAGCAGATGGTTCTGGATTTTAAATTCTTCTCTTCTGACTTCCATTGCCAGATACAAAGTCCCTAAATTTAGTACATTCTAGAGTAATAAAAATATCTTGAAAGTAGACTCCTGGAAGTTCTATTGATGAGGCCACTTAAAAGTACGTAGTATCAACAACTAAGTTTCTTCATAAAGTTACACAGTGAACAAAAAGAATAAACTGAATTAATAGGAATAAATCTTTAAAGCTGCATTTTTATTTTATTTTGGGAATACCTCACTGTTCAAGGAAGAGTCCCAATTGAAATTTCTAATGAGGTTCAGTTTTTGTCAATGTTGTAGTTGACTTCTGGAATAATGTTGATCAATAATATATTATTTTTTACATGGTTTTCTATAAAACTGCTCAATGAGAGACACTCTTAAGAGACAATAGGATAATGTAGTACTGACAATTACGGGCAGGTATATTATTATGTCTAAGGCAAACGGAAGATGCAGACACCAAATCTAGATTATTAGGAAAGGTCTTAGAAGCATATGATTGTACAGCACATGTGGTCGTTAACAGGGATTTTCCAATTTTGTTTAATTTTTTGTCTCATATGCCTTTGTCTTAGGCATGTTTGTCTTACTGATCTTTTACCTGTTTGTTATGTCTTTTATTCTAGTGTTTTTATGCCTTTTGTTTGTGTGTGTGTGATTTTTGTTATTTTTTTATACTTTTGTTTGTTTGAGTGTTTTCTTTAAAAAGAGAGAAAGACAGAAATAAAAGACATAGATAAGTGTGAGTGTGGAGGTAGAATGTACCTGAAAATAAGTTTTAGAGGAAAATCGATGAGAATATGTTGAATGGAAATAATTTTTCAATTAAATCTAGAAGACATTATCAATATTTGTCCCATGACTACTTAACAATTTTCTTAACTGCAGTGTGAGAAAATGCTTTAAAAACTAATGTTCTATGTAGTTAACTGACGATGATATCTTTAGGCATTTTGTACTACTGGTTTTTTATCTGTATATTATGGTTTCTGTTTTTGTGGTTTGAGGGTTTTGTATGTATTCCTGTTTATTTTCATTTTTTATTATTTGTTTGTTTCTGTTGTTTTCTTATTTGTTTCTGTGTTTGTTTTCTGTAGTGGCAGCAAAAGAAAAATATTCAGAGTGGAGAGAATGTTGAAGTAAGAAGGATCTGGGAGGAGTTAAACAAATAGAAATTGTGATCATAATATATTGTAAGAAAACAAACTTCTCAATTAAAATAGAAAAAATTCATCAATTATTTCTTTTGTTCCATGAAAGCATGTTATTGTGCTTAACAATAGTGTCAGTGCATACTTTCATGGTTAATCCCCAATCTACAATACAGCATGAATAGAATAACCCAACCCTAGAACTTCAAAAAAGTTCCCAAGTTCCTTTCATCAGTGCATATCAAAACTATTAATTACAAGCTACCTTCCTCTTTGCTCTATTTCTTTGATATTTTGGTATTAAATAGAATACAAGCCCAGGGACAATAGGACAGAAATTTGTTTTATAATGACATGAAGTATCTGAATCACAAACATGGGATATCTTGATCACTCAGTGCTGGGTTCCTGCCCAGACATTCAAGTTTTGAGTTGGGGCACAAATAGGCAGACCAGGAAACTTATGACCACTGGCCATTAAAAATCTCTTACTTTTCTGTGGGCTAGAGCTGGTGGATTCTGGCAATTGACTCCTCCTGATCACAGTAAATGATTAGGAAAAGAATCACATAATTATATGTGCTCTGTATGATTTAACTTAATTCTTGACAAACCAAAAAAAAATTAATGAGATAAAAAGAAAGTCATGCACACACACAAACACAAACACACACACACACACACACACACACAAATTCACACACTCACACATAAATACACACACACAAATTCACACATTCAGCTGGGCCCAAAAACCTCTTTCATCAGTTAAACAAGTGTATATGCATAGTTACCTATATTGGGATATACATGCATACATACATATAGACAAACAGACTGTATCTACATATACATATTTTCATGTGTACATATGTGACTGATAGATCAGAGCCCCTATAGTCACACTTTTTTTCCTCTCAGCCTGTTTATAACTTCTTAGACAAAAGTCTTGTAAAAATTTACCTCACAGATAAAATGTTACACAAATGGAGTTAGAGAAGGATATTGATAATAAATTCAAAGCAGTGTTTCATTGTATAATCTCATTATAAGTTCAAAGCTACAGTTCCATATGGCCTTACTTTGATGACTACCTGTGGACTCATCCTTGGACATGACTTAGAATGAATGTTTATTTTTCTTGATTAAAATATGCCCCAAGTCTATGTCTCTTCTTATTGCTATTTATAAAATCTCAGTGTATTCCTTAGTAGCAGCCTTTATTTACTACTATATGAGGAGGTGCACATTCTATTCTTGATTCTAACATATAATATCTTTCTGGTAAGCAACTAAAATCATATCTTTAAACTTTCTTCCTAAAATTATTTGAATCAAATCAAGATATTTATAAAGTCATCTAGTCATCTAACAAGCATTATTATATGAAAGTGTATCTTCAAATTTACCTGCAGGAAATTTGCTCATTACACTGGGCTAATGCCCAGGATTCATCAGGCTATGTAGCTTTGGCAAGAATGTTATATCAACAATGTGAATCAGTCCTGAGACAAAAGATCTGGAGTCGATGTCTCTCAGATCACACCCCTTGCAGCCATCCAAAATAGTGGGCTAACTCCATAAAACTGACTTGCTTGCCATAATCCTTGCCACAGGATTTATGCCAACCTTCCGTGAATATTAAATATCATAACACCTATGTGGACACATCTTAGTCACTATACTCTGGTTGAATCTCCTGAATGTACATCTTTCAAATTCATTACTATGTATTTTTGTCTTCCACTTATTTGATATCGTCTGTCCTACACTCACTCATGTAAAATTCTGTTCTCTTTCAAGCTGGGGAAGATTTGGTGGTATAGGATATGGCATAGAACATAGAGTCTTAAAGAGTAAATGAACATTTGTTAGAATAAGAAGATTTAGCATTTAAAATGGTAGATTATGTGAAGAGTGGTAGAGTAGCCTCACCTGACTAACTCAGCCTGTGCCAGCATCTACAGCTATCCATGGTAGAATACAGATGCAATTATTTTCTACGAAATTAGTCAATCTTGATTCTTAAGTGTAGCCTGATGTTTTGAATAACTCCATGTTCAGTGTGTGCTTTCTTTGATTCTGTCCCATTTAGGACAAAGTCACCTACTACAGAACACACTGAGAAGTGTAGTGAAGATTACAAGCTATTTTTATTGTCTTCTTTGCTCTATTAACTGCAATTTTTGGTATGAAATCAAAGTGCAGAAAAATAACCTAAAGAGAACTTTTAATTTTGTTCATTGGAAAATGGTCTGAGGTTCCCTAAATTGTATTTCTCCTGCTTTAAGTTATCCTTGTGACTTAGAACCCTGCATTGCCATCAACATTCTGGAATGAGAATCTTCCTTCTGCTGTTGTTCTTCCTCCCTATCAAGCCAGAAGAAATCAAAGTATACTGTATTGCCCAGGTCTGGCTCTATGTTTAATGCACCTGGTGATTTCTGAAAAAAACTTTGCTATTTTCTGCAGTCATGGCCTTAAACCAATTGTTTCTTAGTATCTCAGATCACCTGATTACCCTGACAAGAGAAACTCTTCTACAATGCTGCTGGCCTTCACAGAAATGTGCATGACCTGAAACCTATCAAAAAAAATTTTTCAAAACCTTATCCAATTATGTGTGTTTTCCTACTGCATTTAATGTAGATCTGATTTCTGTTTGGTACTCCTGAAGGCAGAAAGTATATCTAAATGGTACCATGATAAATTGTACTATGAATTTATGCTTTTTTTGTTTTTTTTATTGAATGTTTACTTACATTTCATATGTTATCCCCTTATCCCATCCCCTCTCCCACCCAGGAACCCCCCCATCCCCTCACCCCTCCTCCTGCTTCTCTGTGGATGTACCCCTACCTACCCCCCACACCCACCTTGCCACCCTCAAATTCCCACCCCCTGGGGCATCCTGCCTTCATGAGACCAAGGATCTCTTCTCCTACCTATGCCCAAGAAGGCCATACACTCTTACATATAGAGCTGGAGCCATGGATCCCTCCCTAAGTGCTCCCAGGCTGGTAGTTTAGACCATGGGAGGTCTGCTTGGTTAGTATTGTTACTTTCCTCATGGGGCCAAAAACCCTTTCAGCTCCAACAATCTTCACTCTAACTCCTCCGTTGGGAACACCATGATCAGTTCAATGGCTAGTTGTGAGCATCTGCCTCTAAATATGTCAGACTCTTGCAGACCTCTGAGGAGACATCTATATCAGGCTTTTATCAGCATGCACTACCTGATTTCCACATCAGCATCTACCTTTGGTAACTGCACATGGGATGGATACTCAGGTGGAATGTTCTTCAGTCGACCCCTCCTTCAGATTCTGTCCCTCAATTTGTCTCCATATTTGCTCCCTTGACTATCTTGTTGCTACTCTTAAGAAGGACCAAATCACCCCTACTTGATCTTCCTTCTTCATGAGCTTCATGTGCCATGTGAGTTGAATCTTGGTTACTTCAAGTTTCTGGGCTAATATCCAATAATCAGTGAGTGAATACCATGTGTGTTCTTTTGTGATTGGCTTACCTCACTCAGGATGATAACTTCTAGTTCCATCCATTTACCTAGGAATTTCTTGAATTATTTGTTTTTAATAGCTGAGTAATACTCCATTGTGTAAATGTACCACATTTTTTACATCCCTTCCTCATTTAAAGGACATCTGGGTTCTTTCCAGCTTCTGGCTATCATAAATAATGATGCTATGAACACAGCTGAACATATGACCTTGTTATATGTTAGAGCATATTCTGGGTATATGCTGAGTAGTAGTATAGCTGGATCCTCAGGTAATGCTATGTCTAATTTTCTGAGGAGCTGCCAGACTGATTTCCAAAGTGGTTGCACCATCTTGTGGTCCCACCAACAATGGAGGAGTGTTCCTCTTTCTCCACACCCTCGCCAGCATCTACTATCACCTGTGTTTTTAATCTTAGCCATTCTGACTGGTGTGAGATGGAATCAGCTGATGACTAAGGATATTGAACATTTCTTTAGGTGTTTCTCATCCATTCAAGTTTCCTCAGTTGAAAATTCTTTGTTAAGCTCTACACCCCATTTTTAATAGGGTTATTTGGTTGTCTGGAGTCTAATTTCTTGAGTTCTTTGTATGTATTGGATACTAGCCCTCTATCAGATGTAGGATTGGTAAAGATCTTTTCCCAATTTGTTGGTTGTCGTTTTGTCCTATTGAAAGTGTCCTTTGCCTTACAGAAACTTTGAAATTTTATGAAGTCTCATTTGTCAATTCTTGATCTTAGAGCATAAGCCATTGGTGTTCTGTTCAGGAACTTTTCCCCTGTGCCCAAGTATTCGAGGTTCTTCCCTACCTTCTCTTCTATTAGTTTCAGTGTACCTGGTTTTATGTGGAGGTCCTTTATCCACTGAGATTTGAGCTTTGCACAAGGAGATAAGAATGGACCGATTTTCATTTTCTACATGTTGTCCTCCAGTTTAACTAGCACCATCTGTTGAAAGTGCTATCCTTTTTCCACTGGACAGTTTTAGCTCCTTTGTCAAAAAAAAAGTGACCATAAGAGTGTGGGTTCATATCTGGGTCTTCAATTCTATTCCATTGATCTTCCTGCCTATCTCTGTACCAATGCCATGCAGTTTATTTATCACTATTGCTCTGTAGTACAGCTTGAGGTCAGGGATGGTGATTCCTCCCGAAGTTCTTTTATTGTTGAGAATAGTTTTCGCTATCCTGGGTTTTTGTTATTCAAAATGAAATTGAGAATTTCCTTTTCTAACTCTGTGAAGAACTGAGTTCCCATATTAATGGGAATGGCATTGAATCTGTAGATTGCTTTTGGCAAGATGGCCATTTTTATTATATTAATCCTGCCAATCCATGAGCATGGGAGATCTTTCCATCTTCTGAGATCTTCTTCGATTTCTTTCTTCAGGGACTTGAAGTTCTTGTCATACAGGTTTTTCATTTGCTTGGTTTACTTCACACCAAGGTATTTTATGTTATTTGCGACTATTGTAAACGGTGTCATTTCGCAAATTTCTTTTTCAGACTGTTTATCATTCATGTAGAGGAAGGCTACTGATTTGTTTGAGTTGATTTTATAACGAGCCACTTTGCTGAAGTTGTTTTTCAGGTTTAAGAGTTCCTTGGTGGAAGTTTTTGGGTCACTTAAGTATGCTATCATATTATCTGCAAATAGTGATATTTTGACTTCTTCCTTTCCTATTTGTATCCATTTGACTTCTTTTTGTTGTCTAATTGCTCTGGCTAGTACTACCAATACTATATTGAATAGGTAGGGGGAGAGTGGGCAGCCTTGTCTAGTCCCTGATCTTAGTGGGATTGCTTCAAGTTTTTCTCCATTTAGTTTGATGTTGGCTACTGGTTTGCTGTAAAATGCTTTTACTATGTTTAGGTAGGGGCCTTGAATTCCTGATCTTTCCAAGACTTTTATCATGAAGAGATGTTGAATTTTGTCAAATGCTTTCTCAGCATAAAGTGATATTATCATGTGTTTTTTTCTTAGAGTTTGTTTATATAGTGGATTACATTGTTGGATTTCCGAATACTGAACTATCCCTGGATTCCTGGGATAAAACCTACTTGATCATGATGGATGATTGTTTTGATGTGTTCTTGGATTCAGTTTGCAAGAATTTTATTGAGTATTTTTGCATAGATGTTCATAAGGTAGATTGGTCTGAATTTCTCTTTCTTTGTTGGGTCTTTGTGAGGTTTGGGTATGAGTGTAATTTAGCTTCATAGAATGAATTGGATAGTGTTCCTTCTATTTCTATTTTGTGGAATAGTTTGAAGAGAATTGGTATTTTGTCTTTCTTGAAGGTCTGATAGAATTCTGCACTAAAACAATCTGGACCTGGGCTTTTCTTGGTGGGGAGACTTTTAATCATTGCTGCTATTTCCTTAGTGGTTATAGGACTGTTTAGATGGTTTATTTGCTCCAGATTTAACTTTGGTACCTGGTATCTGCGAAGGAAGTTGTCCATTTAATCCAGATTTTCCAGTTTTGTTGAGTATAGTCCTTTGTAGTAGGATCTGATGAATTTTTGAATTTCCTCAGTTTCTGTTGTTATGTCTCCCTTTTCGGTTCTGAATTTACTAATTTGGATACTGTCTCTGCGCCCTCTTGTTAATCTGGCTAAGGGTTTATCTATCTTGTTGATTTCCTCAAAGAATCAGGTGCTGGTTTTGTTGATATTTTGTATTGTTCTTTCTGTTTCTATTTGGTTGATTTCAGCCCTGAGTTTGATTATTTCCTGCCTTCTACTCCTCTTGGGTATATTTGCTTCTTTTTGTTCTAGAGCTTTTAGTTGTGCTGTCAAGTTGTTAGTGTGTGCTCTTTCCAGTTTCTTTTTGTAGGCACTTAGAGCTATGAATTTTCCTCTTTGCACTGCCTTCATGGAGTCCCACAAGTTTTGGTATGATGTGTCCTTATTTTCATTGAATTCTAAAAAGTCTTTAATTTCTTTATTTCTTCCTTGTCCAAGTCATCATTGAGTAGTTAGTTGTTCAGTTTCCATGTGCATGTGGGTTTTCCATTGGTTTTGTCATTATTAAAGGCCAGTCTTAGTCCATGGTGATCTGATTAGGTGCAAGGGATTATTTCAATCTTTTTGAATCTGTAGAGGCCTGTTTTGTGACCAATTATATGGTCTAATTTGGAGAAAGTACCATGAGGTGCTGAGAAAAAGGTATATTCTTTTGTTGTAGGATGAAATGTTCTATACATATCTGTTAAGTCCATTTGGTTCATAACTTCTGTTAATTTCAAAGTGTCTCGGTTTAGTTTCTGTTTCCATGATCCGTCCATTTCAGAGAGTGGGTTGTTGAAATACCCCACTATTATTTTGTGAGGTGTAATGTGTGTTTTGAGCTTTAGTGAAGTTTCTTTTATGTATGTAGGTGCTGTTGCGTTTGGATCATAGATGTTCAGAATTGAGAGTTCACCTTGGTAGATTTTTCCTTTGATGAGTATGATGTGTCCTTCCTTATCTTTTTTGATTACTTTTGGATGAAAGTCGATTTTATTTGATATTAGAATGGCTACTCCAGTTTGTTTCTTGGGACCATTTGCTTTAAAAATTGTTTTCCATACTTTATTCTGAGGTAGTGTCTGTCTTTGTCACTGAATTGTGTTTCTTGTATGCAGCAAAATTCTGGGTCCTGTTTGTGTATCCAGTCTGGTAGTCTGCGTCTTTTTATTGGGGAATTGAGACCATTGATGTTAAGAGATAGTAAGGAAAAATGATTGTGGCTTTCTGTTATTTTTGTTATTAGAGGTAGAATTATGTTTGTATAGCTATCTTCTTTTGGGGTTGTTGGAAGATTACTTCCTTGCCTTTTCTAGGTTGTAGTTTCTCTCCTTGTGTTGGCATTTTCTATCAATTATCCTTTGAAGTGCTGCGTTTGTGTGAAGTAATTGTGCAAATTTGGTTTGCCATGGAATATCTTGGTTTCATCATCTATAGTGATTGAGAGTCTTGCTGAGTATAGTAGTCTGGGCTGGCATTTGTGTTCTTGTATGGTCTGTTTGATGTCAGTCCAGGCTCTTCTGGCTTTTATAATCTCTGGTGAGAAGTCTGGTGTAATTCTTATTGTTTTGCCTTTATATGTTACTTGACCTTTTTCCCTTACTACTTTTAGTATTTTTTCTTTGTTTTATGCATTTGATGTTTTGATTAGTAAGTGACAGGAGGTATTTCTTTTCTGGTTTAGTCTATTTGGTGTTCTGTAGGATTCTTGCATGTTTATGGGCATCTTGTTCTTTAGGCTAGGGAAGTTTTCCTCAATAATTTTGTTGAAGATATTTACTGGCCCTTTAATTTGGGAATCTTCACTCTCATCTATACCTATTATCCTTAGGTTTGGTCTTCTCATTGTGTCCTGGATTTCCTGGATATTTTGGGTTAGGAGTTTTTTGCATTTTGCATTTTCTTTGACAACTGTATCAATATTTTCCAAGGTATTTTCTGCACATGAGATTCTTTCTTCTATCTCTTGTATTCGGTTGGTAATGCTTGTGTCTATGACTCCTGATCTCTTTCCTAGGTTTTCTATCTCCATGGTTGTCTCCCTTTGAGATTTCTTTATTGTTTCTATTTCCAGTTTCAGATCCTGAATGTTTTTTTTAATTCCTTTTTTGTGTTTTTTTTTTTTTGCAGTTCTTCAAGGGATTTCTGTGTTTCCCCTTTATGGGCTTCTACAGGTTTACTTGTAGTCTCCTGTATTTCTTTAAGTGATTTACTTATGTCCTTCTTTAAATCCTCTATCATCATCATGAGAAGTGATTTTAATTCTGAATGCTGCTTTTCTGATGTGATGGGGTGTCCAGGGCTTGGTATATTGGGAGAAGTGGGTACTGATGATGCCAAGAAACTTTTGTTTCTGTTGCTTATGTTCTTGCGCTTGCCTTTAGCCATCTGGTAAACTCTAGTGTTACCTGCCCTCACTGTGTAAGACTGGAGTCCTTATTTCCAGTTATCTTGCTTTTGGCAGAGCTCCTCAGAGTCCAGATGTCTCTGTGGTCTTATGATCCTTATCTCCTGGGTTGAAGGACTCCTGGGACTCAGGCCACCTCTTGTATCTGGAAATCCTTCAGCTCTGGGTGCAGTGGTTCCACTAGGATGGCTCAGGATAAGATGTCTCTCAAGTGCAAACCAGCTCAGTGTCTGCTGCTCTGAGTGCAGTGTCTCCTCTAGGATGACTCAGGATTCAGTATCTCCACAGGAGCAGACCAACTCTGTGTCTGCCCCAGCCCAAAGGACCAGGCAGGGGCAGAAGGGAAGTGGAATTCCAGAGGGGTAGAGTTTGAGTATCTGGTAGTTTCTGAGCATCCCTCATTCCCAGGTGTAATTCTGGGGCTTAGGGAGTGAGATGGCGTCTTACTTGCTGCTCTGAGTGCAGTTGCTCCTCTAGAATGGCTCAAGATTCAGTATCACTACAGGAGCAGACAAACTCTGTGTCTGCTCCAGCCAAAAGGACCAGGTAGGGGCAGAAAGGAAATGGAATTCTGGAGGGGCAGGTTTGAGTAGCTGGTGGGTCCTGAGTGTCCCTGGCTCCCTGATGTAACTCTGTGGCTTAGGGAGTGAGATGGAATTCTTACTTGCTGCTCTGAGTGCAGTCGCCCCTCTAAGATGGCTCAGGATTCCACAGGAGGAGACCAACTCTGTGTCTGTCCCAGCCAAAAGGCATATTTATGTTTTTTATGCTCAACAAAAACAATCCAAAAAATGTTCTATGCACCAAACTCCACTGGATATACCATGCTGTTTCAGAAGATACCTGAAAACAAGGTTTACAAGTACATGCCTCCTGTCAGGAATAGAAAAATCAAACGACATTCACTTGGAAGCAATAGAGTTTACTCGAAGAGACAAATAATGTTTGGTCTTATTTGTATCTTGTTTATCAAAAATCATAGGTAAATATATCCATCTGATCTTGTTCACTAATGAGAGAAGATTATATATGCACTTTCATTTTATGTGTAAGATGAGGTTTCAAAAGCCCAAGCCCATCTCTCTCTCTCTCTCTCTCTCTCTCTCTCTCTCTCTCTCTCTCTCTCTCTGTCTCCTATTGGTAGATGAAGATTTAAGTTATTAATTTCCACATTAGGTCCATCCCTGCCTGCCTGCTACCTTGTTTCCCACCAGGTTAGTCTTGGACTGATCCTCTGGAACAGGGAGCTCCCCAATTAAATTATTTTTTGATAAATTGCTTTGGTTATAATATCTTATCACAACAATAGAAAGTTATTAAATAAATGATAACTAAGGTATTATCTATAGGCACAGAGATGTAAAGCATAGGGAAGAAATGGATGGCATAACATAGAGCTTCCAAAAAGGGAAAAATAGAAGAGATATTATGTGTTACCCTTACATTATCTGTATACTCAGAGCCTCATCCAAGCTCTAACAACAATGTGACAAATGGCAAAAATGACAAACATATTATCTGTATGATCATGAACATGCCAGACTTTTCCTTTACCTATTAACCTAGTACTGATAACCTACCTCTAAATCTCATATTCTTGCAAGAAATTACATGTAACCTGGGTTGAATTTCTATGTAATAACACTTCTTTGTGTACCATGGATTGTATTACATCAGGAAACATTTTTCCCAAACTATACTATGTTTAAATTTCTTGGGAATATACTGAGTGAGATCAGACTCCCCAAGTCTGATTCAGGTTGAAGAAGTCAATTTAAATTGAGTTTTCTTCATCACCTCTTTGCAGTTTTCTTACCTGTCTGGACACTGGTGGGATCTCCCTTATTCAAAGGGAGGAAGACTGAACCTTCGAATTTGAGTTATCAAAAGTTAGAAATCAATTGAGTGTTATGTCTCAAATGCAAATCTTCTGGATGCTCTTAATCACTAAACTATTTTCACAGATTTTTTGCCCAGTATATTAGTCATATAAATAAACAAATTTTTCGTGCCAAAAATAGCTCCACCTGAGGGGTGTGTGTGTGTGTGTGTGTGTGTGTACAACCATGTTGAATGAATCCATAAATCTGCTACACATAAACAGTTTTATTTGTTGTTCCTTTTTTATTACTCATGTAAAGCAGTACCTTGTTGTATACTAGCACAGGGGAAAAGGACAGGAATTTAGGACATAGAAAAGTTTCCATGACTTCTGTACAGAAACATCCCATTGAATTTTAAGCCCAGGCAAAGTGAAACACTAAGCATCTGAGCAGCTGGAAATACCAAAATGAACAGTTGCAACAGCCAGCATTCTCACTTCTGCTTTCCTGGGTGGTTTATGTTAAGGCTTGAATCACTGTGAGAGGAGTACTATAACCTTGTTGACAGTAATAAGTTGCAATATTTTCAGGCTGCAGGCTGTTGATCTTTAGAGAATATTGTGTGCCAGATCCACTGCCACTGAACCTCCATGGCACACCATCTGCCAAGCTGGTTGCAACATAGATCCGTAGCTGAGGAGATTTCTCTGGTTTTTGCTGATACCATGCTAAATTCTTGTAAATGTTCTCACTTGCTTGACAGGAGATGGTGACACTTTCTCCCAGAGATTCAGACAGGGATGCTTGAGACTGAGTCATCTGGATGTCACATCTGGCATCTAAGATTGAAAAATTGAAAGCAAATCTCCACATGATTAATTCTGTTGTAACAGGATTTTCACTAAGACCAAGCAGCATTGACTACAGGAAACTGAATAAATTTCCAGTTCTGTCTTCCCCACCAGTAAGCCACAGCAACAGCAATGCCAGGAGCTGAGTAGGCACACCCATGTCTGTGTATGATCTGTGTGAGGCTGACTCACACAGGGTTTGACCTGACTATGAAGAAGTCCTCATGTCAGTAGGCTGTGCTTTGGGTACATGCAAATCACCAAGAGATAGTCACAGCATCAGGAGTCATCAGGTCAGTAGCTCAAAACAGATCTGTGTATCTCTTATGTTTCAAGTTGAGACACAGTACAGGTTTATTTGTAGGGAATTTGCTTGTGTTTGAACCACAAACAGCAATAATCTATGAGTGACACCTTATTTTGATTTCTGTCATGTTCTATGTAGAGTTTCTTTGTGATGTTTTTCTACATGTCAGGATGTTTCAGATATTGAACTATTCAAGGCAGTACATAACTGGTTCCATTGTATTTTCAATGTTAACTGTAGACTTTGTTGTGCCATACAGCTTCTATTTTTTTTCTCCTATGTTTGTTTGTGATCTTGAATTTTAGTTACAATATTTTTTCCCTGTCTTTCACTTATTCCAAGTCCCTACCTACAAATTTGTCCCTGTTCTCTTTCAAACTCATGGCCTTTTTTCCCATTAATTGTTTTTATATACAATTGTGTATTTGTATACAAGCACACACACACACACACACACACACACACTTAAACACAATTCCTTGAGTCCATATAATATTATTTTATGTAAGTTTTCAGGGCTGTCCTTTCAACCTAGACAAAAGTATACCTAAGAAGGAGTACCTCTTCTATTGTCACCTTTACCTGCTTCAGGCAGGGGGAGGGAACTGGCTGGGAGCCCATGTGTGTTCAGAGAAATTTCTAAAGTACACAAACACTGAGAAAAATCGGGTTGAAAATTTCCCATTTAAATGAATGGAAACACAGGGACTGGTTTTGTAGCAACTATCATTTGTTCATAACTATATATCATGATTTATTTTTAGAGATCCCTGTACTGGAGTTTTATGAAGATGCAGTTAGCCACCTGAACAACCACCATTCTTGGTATGCATCATGCATTTATACTTTAGTTCATGCCATAATATTTGTTAATATCTGAGCAGATTTTTAAATAAATTATACTTTAATTATTAAAACCCAACAGGTTCAGAGTCTGGAAATTCATGTAAAAGTTTGATCAAAAATTTACTTTGTCTAACAGAATATTGTAATCATGCTCCTACTAACTTCAAAGTTAAACAGAGATCAAGAGGAAATTAGACTGTCTCTAGCTTCTCCACAAGAACAACACCATCATTCTCACCTTCATTAAAGACTTCTTTGATTATGTATCCAAGATTAGAAAAACAATGAAGGGAATTTTAAATAGATGCTCACATTGAGAAATAATAGCTTTAGAGTTGTTGAGTTCAAATGAATTGTAACATATGTTCTTCTGAGCATTCAATTCTAACTACATGATTACTTTCCCTTCAAGATGATGAAGGGTCATCTTTTATTGTTTGTGTTAGTCATATACTTCTTCCTTCATAAAGAAATATCTTCTATTTTTCTTATGAAGATAATATTTCTATTTCAATAGTAAGAGTACTAAATTATTTGTGCTATTACATAAAGGAAACAACTAATCACATTGGTCAAAGAGCTCACTGTGGATAAAAAATGGGTTATGTCCCTCAGATAAGTCTTGAAATTCGTGTTTGATTTTCAAGAGACCCTCACAATCCCAATAATAATTTTCTTGGACAAAGTGAAAATGAGGGATGTCCAATCTTTTTTTCCACTTATTATATACCCAATGGAAGTTTGGTATCCAGGAAAGACAGAAGGTAGCTTTAGATTCTTTGGGACGGTGCTTACACATAGTTGTAAACCACCATGTGAATATTGGTAATTGGATCAATAAAATGCTCTTATATGATAAGCCATCTTTCTATTCCCTTGTGCTTACTATTTTAAAATTCATGTCAATTGCGTTCCCTCCAGTCATCTCCTGTACTGTGACTACAGTGAAATTCTAATGGAACTGGATACTCCTGAACCAGGAAAGTCTGTTACTAGATGTCAGAGTTCTGAGAGATTCTTCTTCCCCTTTTCGAAAGACAGAGTAATTGCTAGATAATCAGGACTAGCAGGCTAATTGTGAGTGTAGTCATTTCCTAGAGAACTTTGAAGGAATTAAACAGGGACTTAGCGATCTTCCTGGGGGCCAAGTAGTTCAAGGGTCTAGGGACTGTGTATTTTCAAGTGTTAAACTCCAAGACTAGTAATGGTGACTGGAAAGATGTGAGTTAGTCGTATCATCTTCTGCTAAAATCGTCAAAATGAAGACAGGGCTAGATATTGCCTATTTTGGAGTCTAGAAACAAAGCTTCATTCACAATGATCAGTGAAAAATACTAGTGTGACTAGAAAACAAATCGTATGTTGAAAAACCCAAACTTGAGCTGTTCTTTTCTACTAGCAGTTAGAGACACATAGACAAATAATATCCTCCGAGCCAGACACAGGTACACACACTCCAATTCATGTGATCATTAAAGAAACATTAACAAGAAAGTTTTAAAGATAGTTTCAAAAGTGTCTTAAGTGTGTTAGTCCTCTACATACTTCCCATCATAGGATGAAGTTACAATGTAGTACTTTATAGTAAAAATGGCACCAACTCATGTAATATAAATTCCTAAAAATAATAATTGTTGAATGTCCTACATAGTTTTAAAACAATGACATACTTTGGGGGTTGGTGTTTCCTTTTGTTATCACAGAGCTACCTGTGATGTGAACATTGCTGTTCCTACTCAGCATCAGGGAGGGATACTAATACTACACAATGATGTATAGTTAATGGCAAAATACATTTAATTAGAAATCAAATTTCTGTTAAAATGTAGTATTTTAGGCACCTTATTAAAGATAAAAATTACTTGGCTGAATCACTGTATGTAGAAAAAAAGTAAGTTGAGGACCACAAAAATCCCACAGACAGCATCAAGACATAGGCTATTGTGGCATAAATGTTGATGGCTTTTATTAAAAATGACATTTTAAGTATAATAGCTTGGAACACAACTTCAGTATAACATATTCAAGAATTGATGGATGAGTAGTCTTTCTAAAGAAATATGACCTTATAAATCACCTGAATAAATCAGATGAGAGTCTGGCTTTTATTAGGACTAAATTCTAATTCGCTAGGAAAAGGAAACAGACAATCATCTTGTAAGGTTTACTGTTTTGTTCCACAGCCTTCTGGACACTGTATTGTCACAAGAAGAACACTAGAAACAAAAAGTCTCTGTGGAATGTCTCTACACTTTAACTGAAATTAAACGTACACTGTAGAGACTTCTCTGAGATTCTCCATCTCCAAGAGCGGCTAATTTTGGATTCGCAGAACTGCTAATTTTGGATGCCTAAAAGGGAGACAGATTGCCAAGAAGGAATTCTATTTGTACAATTCATCAACATGGAATTTGTTTTTACATGATTAAATCTAGGTCTCTTATATTATCTTACTGTTGATCACCGTTCTTTTGATCTGAAATAAGATGTAAGAATTGGGTTGGGTTCTATCACGATTTTTTTTGAAATCATAATCACATACTTCTCCTACTTCCTTTTTGTCATTCCAGAAATTATAATGTATCCTTCTTGTGTAGACACACTACACACACACACACACACAAACACAAACTTATAATAAAATACTTTGAAAATATTCATTTTTTCTCAGCACATGTTTGGGTGTTTTTCCAGCCTGTGTGTCAGTGAAACACATGTGTGCTGCTGCATGTGAAGGCCAGAAGAAGGTGATATTATCCCTCTAAATTCTACTTACAGATGAGTGTGAGCTTACACGCCAAGTTGGGTCCTATGCAAGAGCAACAAATACTCGTAACTGCTGAGCCATGTCTCCAGCCACAGATGGTAAAGTATATAGGCAAAGAAACATTGTTATTTTTGGATAGTGACAAAAAATGCTTAATATAATGTGAAAATAACAGTGCTGAGAGGTTATGACAAGTGATTTGATATTTATTTGTATTTCCGATAATTATGTTTAATAATTATTTCAAATGAAAGAATTCCTTATGGAAATGCTGTTAGAAAAAAAAAAGACCTGCAAGAAGAGGTGAAGCCAAATTCTATATTTACTATTGCTCATTTAAAAATGATGCTCTACCTAATCCTAATAAAATACAAAGGACTTTATACTGAAACTTACATCCATAGCAATATTGAAAAATGAGCCAAAATTTATTTTATAATAAAATATATCATTGACAGAAAAAATCCACAGCGAAAATTCAATATTCTGTTCTGGCTTAAGATACTCAGACTAAGCCCAGTTAAGTTAATAAAATAAAGAGCCTACATCCATCTGTGCCCAGCCCTGTTCAGGCTCCAAAGATTTGTATGTGTCCACTGCACTCACCAGAACTTCTTAATAGTCTGATCACACCTTATTTAGAAGTCAGTCAATGTCAGGTCCCAACACAGACATGAAGTATCTCTCTCAACTTCTGCTGACCGTACTGTTATGGATCCCAGGTAAGGAAGGATGTCATTGGAAATTCATTTGGCCCCTTGAAATCAGTGCTAACTGGAAATTCAGATAAAATATTTCTATCATGATTAACCATACATATTGGTTGTATGTTTCCAATCATTGGCCTAATATGTGACATCCAGATGACACAGTCTCCATCCTCCTTGTCTGCATCTCTAGGAGACAGAGTCACGATTACTTGCTGGCCAGAGAAGGATATTTATGTTTGGTTAGTCTGGTATCAGCAGAAACTAGGGAATGTTCCTAATCTCCTAATATACCATGCATCCAGTGTGGAATCCAAAGTTCTTTCAAAGTTCAGTGGCAGTGGATTTGGGAAAGATTTTACTCTCACCATTAGCAATCTACAGCTTGGAAAGGTTGCTACTTATTACTGTCAACAGTATTGTAGTACCCATCCCACCATGAAACAAGCCAAGACATGAAAGACCAAAGAATGCAGCAGAGTCCCCAGCTTCCCCTCTTGTTTCCACCTGCTAATATTATTTCTCAGATACCATCAGGCTGTGAAAGTTGTTGTGCACTTAGTGTTCAGTGGTTCGTAAAATTTACTCTGACCCTTAGTTTCTTTCTTCTTTACTTCCTGCAGCAAAGTTGTGACAGAATTTTACAGGATGTGTTTAAGGTGATACATTAAACATGATGCATGATAATACATTTAAGATGATTCTAATTGACTATATCAATTTTGTAATTCAGTTTATAAGAGTACAAAAGTTTTAAAAGATATCAACCATTTTCAAAATAGTATTCAAATATATTCTTAACATTTTGTATTTTGAAACCATCCCAGAGCATCATTTTACAACCTTCTGTATTTACCTCCTAATTAATTTGTACTGGATACAAACTTTCTAATGTGGATTTATTTTGTAATAAGAAATGGCTGACTCTTTAAACAGGGACTTGTTCCAAAATTGTGGATAGGACATTGTAACAGCACCCTTAGAATATATTACTATGACTCCTGTAATTCCAATAAGAGAAAGCTCAAAATCAACTCTGTGTTTCTCACTATATTCCTATGTCCCATAGGTATACATAAAATTTCTCTTACTGTTGCCTTTTTATAATACTTAATATTGTCTACACTATAAAAAAGAGATTTGCTTAACTGTCAGAATTAGAAGTTGGGCACACAAAATTTTGAAATCTCATCTATTAGTCTCTTTTGGTAAATCTTTGAAAATATCACAATATGGTGGATGAAACCATTCTAGGCTCTTCTCAGAAAAAAAAAGTCACGTCACATAATTAGAAAGAGACTGAAACAAAAAGGAGGATGAGTTTCTCCTAGGCATAAAATACCACCATTAAAGACAGAATTTTTGTTTCCTTATTTCATTTATATCTCAGACGATTAGAATGGAGCAACCAATCTTCTGTTTCATTCCATGTGCGATGATGAGGTTGGATGTGCTTAAACACTGAAGCACAATTATTTGCATGTGAGAAATGGAAGAGAATAGAATTCTTTCAGTCAACCATGCTGTGTTCAGGTAACCTTTCTTCACATTGTATAAAGATGTTTCTTGGTCTTTTATTTTTAAATTAATTAATTAATTAATTAATTAATTAATTTATATTCCAAATACTGTCCCCCATTCCAAGTACCCTCTCACAGGGTGTGTCCCCCATTCCCCTCCCCTTGTCCTCTGAGAGGGTAGCACCCCTGGCTATCATCAAACCTGGTACATCAAATCCACTGTGGACCTACAAGATAGCCCTATGTGCCAGGGTCCTTGGTCCAGCCCATTTATGTTCTTTCATTGATGGCTAAGTCTCTATGAGCTTCTAGGGGTCCAGGTTAGTTGACTCTGTTGGTCTTCCTGTGGAGTTTCTAACCTCTTCAGGGCTTTCAATCCTTTCCCCAACCCTACCATTAGAGTCCCCTACCTGAGTCGAATGTTTAGCTGTCAGTATCTACATATGTTTCAGTCATCTCTTAGGTAGAACCTCTCAGAGGACAGTTATGCTAGGCCTTATCTGCAAGCATAACAGAGTATCATTAATAGTGTCACATATTGGTGCTTGCCCATGAGATTGCTTCCAAGTTGGGTGGGTTTTTGGTTGGCCATTCCCCCTGTCTATGGTACATCTTTGTCCCTGAATTGTTTTTAGACAGAAACAATTTTGGGTTGAGAGATTTGTGAGTAGGTTACTGTCCTTATCTCTCCACAGCTTGCCTGCTTGTTTAAAGGAGGCAGACTCTTCTGTAAATTTCCAAAATTTCCATTGTTAATTCTGTACCAGCAGAAAGTTAGCTGCTAGCAGAATTTTAGTATTTCATATTGATGGCCTATCATTTATTCCTACTTGTATCAACCTTCGAAGTTTTAGGTAAACAAATAGATGTATCAGATGCCGTGTTGCTGAGTCATTATAATACAGAACTTATGATCAATAGCTGGGGCAGAAAGCAGGGATCAGAACTTCCAGGTTGACAGGCTGATCCAGGAAGAAGAAAGCAGAGGCAGGAGAATGAAGAGCAGACATGGAGGGAAACAGAAATGGACTTGCTCTGAGCAGAGAGGTACAGAGTTAGGCAAGTGGCAGATCATTGGCTGGATAGTTGGGTTAAGTTTCAATGGTAGCTGGCAGCATGTTCCAGTGAAAGACTTTAAAGCTTATTAGCAGCCTCTCTTTCTTAATTATATTTGTGGTAGGTCTGAGAAAGTTCCACTATAATGCTGTGTTGCAGAAGGTGATTGAAACCACAGATTACAAACTGTGCCTCAAGTAATTTATCCACAATTCATGACTCTTCCACTCTGGCATCACTATTGGAGCACCTTAAATATCTTATGGAATATCCTAACTTTTTTTCTTTTCAACAGAAGCCTACAGAGGATCTCAGAAACTGATGACTTCTCCTTAAGATCTTCTGCATGATTGACTTTCTCCACTTCTCATCAAAATATCATAAGTTACATATTCCTATATCTAAACCAGGTGTTCCTTAGGTGCTTCTGATTACTGACCGTGCCCTCTATTCCTTCTTGACATAGCTGTTGTCTTCAGAAGTGAAGAACCCCTTTAAAATGCACATTTTAACTATTGGGTTTCATATGTTTTGTGCCATATTCTACCAGCAGGAAATCTGTTTCAGCTCCTAATGGAACAATTCACAATGACAGAGTTAGGGGAAGTATTAAAGTAGGAGCTGAAGGGAATGCTAACTCCATAAAAAGAACAACAGTATCAACTTACCTGGACCTCTTCAAGCTCCTGGAGGCTAAGCCATCAACCAAAGAGCATGCATGGGCTGTTCCATGAACCCTGGCACATATATAGTATAAGACTGCCTTGTCTGGCCTCAGGGATGGAGGATGCACCTAATCATGTAGAGACTTGATGCATCAGGGAAGGGGGAGGATGATGGGGATTGGTGAGGTGTGCAGGGGAGTATCCTCTCAAGTGGGGCATGGGTGAAGAACTCTGGGAGGGCAGAAATGGAAAGGGGCAGTATTTGGAATGGAAACAAATAAAATAATTTGATAAAATTAAACATGTCCCTAATATTTTTTTAATAAATTGCCATGGTCGTTTGTCTTTTCACAGGAATAGAAGAGTAACTAAGATGACAAATTCCCATCCCTCCCAGAAAAGAAATTAAACCCAAACACCATATTTTCCTTCTCTTTTAAGCTGACATTTCCTCATCGATGTCAGTTTAATGAAAACATTTTGCACCCTTAAGGCTCTGGGAAAACTTACATCCCATTTGGGTATCTGGGTTCCAGAAATGTTTAGGCAAAACACTGATTCGATTCAGAGTAGAAATGGGAAAAATTAGCCTTCTTCTCTGAAAGGCAAAGAGACTTCAGTACTGTTTTTATAGTTACTCTCATTTATCACATTTGCTAATCCATGCTTGTTTAAAAAGATCCATGATTGAAGTGGTATAAGACAACAGATATGCTAAATAACTATCATGAACAATATGAGCAGTATTCCATCACAGAGGAATTGGCCTTTATGTTATTTTATTAGAGTAAATAGGTTTTTTTCCTAAAATTTCACTTGGAGCAGAGAGTTTGCCTTAAGTACCCTAAACCAATCAAAACTGGTTTGAGCAGCTACCTCTATTTTATTATACAATTCTTGGTACATGTGTTAACAAGGGAGTCACTACATGATTCTATGGGGTCAGAAATTTCCATTTTAAGGAGTGACATTAGATACAAGTGTTGTTCCAGGTTGCTAAGAATTTCAGTGTGGGAGATCACATTGGTGGTGGTGGTAGTATATGTTCAGTATAAGACAATATAGATTCCAGCAAACTGATCTATTCCTAAACTTACCTTCCACATTCTGACTTAATCATTTCCAGTAGTATTATAACTTGTAAGTCTAACTTGCCTTCTTAATAAGTGAAGAAAACAAACCAATATAGCTGAAGAAAGCCTCTTATCTCTTTAAAGTCACATACTATGAGAGCCAACCAAAAGAAAGACAGAAATGACAAAGATATGTCACCAAGAGACAGTTTACCTATACTTGTGGCAGCACCTATTCCCAGAGTAAAATATTCTATGTCTTCTACCAAAAGACACGCATAGCTAAGAAGTAGAATCCTATCAGAGAACAGTCATTTTCTGTGCTGTAAAAAAACTCTCTCGATTTTGGGTGAGACCTCTTTCGCTCCTCTAATTTCTACAATATCAGTGAAATTAAGCACTTCACCTTGAATGTCTCAAATTTCTGAAGGTGAGAATAAAGTCTCAGTGAGCTAAAATCAAGGAATAAGAAGGACTATGTTCCTCCAGAGAACCAGAGGAAGTAATCAAAATACTGATTTTGCATCCATAAGATATTCTCTACTTAAAGCCCCCTTCTTTCTCCCAGCATATCCTTTATTGTCATGACTTTTCTCATTATGACTGGATCCCTAATTAGTGGTGAAACATTATATTGCATTAATTTCACTACATCATTTAAGTATGAACTCTACATATCAAAATCCCTAACCAACCAGTTGTCAAATCCCATATGCCATATAACATGAATAGGATTCAAGAACTACGATGTTTTTGGGCATAGGCCACTGAATATGTGTCAAAAGAGATTTTTTTCATGTGGTATCAACATCGTTGATAAATTGTCTTCCTGTAAAAGGAAATAAAGCTCTCATATGGCAGATTTAGGATAGAAGAAATGATGGGAGAAATTTAAGTCTTAGAGACAACAGCTATGTGAGACTAAGAGCTAAGGCAGTTTCTTGTATGTGTAACATAGACTTCATACTTCACATGAGAGTGAAGACTCTTATAGATACCTGTGATTTTTTTGTCATGGGGTTGGAGGAATGAGCGATAGTTGTTGCTTCATTAAAATCAGATTTTCCAGAGTAATTTGGTATTTCTGAAATCTTTATCCTGCTGAAAAACTAAAACCAAAATTAAACCAAACCATCCAACAAACCAACCAACCAAACAAACAAATAAAAATCAAAAAATGATCTCATTCATCAAGATATATCCTTTGATAAGTGTCTTAAGGTACTCTGGGACATCCTTATGTTTCTAATTCATGAAGAAAATAAACAATTATCAAAAAATGTTATTATGTTGCCATCAAAACAAGAAAATTAGACTCAATCCTTAGCTGCATAGCTTAGATATGAAATTACCTTACTTCATGAAGTGAAGGAGAATGTTTAATATCACTCACTAAGTGGATTTATTGCAGCACTTAGTTTTTAATAGATCTAATGGTATACAATTATCATTCAAAGAACTTGTCCAAATTGTTAACCCTAGACTATAAACATTTAATGTCCAAAGGTTTGGTCATGTTGCATAGAGATATTCATGTGAGGGTTGGTTGATTATTTGGTGCTTCCCTAGAAGTAAAGTCTTACCTGTAACTGACAAGGAGGACTGTGAAACACTTTTTTCCCATATTTACCTGGAAGTTCAAGGTGTGATGCTGATGTTCTAAGGAGCATGCTGTATCTCTGTGGGTACTTCTCAAGGCTTTTTCCCTGTCCATGTCTTCCTACAGGTTTCAATGAACACTGAATCCTCCTTTTCTGATTTTATATCTCATGGGAATGTTGATCATTAAGCATGTCTATAGAAAATCATAGAATGCAAAATGATCCTGACCAAGGTTCTACTAGAAGACATGACAGAGAGTGAGGAAATGGACTTGCTGTTTCACTGTTGCCTCAGGACTCAAAGTTTCTCAAGATTCCACTATAGATCTGTAGGTTCCTTGGTTATATTATATTGCTGTAGAGAGATACCATTACCATAAAACCCCTCACAATGGAAAGCATTTATTTGGGACTTGCTTACAGTTTAGGTAATTATCCTCATGTTGGGGAGCATGGCTGCACAAAAGCAGACATGAGAGATGAGAGTTTGACATCTGGATCACCAAGAGGCAGGAAAATAAAATCACTGGGCCTGGGTTAGGGTTTTAAAACCTCAAAGCCCAACCCCATTGAAACACATCCTCCAACAAGGCATACCTCCAAATCCTATAAAATAGATCAACTTCGTAAGCATTTAAATATGTGAGCTAATGGGGCCCATTCTTATTCAAACAACAGTTGGTATAGCACTAACCAAAAATATGTACCAAGCACTAAATTTCATGTAGTGTTTAGCAAGACATAAATATAAGTGTGTCTTTTTTGTTTAAATGTGTACAGATTTCACTTGAAGCAGTGTCCTTCTGTGAAGTTAGGACTGCTGTTAAGCCCATGATCCTCTTTATACACCTCTTTCTTTACTAGGACTAAAGGTCAAAGTACTGATTCTGAAAGAAGCTTTTTGACAAATTATAATGTGTTAATAATATGCTAAATACTCATTGACATTTTGACTTCCTGTGATGGTGACACATGCTCCTACAGATGTAGACAGGGAGCCTGGTTACTGTGTCGTCTTCATACCAAGTACCTTATATTGGAAAAATAGAAACAACTGTTACATAATTATTCCTTTTATTAATAAATTTAATTTAAATGTAATTAAAATGTAATTTAAATTTAAATGCAATTGTATATTTAAATGTTTTAAGTAATTTCTGTTTCAAAATTAAGAATAATAAAATTTCCTTATGAATGTAATTATTCACAGTAAGGTAAACACACACAAATGGATTCATAGATAAATAGATAGATAGATAGATAGATAGATAGATAGATAGATAGATAGATACATAGATACATAGATACATAGATAGATAGTTTGAAAGATAGAAAAAATAATGTTCATTCATGAGTTCTCTGTTGCATTATTGGTTTTTTTATTAGTAAAGTGTTTTAATTGCCTGCAGTGAGAATAAAAAATATACATGTCTACCAATATTTTTTTTGAAGAGAAAATCATTTCAAACACATATTAACAGGACAATTTCTTGGAAAGTTAGGTTTACTAATAAAAATCAGAAAACAGATTAGGATGGATACTACTTTTTGTAGGATAACAACAGCACTGTATTGTGAGTAAATAACTATTCTGAAGAAAAACCACCTACCATAAAGATCCTAAAATCAATGAAAGTAGCAGAAACTTCATGTGAAGATTCATGGGGACCATCAGTAAAATAGCTTAGGAAATGTAACTGCCACACTTGCCTACAACAGACAAAACAAAAATTGAGAATAAACACAGGCAAAATATGTTATTTGAAAGAGCACTGCAGCACAGTGGAACATTACTGAGACAGTTATACAAAGATGCATGACACACAGTTTGGACTACTGCAGTCAAATCTCTGGCCACAATTTATCTCTAGGAGGAAGTAGCTAGGCCCTAAGAAGTTAGAGGTTTTTTGTTCCAGTCTGTATCACTGTGGGGATGGGGAACTATCCCACTGCTGGCAGTAGTAAGTGGCAGCATCTTCAGCTTCCATGTTGCTGATTGTGAGAGAGTAAGAGGTCCCAGACCCACTGCCACTGAAGCAATCTGGGACTCCAGAAGCCAGGTTGGATGTGCTATAAATCCAGAGTTTAGGGAATGTGCCTGACTTCTGCTGGTACCAGTATATGTAACTTACACTTGAGCTGGCACTGCAGGTCATGGTGACCCTTTCCCCTGGAGATGCAGTGATGATTGCTGGAGACCGGGTGAGCACAATTTCTCCCCTGGACACTATGACTAGAAAAAAGCAATATAGAGAGAAGGAGGGATTAGTAGAAATAGACACACAAAAATTATTTTATACCAACCAATATTTAGAAGAAACAAAAAGAAAAAAAGTATATTTTAGACTCAAATTCCCCTGGGAAAAGAATTTTGGTTAGATTCTGAGCTCAAAAACACTGCTCTCTGTTACCTGTGACACTGATAAACAGAAAGCTGAAAATCTGGACCCTAAAATCCATTGTGTATTTGATTTTTGGTCTCTGGCTAATTACTGCTATTCTCATAGGTATAACACTTTAAAACAACTGTGAGGTATTTGTGGTTTCTGAAAATGAAGTATGCAAATATCAAGATTACTCTAGGCAGTTCTTAGCTCATAAACACTTGATCTGTTAACTAAGGCAAACCAAGTTAACCTAGGACAATATCCATTTATCTGTATTCACTACGCTGATAAAAAAAGAAAATTTCTGTTTCCTCTTTCCTTTTTTTAAGGAAAAAAATCCTTGTCTTTCAGTATTACCCATATATTTCCCTAAAGGCAAGACTTATTTGATCCACTAAACAAGGAATGGTCAACTGAGTAGTTTGAGGTGTATTTTTCCCATAATGATGTTGTATTATGGGTGACTGTTTATAATGATCACAGAAAGCATTATATGTTCTTGTTTTACTGAATACTGCTAATTAGATACCTCATCTACTCATTCCAATCTGTTCAGATGA
Organism: Grammomys surdaster; assembly: GCF_004785775.1. Classification (NCBI taxonomy): domain Eukaryota; kingdom Metazoa; phylum Chordata; class Mammalia; order Rodentia; family Muridae; genus Grammomys; species Grammomys surdaster. The sequence continues at coordinate 4,984 of NW_021605199.1, read as the reverse complement.
TCATTCATATAAAACTAACAGAAAAATAGCCTCCAAATGTGACTTGGAGCCCAGGTGTTCTCAGATACATTTCTAAACTTGTCAAGTAAGCACTGATGCAATCCCTAGAAGGAAAAAAATAGCTCTCCCAATGAAATCAATGGAAACAATGGTTCTGCAGGATTTAAGAGAATATGGGCTAGAGATTCATGAAGATGCACTCATGTAAAAGTACTCTGAACAATCACCATTTTCAGTATGCCTTGTGCTATGAAATTGTCTAGTTTATGTTCTGTTTATTGTCTGGGAAAGTTTGAGAACACTTTTCAAATAAATACATTTTAGTTATTAAATATTGGAAGAAAATGAGTCTGCAAATTTATTTCTAAGTTTTATCAAATATTTTACTTACTGCAAAAACTCAGGGAATAGGGGATGTCTTGCATGATGGGGTACTGGGAGGAGAATGAGGGTTGATGTAGTTTTTTAAAGTGAATAAAAATTATTTATAAAATGTTTAATTTTCCTTAGAGATAGTTTCAATTGTCTTCATATAACTTTGAAATTCACATAACCATGATGCAGCATCAATATATGTCTAGATATTTCATAAGAATGATTTCTTATTCCCTCTTTATGAGAAATTTCTTCCATTTTTATCATTAATTAGGAAAAATAACTGATAGACTCTCTGATTAGATAGTCATATTGAGAAATACTGACCCAAGAATTGTTGAATTTAAATTAATTATTAAGTATGGCTTCCTGAGCACACAATTCTAACTAAATGGCTACTCTTCTTTCAAATAACACATGGTCTCATCTTTCATTGTATTTAGTAACTAGCTGCTAGTTCTACTTTGGTTACTTAAGAATGAAAAATCTTCCATTAGTTTTTGGGAGAATATGTGGTTTATATTTCACTAGTAAGGACACTAAATCATCCTTGGTGTTATATATTACAAATAAATATTTACACTAATTGATGAATCTTATTATGAATAAAGAAAAGGATGTTTCCATCACTATCACAGTAAATCTGAAATTAGTGTTGGATTTTCAAGTACCTCAAAAAGCAAAATAATAATTTTGACTCTATTCTATTGAAATGGAAGGGTATCTAATCTTTTTTAGATTTATTTATTTTATTCTGTGTTTAGGAGTAGTTGGAATATACAAATGTATATGCACAACATGCATTTTTATACCCAAGGACGTCAGAAGAGGGCTTCAAATATCCTAGTACTGGAGTAATGAGTTACTAAAGGTCATTATGTAAATATCGCCAATTGAGACCAAGTATTCCCCAAAAGCAACAAATGTTCTTAAATGCTAAAAAATCCCCTAAACCCCCAGAAATAGCCAATCTTAAATTCTTACTACCTCAGTTTCTATTAAGAACTCTTGGTATTATGACTACAATGACTGTTGTTCAAAACAGGCAGAGATTGTAGGTCTCCTTGTGCCAAGTTTATCACAGCTTGGGGACTTCTTGTTTCTTTTCTTACTAAAATTTAATTTAATTTAATTAATAATTTTTCTTTACTTATTCACTTTGCATCTGACCTACTTCTCCCTTCTGCTTCCCCCTCCTACAAACCTTCCACCAGTACCCTTTGCCTTCTCTTCTAAGCATGTGGGAGCCCCTTGGGTATCCCACACACTCTTGCACTTCAAGAGTTTGTCAGGCTAGGCAAGACAACCCAGCTAGTAGAACATAGCCCATGTATAGGCAACAGTTTTGCGATAGCCCTGCTCCAGTTAAGGTTCCATCTTACACCTATGAGAATGGCTAGATTAAAAACTCCAGGGATAGCATGTGCTGGCAAGTATGTGGAGGAAGGGAACCACTCCTTCATTGCTGGTGCCAGTTTAAACTTATACAACTATTTTGTAAGTCAATTTGGCATTTTCTTAGAAAACTAGAACTTTAGGGCCCAGCTATACCACACCTGAACATATACACAAAAGATGATCCCACATCACACAAAGATGCTCTACTATGTTCATAGCAGCTTTATTCATAATAGCCAGAAATTGGAAACACCCTAGTTGTCCTTCAACTGAAGAATGAATAAAGAAATGTACATGTACACAATGGAACACTATTCAGATATTAAAAACCAAAACATCATGAATTTTTCAGGAAAATGGATGGAACTTGAGAATATCATCCCGAGTGAGGTAACTCTCTTCTAAATGTTATGCTTGGTATGTACTCACTTTTAAATGGGTATTAACCATAAAATACAGGTACCATGTTACAGTCTAGAGACTCAAATATGCAAAATAATAAGGAATGTCCAATACAGTAATACTGAATCTTAATTAGGTGGGAGAATAAATGGTCCTATGGACAGATAAAGAAAGAGGGAATGGGAAAGGAGGGGAAGGGGCATGATATGATATTTCTGGATCACATGTGGGAAAGGATGGGAAAGATGACTAGATGGCCATCAAAATGAATTGCATTCTACAATGGACAGGGATGAGAAGGTAGCAGACATCTCTAGGATTATACAGAAACCTAGACTGAGGGAGGTGACCAAGAATCAATGGGGGTGACCTTAGCTGTGTGTCACTACATTAGGGATATGAAGAGCCCACCTCCCTTAGCCAGACAGGAAACCTAATGGAGCGATAGAGACATCAACCCACTAATAAAACTTTCAACCCAAAATTTACTTTGTCTACAGGTATTGCAGGGACGGGGGGGATTAGAGTCCTGGAGAATAGCCAACCAATAACTGACCCAGCTAGAGATACCCCATGAGCAATCACCAAATCTTAACACTATTAATGATATTTTATTATGCTTGTAGACAGGAGCATGTTCTCCTCTGAGAGGCTCCACTCAGCAATGGACTCAGACAGATACAGACACCTGCAGCCCAACAGTGGATGGAATGTGGGAACTCATATGGAAGAATAGGAAAGATTGCAGGACACCAAAGGGATAGGAAATCCAAAATAAGATCAAGAAAATCAACTAACCTGGACCTCGGGGTAGTCAGAGACTGAACAACCAACCAGAGAACATACAGTGATTATACTAAGACCTCCCTGTTTGTATGTAGCTGATGTGCAGCTTGACCTTCATATGGGTCCTGAATGACTTCTTGTTTTCTTTTCTTTATGTATTTAAATCTCTAATGCTGGTGATATTCACTGAATAGAAATGTGATATTGCTGCCATCTACTGTTAAGATAGCCAAAATGAAGGCAAGGTTGAATGCCTATTTGGGGAGTCTAAAAAAAACCTGCATTCACAGTGATGCATGCCAAGTAGTAGTGTGTTTAGGGGGGAAAAAGTACTTTGACAAGTGGAGGGATTCCTTACTTCTAGTGGTTATAGTCAAAATGAAAACTAATGTTCACACAGTCAGAAAATTCACACATATATCACATTTTATGGCATTATGAAATGAAAAAATAGATATTACCTATTCTCTATTTTACAGTGAGGTTACAGATAGATAAATCAATATAGAATTTACTTATGGTAATGATGGTACCAAGTCATTTAATATAAAGCCATTATATAACGAACTGTAGAATATCCAATGAAGTTTTAAAAGGGTAGCACACTGTGTTTTGATCTTGTGATCCATGTGACTGCTTTTGAGTTATAGATTCTGGCTACTGCGCAGAATCAAGGAAGAGTAGTGATACCACATACCATAGTATAGAAAATGGTAAATACTTTTAATTCTTGCATTTTGAAATCAGGTTTCCATTGAAAATGCAATATTTTCGTGGCCTTAAAGTTGGAAAATGTTACTCACCTGAAACACCAAATGTACTATCAGTACATTAAGAAAGATGATATTGAATATTTCTATCATTTCAACACCAACTGACCATGTTCTGTATAGGCCTCACTTAGATTCCCTGCTATCTTTTAATTATTAGAGGGGAGATAATAAATTGCCAAAAAAAGATTATGGTGCACAATCAATGTAGTTTTTTCATATTGAAATTTTTATTGCTTTTATTGTTTTTTGGTAAGTTTTGTCATCTCTTTGATGTTGAATTAGATGCAAGAATTAGGTTTAGTTATTTTATAGTCATTTTCTTCTCTTTTTAGGTTCCCATAGTTGTTTTATTGAATGTAGAAAAGGAGGAATCTAACATATTCTATCTCTGTTTATCTTTCTAAAAACAATGAATGACATACACTATAACTTATTGTACTTTTTTCTCTATTTTATTGGATATTTTATATATTTGTATTTCAGATGTCATCCCCTTTCCCCATTTCTCCTCCCTAGAACCCCTTATCCCATCCTCCCTTCTCTTCTTTGCTTTTATCCATTTGAATTACATGCAAGTGTTCAGATCAGTTCTAGGTTGAGGGACAAGCAATACAATAGATGCGAATAATCAAGGAACGAGCAAGAAAATAAACACAAATAGTCAAAGAACAAACAAGGCAATAAAGAAAATTCCATGACCACTGTTTCTAAGGGCTTATCAGGATCACAAAAGTATTTGAGCCAACTTCCCTGTCGTAGCCGAAAGTCATGTTCATGTCTGAAGACTACTTCCTTATTCTAGCCTAAAATTTAGTTTCCTGTCTGAAATTACTTCTTTGTTCTAGTCTAATATTTAGATTCCTGCCTGACATTACTTCTTTTTTCTAGCATAATGTCAGACTATTGCCTGAAGCCTACTTCTTTGTCCTTGACCAATATCATATTTCTGCCAAGCTGCCCATTTCTATGTCCTTGGCCCATGTCAGATTCTTGCCAGGCTGCCCCAAAGGCTAAAACAAAAATACCACAAATAATCAAAATGCAGAGATTATGAGATGAATTGCTGATCACTTCAAAATGATCCAACTACAACTCACTTTCAGCAGCTGTAGCCCTGAGATCATTGCAGAGTGGGTAGAAATATTTTAAGAGCCAGAGAAATTGGACATTTGCTCTATGATTGTGTGATGTCTCCTATATATGCTCAGTCCATGGAATAGCATTATTAGAATATGTGTCCCTGTTGGAGT
>NW_021605198.1:21128-22218 GCF_004785775.1 Grammomys surdaster | reverse complement strand
TTTTCCACAGTGTTTTGAATTTTATGAATTTTTTGCCAAGTAAATGTTTAACTTTTTCAGGAAATACTGTTATAAATCACATTCCTTTACAAATCAAATGTTCTCCTTATCAATTTTCCATTTTTTATGATTTATAAATGCAAATTTCTCCTTTTTTAAAAATGTCTTTGATATATCTTTTGTTTGATTTTTCCACTTGTTTTCAATTTTATGAATTTTTTGCCAAGTAAATCTTCAATTTTATCTGGAAGAACTGTTTTAAATCACACTCCTTTACAAATCCAATGGTCTCCTTATCAATTTTATATTTTTTATGAATTTTAAAAGCAAATTTCTCTTTGTTCATAACATTCTTTGATTTCTCTTCCGTTTGATTATAATTTATTATTGACTGTGTAATATTTCTTCAAGTTTCCCCATTTTTTCTGAATTTTTTCACTAGCTTTTTCCACAGTGTTTTCAATTTTATAAAGTTTTTGCCAAGTAAATGTTCTATTTTATCATGAGAAATTGTTTTAAATCACATTTCTTTACAAATCAAATGTTCTCCTTATCAATTTTCTACTTTTTATGAATTTGAAGTGCTAATTCCTCCATTTTCATAAAGATCTTTGATATCTCTTTTGTTTGATTTTTCTCCAGTGTTTTCAATTTTATGAATTTCTTGCCAAGTAAATGTTCAATTTAATCGGGAAAAAGTGTTTTAAATCACATTCCTTTACAAATCAAATGGTCTCCTTAACAAATTGCACTTTTTATGAATTACAAATGCAAATTTCTCCTTTTTAATATATTTCTTTGATATCTCTTTTGTTTGATTTTTCCACAGTATTTTCAATTTAATGAATTTTTTGCCAAGTAAATGTTTAATTTATCAGGAAAAACTGTTTTAAATCACAGTTCTTTACAAATCAAATGGTCTCCTTATCAATTTTCTATCTTGTCTGAATTTTAAATCAAAATTTCTCCTTTTTCATAAATATCTTTGATGTCTCTTTTGTTTGATTTTTCCACAGTGTTTTCAGTTTTATGAATTTTTTGCCAAGTAAATGTTCAATTTTAGCAGGAAAAACTGTTTTAAATCACATTC
>NW_021605198.1:18008-21118 GCF_004785775.1 Grammomys surdaster | reverse complement strand
AAACTGTCTTAAATCACATTCCTTTACAAATCAAATGGTATCCTTATTAATTTTCTATTTTTTATGAATTTTGAATGCAAATTTCTCCTTGTTCATAACTTTTTTTTCGATTTCTTTTCCGTTTGATTATAGTTTATCATTGGCTTTTTAATTTTTCTTCAATTTTTCACTAGTTTTCCTGAATTTTTCACTAGCTTTTTACACAGTGTTTTCAAATTTATGAATTTTTTGCAAAGTAAATGTTCAATTTTATCAGGAAAAACTTTTTTAAATCTCATTCCTTTACAAATCAAATGGTCTCCTAATCAATTTTCTACTTTTTATGATTTTCAATACAAATTTCCTTGTTCATAACTTTCTTTAATTTCTCTTCTGTTTGATTATAGTTTATTATTGGCTGATTAATTTTTCGTCAAGTTTTCACTATTTTCCCTGAATTTTTCACTAGTTGTTTCCACAGTGTTTCCAGTTATATGAATTTTTTGCTAGTAAATGTTCAATTTCATCAGGAAAATCTATTTTAACTCACATTCCTTTACAAATGAAATGTTCTGCTTATCAATTTTCTATATTTTATGAATTTTAAGTGCAAATTTCTCCTTTTTCATAAATTTCTTTGATATTTCTTTTGTTTGATTTTTCCACAGTATTTTCAATTTTATGAATTTTTGCCAAGTAATTGTTCAATTTTATCAGGAAATCTGTTTTAAATTACATTCCTTTACAAATCAAATGGCCTCCTAAGCAATTTTCTATTTTTTATGATTTTCAATACAATTTTCCTTGTTCATAACTTTCTTTAATTTCTCTTCTCTTTGATTATAGTTTATTATTGGCTTTTTAATTTTTCGTCAAGTTTTCACTATTTTTCCTGAATTTTTCATTAGTTTTTTCCACAGTGTTTTCAATTTTATGAATTTTTTGCCAAGTAAATGTTCAATTTTACCTGGAAAAACTGTTTTAAATCACATTCCTTTACAAATCAAATGGTATCCTTACCCATTTTCTATGTTTTATGAATTTTAAATGCAAATTTCTCCTTGTTCATGAATTTCTTTGATTTCTCTTCCGTTTGATTATACTTTGTCATTGGCTGTGTAATTTTTCTTCAAGTTTTCACTATTTTTCCTCAATTTTTCACAGGCTTTTTCAACAGTGTTTTCAAATTCATGAATTTTTTGCCAGGTAAATGTTCAGTTTTAACTTGAAAAACTGTTTTAAATCACATTCCTTTACAAATCAAATGGTATTTTTATCAATTTTCTATTTTTTATGAATTTTGAATGCAAATTTTTCCTTGTTCATAACTTTCTTTGGTTTCTCTTCCATTCGATTATTGTTTGTTGTTGACTGTGTAATATTTCTTCAAGTTTTCACTATTTTTACTGAATTTTCACTAGTTTTTTTCACAGTGTTTTCTGTTTTATGAATTTTTTGCAAAGTAAATGTTCAATTTTGTCAAGAATAACTATTTTAAATCACATTCCTTTACAAATGAAATGTTCTGCTTATCAATTTTCTATATTTTATGAATTATTAGTGCAAATTTTTCCTTTTTCATAAATTTCTTTGATATTTCTTTTGTTTGATTTTTCCACAGTGTTTTCAATTTTATGATTTTTTTGCCAAGTAAATGTTCAGTTTTTTCTGGTAAAATTGATTTAAATGACATTCCTTTACAAATCAAGTGGTATCCTTACCAATTTTCTATGTTTTATGAATTTTAAATGCAAATTTCTCCTTGTACATAAATTTCTTTGATTTCTCTTCCGTTTGATTATAGTTTGTCATTGGGTGTGTAATTTTTCTTCAAGTTTTCACTCTTTTTCCTGAAATTTTCACTAGTTTTTTCGACAGTGTTTCAAATTTTATGAATTTTATGCAAAGAAAATAATCAATTTTATCAGGAAAAACTGTTTTAAATCACATTCCTTTATAAATAAATTGGTCTCCTTATCAGTTTTCTATGTTTTATAAATTTTAAAAGCAAATTTCTCCTTGTTCATAACTTTATTTGATTTCTCTTCCGTTTGATTATAGTTTATCATTGGCTTTTTAATTTCTCTTAAAGTTTTCACTATTTTTCCTGAATTTTTCACTAGCTTTTTCCAGTGTTTTCAGCTTTGAATTTTTTGCCAAGTAAATATTCAATTTTATCAAGAAAGACTACTATAAATCACATTCCTTTACAAATCAAATGTTCTGCTTATCAATTTTCTATTTTTTATGAATTTTAAAAGCAAATTTCTCCTTGTTCATAACTTTCTTTGATTTCTCTTTCTTTTGATTATTGTTTATCATCGGCTATTTAATTTTTCATCAAGTTTTCACTATTTTTCATGAATTTTTCACTAGCTTTTTCCACAGTGTTTTCAATTTTATGAATTTTTTGCCAAGTAATTGTTCAATTTTGTAAGAAAAAACTGTTTCAAATCACATTCCTTTACAAATCACATGGTCTCCTTATCAATTTTCTATGTTTTATGAATTTTAAATGCAAATTTCTCCCTGTTCATAAATTTCTTTGATATCCCTTTTGTTTTATTTTTCGAGAGTGTTTTCAAATTCATGAATTTTTTGCCAAGTAAATGTTCAGTTTTAACTTGAAAAACTGTTTTAAATCACATTCCTTTACAAATCAAATGGTGTCCTTATCAATTTTCTATTTTTTATGAATGTTCAATACAAATTTCTCCTTGTTCATAACTTTCTTTGATTTCTCTTCCGTTTGATTTTAGTTTATTTTTAGCTTTGTAATTTTTCTTCAAGTTTCAATATTTTTCCTGAATTTTTCACTAGCTTTTTTCACAGTGTTTTCAGTTTTATGAAATTTTTGCCAAGTAAATGTTCAATTTTATCTGGAAAAACTGTTTTAAATCATATTCCTTTACAAATCAAATGATCTCCTTATCAATTTTCTATCTTTTATGAATGTTCAATAGAAATTTCTCCTTGTTCATTACTTTCTTTGATTTCTCTTCCGTTAGATTATAGTTTATTATTAGCGTTCTAATTTTTCTTCAAGTTTTACTAGTTTTCCTGAATTTTTCACTAGCTTTCTACACAGTGTTTTCAATTTTATGAATTTTTTGCCAAGTAAATGTTCAAAT
>NW_021605198.1:17455-17998 GCF_004785775.1 Grammomys surdaster | reverse complement strand
ACAGTGTTTTCAATTTTATGAATTTTTTGCCAAGTAAATGTTCAAATTTATCAGGCAAAACTGATTTAAATCACATTCCTTTACAAATCAATTGGTCTCCTAATCAATTTTCTAATTTTTATGAATTTTAAAAGCCAATTTCTCTTGTTCGTAACTTTCTTTGATTTTTCTTCCGTTTGATTATAGTTTATTATTGGCTTTTTAATTTTTCTTCCAGTTTTCACTATGTGTCCTGAATTTTTCACTAGCTTTTTCCACAGTGTTTTCAATTTTATGAATATTTTGCCAAGTAAATATTGAATTTTATGAGGAAAAACTGTCTTAAATCACATTCCATTACAAATCAAATGGTCTCTTATCAATTTCTATTTTTTATGAATTTTAAATCAAAATTTCTCCTTTTGGATAAATTTCTTAGATATATGTTTTGTTTGATTTTTCCACACTGTTTTCAATTTTATGAATTTTTGCCAAGGAAATGTTAAAATTTATCTGTAAAACTGTTGTAAATCACATTCCTTTACAAATCAAATGGAATCCGTA
>NW_021605198.1:14040-17445 GCF_004785775.1 Grammomys surdaster | reverse complement strand
CAAATTTCTCCTTTTTCATAAATTTCTTTGATATGTATTTTGTTTGATTTTTCCACACTGTTTTCAATTTTATGAATTTTTGCCAAGGAAATGTTAAAATTTATCTGGAAAACTGTTGTAAATCACATTCCTTTACAAATCAAATGGAATCCGTAACAATTTTCGATTTTTTATGAATTTTAAAAGCAAATTTCTCCTTCTTCATAACTTTCTTTGATTTCTCTTCCGTTTAATTAGAGTTTATCATTGGCTGTGTAATTTTTCTTCAAATTTTCCCTATTTTTCCTGAATTTTTCACTAGCTTTTTCTACAGTGTTTTCAATTTTATGAATTTTTTGCCAAGTAAATGTTCAATTTTAGCAGGAAAAACTGTTTTAAATCACATTCCTTTACAAATCAAATGGTCTCCTTATCAATTTTCTATATTTTCTGAATTTTAAATTAAAATTTCTCCTTTTTCATAAATTTCTTTGATATCTCTTTTGTTTGATTTTTCCACAGTGTTTTCAATTTTTTGAATTTTTGCCAAGTAAATGTTCAATTCTATCAGGAAAAACTTTTTTAAATCACATTCCTTTACATTTCAAATGTTCTGCTTATCAATTTTCAAATTTTTATTAATTTTAAATGCAAATTTCTTCTTGTTCATAACTTTCTTTGGTTTCTCTTCCGTTTTATTATATTTTATAGTTGGCTGTGTAATTTTTCTTCAAGTTTTCACTATTTTTCCTGAATTTTTTACTAGCTATTTCCACAATGTTTTCAATTTTATGAATTTTTTGCCAAGTAAATGTTCAATTTTGTCAGGAAAAACTGTTTTAAATCACATTCCTTTACAAATCAATTGGTCTCCTTATCAATTTTCTATTTCTCATGAATTTTTAAAGCAAATTTCTCCTTGTTCATAACTTTCTTTAATTTCTCTTCCGTTTGATTATAGTTTATTATTGGGTTTTAATGTTTCTTCAAGTTTTCAATATTTTCCTGAAATTTTCACTAGCTTTTTTCACAGTTTTATCAATTTTATGAATTTTTTGCCAAGTAAATGTTCAATTTTATCAGGAAAAACTGTTTTAAATCACATTCCTTTACAAATCAAATAGTCTCCTTATCAATTTTCTATTTTTTATGAATTTTAAATGCAAATTTCTCCTTTTTCATAACTTTCATTGATTTCTCTTCCGTTTGATTATAGTTTCAGCATTCAGCAACCTTCAACATTCAGCATTAGTGGATAATAGTTAATCAGAAGTAAATAAACATGAATAATCAATAGTCATCAGTCATACTGAACAGTAAATCAGGAACATATAAAGCTGAAATATCAATATTCACCAATCATTGATAATAGTAAATCAGAAATAAAAGAACATGAATAATCAGTATTCACAATTCTTGGATAATTGTAAAGATGAAAAAACGAACATGAATAATCGATAGTCATCAGTCATAGTTAATAGTAAACCAGAAAAAAATAAAGCTGAAATATCAATAGTCATCTGTCATAGAAAATAGTAAGTCAGAAATAACTGAATAGGAAAAATCAATATTCAACATTAATGGATAATAGTAAATCAGATATAAATGAACATGAGTAATCAATATTCATCAGTTTTAGGTAATAGTAAACAAGAACAAAATAAAGCTGAAGTATCAATAGTCATCAGTTATAGATAATAGTCAGTCAAAATAAATGAACAACAGTCATAGATAATAGTAAGTCTAAAATAAATAAACATGAATAATCAGTATTGATAATTCGTGGATAATAGTAAATCAGAAATAAATGAACATGAATAATCAATAGTCATAAGTCGTAGTTCATGGGAAGTCAGAAATAAATAAAGCTTAAATATCAGTAGTAATAAGTCATAGATAATAGTAAGACTAAAATAAACGAACATGAATAATCAATATTCACCATTCATGGATAACGGTAAATCTGAAAAAAATGAACATGAATAATGAATAATCATCAGTCATAGTTAACAAGAAATCAGAAACAAACAGAATTAAATATCATTAGTCATCAGTCATAGATAATAGTAAGTCAGAAATAAATGAACAGGTATAATAAATATTCACCATTCGTGGATAATAGAAGATCAGATATAGATGAACATGAATAATCCAGAGTCATCACTAATATTTAATAGTAAACCAGAAATAAAAAAAGCTGAAATATCAATACTCATCAGACATAGAAAATAGTAAGTCAGAAAGAAATGAACAGGAATACTCAATATTCAGCATTCATGGATAATAGTAAATCAGAAAAAAATAATCATGAATAATCAATAATCTGCATTCGTATATAATGGTAAAGATGAAAAAAATGAACATGAATAATCGATAGTCATCAGTCATAGTTCATAGTAAATCAAAAATATATAAAGCTGAAATATCATTAGTCATCAGTCATAGATAATAGTAAGTCAGAAATAAATGAACATGAATAATCAATATTTACCATTCGTTGATAATACTAACTCAGAAATAAATTGACATGAATAATCAATAGTCATCAGTCATAGATAATAGTAGGTCAGAAATAAATGAACATGAATAATCAATATTCACCATTCATGGATAATGGTAAATCTGAAAAAAATGAACAAGAATGATCAATAGTCATCATTCATAGTTAATAGGAAATCAGAAACAAACGGAGATGAAATATCAATAATCTTCAGTAATAGATAATAGTAAGTCAATATAAATGAACATCAGTCATAGATAATAGTAAGTCCAAAATAAATAAACATTAATAATCAGTATTGACCATTCGTGGATAATAGTAAAGAGAAATAAAAGAACATGAATAATCAATAGTCATTAGTCATAGTTCATGGGAAGTCAGAAATAAATAAAGCTGAAGTATCAAAAGTCATCAGTCATAGATAATAATAAGGCAGAAATAAATAAACATGAATAATCAATATTCACCATTCATGGATAAAGGTAAATCTGAAAAAAATGAACATGAATAATTAGTAGTCATCAGTCATAGTTCATAGTAAATCAGAAATATATAAAGCTGAACTATCAATAGTCATCAGTCACATTTAATAGTAAACCAGAAGAAAATAAAGCGGAAATATCAATAGTCATCAGTCATAGATAACAGTAAGTTAGAAATAATTGAACAGGAATAATCAATATACAGCATTAGTGTATAATAGTAAAACAGATATGAATATCAATACTCATCACTAATGGATAATAGCAAATCAGAAATAAATGAACGGGAATAATGTATAGTCATCAGTCATTTTTCATGGGAAATCAGAAATAAATAAAGCTGAAGTATCAATATTCATCAGTCATAGATAATAGTAAGTCAGAAGTAAATGAACAAGAATAATCAATATTCACCAGTAGTTGATAATAGTAAATCAGAAATAA
>NW_021605198.1:3689-14030 GCF_004785775.1 Grammomys surdaster | reverse complement strand
TCAATATTCACCAGTAGTTGATAATAGTAAATCAGAAATAAATGAACTTGAATAATCAATAGTCACAAGTCATATTTCAAGGGAAATCAGAAATAAATAAAACCGAAGTATTAATAGTCATCAGTCATAAATAATAGTAAGTCAGAAATAACTGAACAGGAATAATCAATATTTACCATTTATGGATAATAGTAAATCAGATATAAATGAACATGAATAATCAATAGTAATCAGTCAGAATTCATGTGATATCAGAAATTAATAAAGCTGAAATATCAATAGTCATCAGTCATAGATAATAGTAATTCAGAAAAAAATGAACATGAATAATCAATATTCACCAATCATTGATAATAGTAAATCAGAAATAAATGAACATGAATAATCAATATTCATCAGTCATAGTTCATGTGATATCAGAAATAAATAAAGCTGAAATATCAATAGTCATCGCTCATATATAATAATAAGTCAGAAATAATTTAACATGAATAATCAGTACTCTTCCGTCATAGTTCATAGTAAATCAGTAATATATAAAGATGAAATATCAAGAGTCATCAGTCATAGATACTAGTAAGTCCGAAATAAATTAACATGAATAATCAGTATTCATCATACGTGGATAATAGTAAATCAGAAATAAATGAACATGAATAATCAATAGTCATCAGTCATAGTTCATCGGAAGTCAGAAATAAATAAAGCTGAAGTATCAATAGTCATCAAACATAAATAATTATAAGTCAGAAATAAGTGAACATGAATAATCAATATTCACAATTCGTGGATAGTACTAAATCAGAAATAAATTAACATGAATAACCAATAGTCATTAGTCAAAGTTAGTAGGGAATAAGAAATAAATAAAGCTGTAATATCAATAGTCATCAGTCATAGATAGTAGTATGTCAGAAATAAATGAACAGGAATAATCAATATTCACGATCGTTGATAATATTAAATCAGATATAAATGAACACCAATAATCAATAGTCATGAGTAACAGTTAATTGTAAGCCAGAAAAAAATATAGCTGAAATATCAATAGTCATCAGTCATAGATAATAGTAAGTCAGAAATAAATGAACATGAATAATCAGTATTCAGCATTCATGGATAATAGTAAATCAGAAGTAAATAAACATGAATAAGCAATATTCACCATTCGTGGATAATGGTAAATCTGAAAAAAATGAACATGAATAATCAATAGTCATAAGTCATAGTTAATAGGAAATCAGAAATAAATAAAGCTGAAATATCAATAGTCATCAGTCATAGATAATAGTAAGTCAGAAATAAATGAACATGCATAATCATTATTCACCATTCGTGGATAATAGTAAAGCAGAAATAAATGAACTTGAACAATCAATAGTCACCAGTCATCGTTCATGGGAAATCAGAAATTAAAACCTGAAATATCAAAAGTCATGAGTCATAAATTATAGTAAGTGAAATAAATGAACAGAATAAATAATATTCACAATTCGTGGATAATAAAATAGCAGAAATAAATGAACATGGATAATCAAGAGTCATCAGTCATGGTTCATGGGAAATGAGAAATAAATAAAGCTGAATTATCAATAGTAATCAGACAAAGATAATAGTAAGTCAGAAATAATGAACCTGAATAATCACTATTCCCCATTCGTGGATAATAGTAAATCAGAAATAAATGAACATGAATAATCAATAGTCATCAGTAGTAGTCCATGGATAAAAAGAAATAAATATAGCTGAAGTATCAATAGTCATCAGTCGAGTGACACACCCCCTGGCGACGCTGGCGCCAACTTTATTTCGTCACTAGAACGCTGAAGGTTGGTCCTCTCAGAAGTCTCCACGGCAACCGCCCTAGCAACAGTCTAGCTTAGGCGAGATTCTAATGGCCCTGGGTTCTACAGGCCCTTCAGGGTTGAGGAGCACAAAGGGCCTAGAGACAATGGAGATATGAGAGAGCTGTCTGCCGAGCTGTGAACTGAAGAGCAAGGGAAAGGTAGTCCAGAAAGAGACTCTGAGAAAAGCATCTCTGCTTGGAGGAAAATAAAGATTGTTAGGCCGAAGTGAAAACAAACTCAAGGGAACTCCTTTTATAATGGGAATGGCATTACTAGTCGCTGGAAAAAGGATCGGTCAAAATAAATGGCGTTGAGACGATTTTACTAAAAGAGTGGAAAAAACCTTTAAAATTTCTTTTTCAAGATAGGGATTCTCTGTGTAGGACTAGCTGTCCTGGAACTCACATGGCAGACAAGGCTGGCCTCAAACTTAAAGATTTACCTGCCTCTGCTTCCCGAGTGCTGGGATTGGGGCAGGCTGGATCTTCCCCGTGAGTTCAAAGCCAGCCTAGTATACAGAGCAAGTTCCCAGGACAGACAAGGCAAAGCCACTGTAATCCAGTACTTGAGAGCCTGAGTCAGGAGGAGGATCATGAGTTCCAGCTCTTAGTGGGAGGATACAAGGAAGAAATACAAAGAAGAACAGAGAAGAAAAGAGAGAATGGCAAAGTGGTGTGGTTGGAGCCCAGTGGACGAAGTGATGAAAACAGGAATATACATGTGAGTGTGTGTGTGTATGTATATATTCTAATATATATATATGTATATTCTGCAGCATCCAAATTAAAAATCAAAAACAAAAAAAAACAACTAAAAAAATAGTCATCAGTCATAGATAATAGTAAGTCAGAAATAAATGAACAGGAAAAATCAATATTCACCATTCATGAATAATTGTAAATCAGAAATAAATGAACATGAATAATCAATTGTCATCAGTCATAGTTCATGGGAAGTCAGAAACAAATAAAGCTGAAGTATCAAAAGTCATGAGTGATAAATAACAGTAAGTCAGAAATAAATTTACAGAAAAATCAACATTCACGATTCGTGGATGATACTAAACCAGAAATAAATGAACATAAATAACCAAATTGATCAGTCATAGTTAAAAGGAAATGAGAAATAAATAAAGCAGAAATATCAATAGTCATCAGTCATAGATAATAGTAAGACAGAAAAAAATGAACATGAATAATCAATATTCAACATTCGTGGATAATGTTAAATCTGAAAAAAACGAACATGAATAATCAACAGTCATCAGTCATAGCTAATAGGAACTCAAAAATAAACAAAGCTGAAATATCAATAGTCATTAGTCATAGATAATAGTAAGTCATAAATAAATGAACCGGAAAAATAAATATTCACCATTCGTGGATAATAGTAAATCAGAAATAAATGAACATGAATTATCAATAGTCATCAGCCATAGTTCATAGTAAATCAGAAACATATAAAGCTGTAATATCAATTGTCATCAGTAATAGATAATAGTAAGTCTGAAATAAATGAACATGAATAATCAATATTCACCATTAGTGGATAATGGTAAATCTGAAAAAATGAACATGAATAATCAGCAATCATCAGTCATAGTTCACGGGAAATCAGAAGTAAATAAAGCTGAAGTATTATGAGTCATCAGTAATAGATAATAGTAAATCAGAAATAAATGAACAGCAATAATCAATATTCACGATTTGTGGATAATAGTAAATCAGAAATAAATGATCATGAATAACCAATAGTCATCAGTCATAGTTAATAGAAAATCAGAAAAAAATAAACCCGAACTATCAATTATCGTCAGTCATAGATAATAGTAAGTCAGAAATAAATGAACATGAATAATCAATATTCACCATTAGTGGATAATAGTAAATCAGAAATAAAAAACAGGATTAATCGATAGTCATCAGTCATAGTTCTCGGGAAATCAGAAGTAAAGAAAGCTGAAGTATCATGAGTCATCAATCATAGATAGTAGTAAATCAGAAATAAATTAACAGGAATAATCAATATTCACGATTCGTGGATAATAGTAAATCAGAAATAAATGATCATGAATAACCAATAGTCATCAGTCATAGTTAAAAGGAAATCAGAAATAAATAAAGCTGAATTATCACTAGTCATCAGTCATAGATAATAGTAAGTCAGACATAAAAAAACATGAATAATCAATATTCAGCTTTCGTGGATAATAGTAAATCAGATATAAACGAACATGACTAATAAATAGTCATCAGCATATTTAATAGTAAACCAGAAATAAATAAAGATGAAATATCAAAAGTCATTAGTCATAGATAGTATTAAGTCAGAAATAAATGAACATGAATAATCAATATTCACCATTCGTGGATAATGGTAAATCTGAAAAAAATGAACATGAATAACTAAAGTCATCAGTCATAGTTAATTGTAAATCGAAAAAAAATAAAGCTGAAATATCAATAGTCATCAGTCATAGATAATAGTAAGTCAGAAATAGATTAACATGAATAATCAATATTCAGCATTCGTGGATAATAGTAAATCCGAAATAAATGAACATGAATAATCAATATTCACCATTCGTGAATAATGGTAAAGATGAATAAAATGAAAATTAATAATCGATAGACATCATAGTTCTTAGTAAATCAGAAATAAATGTAGCTGAAGTATCAATAGTCATCAGTCATAAATAATAGTAAGTCAGAAATAAATTAACATGAATAATCAATATTCACGATTCGTAGATAATAGTAAATCAGAAATAAATGAACATGAATAACCAAAAGTCATCAGTCTAAGTTAATAGAAAATCAGAGTTAATTAAGGAGGAAATAATAATAGTCATCAGACATATATAATAGCAAGTTGGAAATAAATGAACATGAAGATTCAATATTCACCTTTCGTGGATCATAGTTGATTAGAAATAAATGAACATGAATAATCAATAGTCATCAGTCATACTTAATAGTAAAGCAGAAAGAAAAAGCTTAAATATCAATTGTTATCAGTCATAGGTAATAGTAAGTCAGAAAAAAATGAACATAAATAATCAACATTCAGAATTCGTGGATAATAGTTAATCAGAAATAAATGAACATGAGTAATCAATAGTCATCAGACATACTTAATAGTAAATCAGAAATATATAATGCTGAAATATCAATAGTCATCAGTCATAGATATTAGTAAGTCAGAAATAAATGAACAGGAATAAACAGTATTCGCCATTTGTCGATAATAGTTAATCAGAAATAAATGAACATGAATAATCAATATTCACCATTCATGGATAATAGTAAATCAGATATAGATGAACATGAATAATCAATAGTCATCAATCATACTAAATAATAAACCAGAAAAAAATAAAGGTGAAATATCAATAGTCATCAGTCATAGATAATAGTAAGTCACAAATAATTGAACAGGAATAATCAATATTCACGATTCGTGGATAATACTAAACCAGAAATAAATGAACACGAAAAATCAATAGTCATCAGTCAAAGTTCATAGGAAGTCAGAAATAAATAAAGCTGAAGTATCAATAGTCATCATTCATAGATAATAGAAAGTCAGAAATAAATGAACAGATTTAATCAATACTCACAATTCGTGGATAATAGTAAATCAGAAATAAATGAACATCAATAATCATTAGTCATCAGTCATGGTTAATAGGAAATCAGAAATAAATAAAGCTGAAATATCATTAGTCATCAGCCATAGTTAATAGTAAGTCAGAAATAAATGAATATGAATAATCAATAATCACCATTCGTGCATAATGGTAAAGCTGAAAAAAATGAACATGAATAATCCATAGTCATGAGTCATGAAAATAGTAAATCAGAAATAAATAAACCTGAAATATCAATCCTCATCAATCGTAGATATTAGTAAGTCAGATATAAATGAACATGAATAACCAATATTCAGCATTCGTGGATAATAGAAAATCAGAAATAAATGATCATGAAAAATCAATATACTCCATTCGTGGATAATGGTAAAGATGAGAAAAATGAACTTGAATAATCGATAGTCATCAGTCATAGTTCATAGTAAATCAGAAATATATAAAGCTGAAATATCAATAGTCATCAGTCATCGAAAATAGTAAGACCGACATAAATGAACATGAATAAACAATATTTACCATTCGTGGAAAATAGTAAATCAGAAATAAATGAACACCAATAATCAATAGTCATCAGTCATAGTTAATAGGAAATCAGAAAAAAACAAAGCTGAAATATCAATAGTCATCAGTCATAGATAAGAGTAAGTCAGAAATAAATGAACAGGAATAATCAATATTCACCATTTGTGGATAATAGTAAATCAGATATAAATGAACATGAATAATCAATAGTCATCAGTCATAGTTAACAGTAAACCAGAAAAAAATAAAGCTGAATTACTAATACTCATCAGTCATAGATAATAGTAAGTCAGAAAGAAATGAACAGGAATAATCAATATTCAGCATTCGTGGATAATAGTAAATCAGAAAAAAATAATCATGAATAATCAATATTCTCCATTCGTGGATTATGGTAAAGGTTAAAAAAATGAAAATGAATAATCGATAGTCATCAGTCATAGTTCATAGTAAATCAGAAATCTATAAAGCTGAAATATCATTATTCATCAGTCATAGATAATAGTAAGTCTGAAATAAATGAACATGAATAAACAATATTCACCATTCGTTGATAATAGTTAATCAGAAAAAAATGAACATGAATGATCAAAAGTCATGAGTCATAATTAAAAGGAAATCAGAAATAAATAAAGCTGAAATATCAATAGTCATCTGTCATAGGTAACAGTAATTCAGAAATAAATGAACATGTATAATCAATATTCACCATTAGTGGATAATGGTAAATCTGAAAAAAATTAACATGAATGATCAAAAGTCATGAGTCATAATTAAAAGGAAATCAGAAATAAATAAAGCTGAAATATCAATAGTCATCTGTCATAGGTAACAGTAATTCAGAAATAAATGAACAGGAATAATCAATATTCACAATCGTGGATAATATTAAATCAGATATACATGAACATGAATAATCAATAGTCATCAATCATAGTTAATTGTAAACCGCAAAAAAAAAGCTGAAATATCAATAGTCATCAGTCATAGATAATAGTAAGTCAGAAATAAATGAACAGGAATAAACTTTATTCGCCATTCGTCGATAATAGTGAATCAGAAATAAATGAACATGAATAATCAATAGTCATCACTCATAATTGATAGGAAATCAGAAATAAAGCTGAAATATCGATAGTCATCAGTCTTAGATAACAGTAAGTCAGAAATAAATGAACATGAATAATCAATAGTCATCAGTCATAGTTCATGGGAAATCAGAAGTAAATAAAGCTGAAATATAAATAGTCAACAGTCAAAGATAATAGTAAGTCAGAAATAATGAACCTGAATAATCACTATTCACCATTCGTGGATAATTGTAAACCAGAAATAAATGAACATGAATAATCAATAGTCATCAGTATTAGTCCATGGATAAAAAGAAATAAATAAAACTGAAATATATACAGTCTTCACTCGAGTGACGCACCCCCTTGCGACGCTGATGCCAACTTTATTCCTTCACTAGGACGTCGAAGGTTGCTCCTCTCAGAAGTCTCCACGGCAACCGTCCTAGCAACAGTCTAGCAATGGCGAGATTCTAATAGCCCTGGGTTCTACAGGCCCTTCAGAGTTGAGGAGCGCAAAGGGGCTAGAGACAATGGAGATATGAGAGAGCTGTCTGCCAACCTGAGAACTGAAGAGCAAGAAAAAGGTAGTCCAGAAAGAGGCTCGGAGAAAACCATCTCCGCTTGGAGGAAAATAAAGATTGTGAGGCCGAACTGAAAACAAAATCAAGAGAACTTGTTTTATAATGGGAATGGTGTTACTAGTCACTGGAAAAAGGATCGGCCAAAATAAATGGCGTTGAGATGATTCTAGTAAAAGAGGGGGAAAAAACCTTTAAAATTTTTTTTTCAAGGTAGGGATTCTCTGTGTAGGACTAGCTGTCCTGGAACCCACATTGCAGACAAGGCTGGCCTCAAACTTAAAGATTTGCCTGTCTCTGCTTCCGGAGTGCTGGGATTGGAGGCATGCAGGGGCAGGCTGGATCTTCCCTGTGAGTTAAAAGCCAGCCTAGTATACAGAGCAAGTTCCCAGGACAGACAAGGCAAAGCCACTGTAATCCAGCACTTGAGAGACTGAGACAGGAGGAGGATCATGAGTTCCAGCTCTTAGTGGGAAGACACAAGAAAGAAATACAAAGAAGAACAGAGAAGAAAATAGAGAATGGCAAAGTGGTGTGGTTGGAGCCCAGTGGGTGAAGTGGTGAAAACAAGAATATACATGTGACTGTGTGTGTGTGTGTGTCTGTGTGTGTGTGTGTGCGTGTGTGTGTGTATTCTAATATCCAAAAGAAACAAACAAACAAAAAAAACAAAATAACTAAAAAAAAATAGTCATCAGTCATAGATAATAGTAAGTCAGAAATAAATTAATAGGAATAATCAATATTCACCATTCGTGGATACTAGTAAATCAGAAATAAATGAACATGAATAATTAATAGTCGTCATCCATAGTTCATGGGAAGTCAGAAATAAAGCTGAAATATCAATAGTCATGAGTCATAGATAATATTAAGTCAGATATAAATGAATATGAATTATCAAAATTCACCATTCGTGGATAATAGTAAATCAGAAATAAATGAACTTGAATAATCAATAGTCATCAGTCATAGTTCATAGGAAATCAGAAAGAAGTAAATCTGAAGTATCGAAAGTCATGAGTCATAAATAAACGTAACTCAGAAATAAATGAAGAGAATAATCAATATTCACGATTCGTGGATAATAGTAAAGCAGAAATAAAGGAACGTGAATAACCAAAAGTCATCAGTCATAGTTAATAGAAAATCAGAAATAAATAAAGTGGACATATCAATAGTCATCAGTCATAGATAATAGTAAGTCAAAATAAATGAACATCAGTCATAGATAATGGTAAGTCTGAAATAAATAAACATGAATAATCAGTTTTCACAATTCATGGATAATAGTAAATCAGAAATAAATGAACATGAATAATCAATATACACCATTCGTGGATAATAGTAAATCAGATATAAATGTGCATGAATAATCAATAGTCATCAGTCAAGCATAATAGTAAACCCGAAAAAAATTAGGTGTAATATCAAGAGTCATCAGTCATAGATAAAAGTAAGTCACATTTAAATGAACCGGAATAATCAATATTCACCATTCGTGGATCATAGTTAAACAGAAATAAATGAACATGAATAATCAATAGTCATCAGTCATAGTTCATGGCAAATCATAAATACATAAAGCTGAAGTATCAATAGTCATCAATCATAAATACTAGTAAGTCAGAAATAAATAAACATGAATAATCAATATTCATGATTCGTGGATATTATTAATCAGAAATAAATGAACATGAATAATCAATATTCATCAGTATAACTTCATGGAAAATGAGAAATAAATAAAGCTGAAGTATCAAGAGTCATCAGTCATAGATAATAATAAGTCAGAAATAAATGAACAGGAATAATCAATATTCATGATTCGTGGATAAAAATAAAGCAGAAATAAACGAACATGAATAACCAAAAGTCATCAGTCATAGTAAATAGGAAATCAGAAATAAATAAAGCTGAATTATCAATAGTCATCAGTCATAGATAAACGTAAATCAGAAATAAATGAACATGAATAATCAATATTCACCATTCGTGGATAATAGTAAATCTGAAAAAAAGAACATGAATAATCAATAGTCATCAGTCATAATTAATAGGAAATCAGAAATAAATAAAGCTGAAATATCAATAGGCATCAGTCATAGATTATAGTAATTCAGAAATAAATGAAAAGGAATAATCAATACTCAGTATTCGTGGATGATAGTAAATCAGAAAAAAAAGAACATGAATAATCAATATTCACCATTCGTGGATAATGGTAAATCAGAAATAAGTGAACATTAATTATCGATAGTCATCAGTCAGAGTTCATAGTAAATCAGAAATAAATAATACTGAAATATCAATAGTCATCAGTCATACCTAATAGTAAGGCAGAAATAATGAACCTGAATAATCACTATTAGTCCACGGATAAAAAGAAATAAATAAAGCTGAATTATCAATAGTCATCAGTCGAGTGACGCATCCCCTGGCGACGATGGCGCCAACTTTATTCCCTCACTAGGACGCCGAAGGTTGGTCCTCTCAGAAGTCTCCACTGCAACCACCCTAGCAACAGTCTAGCAATGGCGAGATTCTAATGGCCCTGGGTTCTACAGGCCCTTCAGTGTTGAGGAGCACAAAGGGCCTAGAGACAATGGAGATATGAGAGAGCTGTCTGCCAAGCTGCGAACTGAAGAGCAAGGGAAAGGTAGTCCAGA
>NW_021605198.1:2874-3589 GCF_004785775.1 Grammomys surdaster | reverse complement strand
GAAAACAAAATCAAGAGAACTTGTTTTATAATGGGAATGGCATTACTAGTCGCTGGAAAAAAGATCAGCCAAAATAAATGGCATTGGGACGATTCTACTAAAAGAGGGGGAAAAACCATTAAAATTTTTTTTCAAGATAGGGATTCTCTGTGTAGGACTAGCTGTCCTGGAACTCACATTGTAGATCACGCTGGCCTCAAACATAAAGATTTACCTGCCTCTGCTTCCCGAGTGCTGGGATTGGAGGCATGCAGGTACAGGCTGGATCTTCCCCGTGAGTTCAAAGCCAGCCTAGTATACAGAGCAAGTTCCCAGGACAGACAAGGCAAAGCTACTGTAATCCAGCACTTGAGAGACTGAGACAGGAGGAGGGTCATGAGTTCCAGCTCTTAGTGGGAGGACACAAGAAAGAAATACAAAGAGGAACAGAGAAGAAAATAGAGAATGGCAAAGTGGTGTGGTTGGAACCCAGTGGATGAAGTGATGAAAACAGGAATATACATGTGAGTGTGTGTGTGTGTGTATGTATATATTCTAATATATCTATATTCTACAGCATCCATAAAAAAAAATCAAAAAAAATCTAAACAACAAAAAATAGTCATCAGTCATAGATAATATTACGTCAGAAATAAATCAACAGGAATAAACAATATTCACGAGTCTTGGAAAATAGTAAATAAGAAATAAATGAACATGAATAACCAATAGTCAT
>NW_021605198.1:0-2864 GCF_004785775.1 Grammomys surdaster | reverse complement strand
ATAGTCATCAGTCATGCTTAATAGTAAATCAGAAATATATAAAGCTGAAATATCAATAGTCATCAGTCATAGATAATTGTAAGTCAGAAATAAATGAACAGGAATAAACAGTATTCGCCATTCGGCGATAATAGTTAATCAGAAATAAATGAACATAAATAATCAATAGTCATCAGTCCCAGTTCATGGGAAATCAGAATCAAATAAAGCTGAAGTATCAATAGTCATCAGTCGAGTGACACACCCCCTGGCGACGCTGGCACCAACTTTATTCCGTCACTAGGACACGGAAGGTTGGTCCTCTCAGAAGTCTCCATGGCAACCACCGTAGCAACAGTCTAACATCAGCGAGATTCTAAAGGCCCTGGGTTCTACAGGCCCTTCCGAGTTGAGGAGCGCAAAGGGCCTAGAGACAATGGAGATATGAGAGAGCTGTCTGCCGAGCTGCGAACTGAAGAGCAAGGGAAAGGTAGTCCAGAAAGAGGCTCGGAGAAAAGCATCTCCGCTTGGAGGAAAATAAAGATTGTTAGGCCGAACTGAAAACAAACTCAAGGGAGCTTGTTTTATAATGGGAATGGCGTTACTAGTCGCTGGAAAAAGGATCGGCCAAAATAAATGGCGTTGAGACGATTCTACTAAAAGAGGGGGAAAAACCTTTAAAAATTTTTTTCAAGATAGTTATTCTCTGTGTAGGACTAGCTGTCCTGGAACCCACATTGTAGATCACGCTGGCCTCAAACTTAAAGATTTACCTACCTCTGCTTCCCGAGTGCTGGGATTGGAGGCATGCAGGTGCAGGCTGGATCTTCCCCGTGAGTTCAAAGTCAGCCTAGTATACAGAGCAAGTTCCCCGGACAGACAAGGCAAAGACACTGTTCTCCGGCACTTGAGAGACTGAGACAGGAGGAGGATCATGACTTTCAGCTCTTAGTGGCAGGACAGAAGAAAGAAATACAAAGAAGAACAGAGAAGAAAAGAAAGAATGGCAAAGTGGTCTGGTTGGAGCCCAGTGGGTGAAGTGGTGAAAACAAGAAAATATATGTGAGTGTGTGTGTGTGTGTATGTGTGTGTGTGTGTATGTTCATATTCTAATATATATATATTCTACAGCAACCAAAAACAAAAAAAAAACAAAAAAAAAAACCGAAATAACTTAAAAAAATAGTCATCAGTCATAGAAAATAGTATGTCAGAAGTAAATGAACAGGAATAATCAATATTCAAGATTATTGGCTAATAGTAAATAAGAAATAAATGAACATGAATAACCAATAGTCATCAGTCATAGTTAATAGGAAATCAGTAATAAATAAAGCTGAAATCTCAATAGTCATCTTTCAAAGATATTAGTAAGTCAGAAATAAATGAACATGAGTAATCAATATTCAGCATTTGTGGATAATAGTAATAGTGGATATAATCAATATTCCGCATTCGTGGATAATAGATAATAGTATGTTAGGAATAAATGAACAGGAATAATCAATATTCACCATTCGTGGATAATAGTAAATCAGAAATAAATGAGAATGAAAAATCAATACTCATAAATCATAGTTAATAGTAAATCAGAAATAAATAAAGCTTAAATATCAATAGTCATCTGTCATAGAATATAGTAAGAAATAAATGAACATGAATGATCAATAGTCATCTGTCATAGTTAATAGTAAATGAGAAATAAATAAATCTTAAATATCAATAGTCATCCGTCATAGAAAATAGTAAGTCAGAAATAAATGATCATGAATAATCCATAGTCATCTGGCATAGTTAATAGGAAATCAGAAATAAATAAAGCTGAAATATCCATAGTCATCAGTCATAGATAATAGTATGTTAGGAATAAATGAAGAGGAATAATCAATAATCACCATTTGTTGTTAATAGTAAATAAGAAATAAATGAACATGAATAATCAATACTCATCATTCATAGTTAATAGTAAATCAGAAATATATAAACCTGAAATATCAATAGTCATCAGTCATAGATAATAGTAACTCAGAAATAAATGATCACGAATAATCAATAGTCATCTCTCATAGTTAATAGGAAATCAGAAATAAAAAATGCTGAATTATCAATAGTAAACAGTCATAGGTAATATTAGTTCAGAAATAAATGAACAGAAATAATCCATATTCACCATATATACTATATGTCATATACGTTATATATATAACACTATATACATAGAATAATGTGTGATATAATTTACATGATACAATATGTCGTTTAAAATTCATGTAATATATAATATGCATGACACAGTATGCAATTTATGTAATTTATGTAATAAATAGCATATAGAAATATATAATATACTATATTCAATATATAATGTATAATATAATAATATATTGTATCAAACTCAGGAAAAAACAGGAACTCAACTGGGGGACAATAGGATGTCAAGTGTAAATTCCCTTCCTGGGACACCATATATTAGTCAGGATGTTTTAATCCTATAGAAACCACAGAATGTTACTTAGTAGACAGCATCACACGTAAAATCTCAGCCAGGGCATAGCAGCCCTTCGGGGTCCTATATATATGTATCTATATAAAATAATATACAGTATATAATATAGTATCATAGAATATGTACAATGTATATAATATATATGCATACAATAATATATACTATATGTCATATACGTTATATATATAATAACAATATATACATAGAATAATGTGTGATGTAACTTACATGATACAATATGTCGTTTAAAATTCATGTAATATGCAATATGCATGACACAGTATGCAATTTATGTAATTTATGTAATAAATAACATATAGAAATAAAAAATCTACTATATTCAATATATAATGTATAATATAATAATATATCATATCAA
>NW_021605197.1:0-8314 GCF_004785775.1 Grammomys surdaster | reverse complement strand
CATCTCAGGCTGACCTCAAACTTGCTGTATCACTAAGGTTGACCTTGAACTTCTGACCCTTCTGTATCTGCTGAGTACTGGGATTACAGATCTGAAGTACCAAAGGCAGTTTGTACAGGGCTGGGATTTAACCTTGGTGCTTCACGTACTCTGGGCAACTGTTCTACCACCTGAGTTCTTCATACGCAGCTCAGTTCTGATTTATTTCCACCTTTCTTGTTTTCAGATCAATTTAAGTGACACTTCTGGAGTATCAAGGTGCAGGCTAAAAGGAATGAAAATGACATCCCCCCTCGTGTGTGTGTGTGTGTGTGTGTGTGTGTGTGTGTGTGTGTCTTGAGATAGGGTTTCATTCTGTATCTCAGGCTGGCCCCAAGCTTTGGAATCCTCCTACCTCAGCCTCCTGAGGGCTGGAATTGCAGATTTGAGCCATCACATTGTGGGGGCAAAAAATTAAAATGCCTCAGCAGAACCCACCAGACCACCAACAATTTGCTGAAAATAGCCAAAACAAAAATAACAAGTTCCTCCTACGGCAGGGTGACCATGAATGTAGGAACAACCAAGGACAGGCCTTTACAAGTCTAAACATGCCCAATTGAAAAATGGGCCATCTGGTGTTTTTCTTCACCTATCGGGAGGTCTGAGGTTTATTGGCCAAAAATACTGAGTCATCATGACCACCAAGAAAAGCTTGCTATGCCCGCCAAAATGATAACTTACACCTATTGCTGATGTTTAAAATGCCCAATCAAATGTAACCACGCCAAAGTTTCCCGCTCTCCCCTTCCCCCTGTGCCACTCCCTATAAAAATCTCAAACTGTCAGAGGTCGAAATCCTTCCCTTGCATGGGATGCATTTCGACCTGAGGGCCCCTCGCCAGTAAACTACCTTTTGCTATTTTGCATCAAGCTGGTCTCCGTGTTTCCTTGGATGCGCACAACTCCAGGTGAGAGTGGGGACTCCCCTCGGGGGGCCCCTTACAACATCTGGCTTGGGAAAAACCTGAGTAGCTTCAAATAATAGAAATTGTATTACCTAGAAAAATCAAGAGAAAATTTGTTTGTGGCAAGGCAGATGATTTTATAAATTTTATAAATAGTGAGAAATAAAAATAGAAATGTGGAAATATTTTTTACAGTTTTAAATAAAAATGAAATATTATTTGTGCACTGTATGCCAAACTGTAATGATCCTCAAAGAAGTCTTAGCCCTGTACGAGGGGAGGTGTTAGTCCTGCCAGGCCAGAATAAGATCACTACCACAATTTTGAGCCAAATTTGAAGCAAGATTTAATTAAATACTGAACAGGAAGATGGACTCTGGTCAGTCAAGTCCATTCCTGGTTTCCCAGAAAATAAGTGACATTTTACAGAGGCTTTTTGTGTTTTGTTTCGTTTTTCGAGACAGGGTTTCTCTGTGTAGTCCTGGCTGTCCTGGAACTCACTCTGTAGACCAGGCTGGCCTCGAACTCAGAAATCCGCCTGCCTCTGCCTCCCAAATGCTGGGATTAAAGGCATGCGCCACCAGCGCCCAGCTTTACTGAGGCTTAAACAGGCATCCCTCAGAAGGTTTCCCTGTCAGGTCCATCAGGGTCATACTTCCTGACATACTTTCTGTTTATATGTACCTCCCGCCTACATGTGATCAAGCACATTGGTGCAGTTGACTCAAACTTGTTAGGGTGTAAGAGTCCATGAGTCACTGAAGAATGATACTCCGGACTCAAATTGCAGGTAAACTAAAAGTGTTTTTTATTCCACCGAAGTCTTACCTGCTGGGATCTCCCATTACCAAGATAGAGAGATCCCAGCTGGTGGTGCACGCCTTTAATCCCAGCACTTGGGAGGCAGAGGCAGGCAGATTTCTGAGTTCGAGGCCAGCCTGGTCTACAGAGTGAGTTCCAGGACAGCCAGGGCAACCCTGTCTTGAAAAACCAAAAAAATAAAATAAAATAAAATAAAATAAAATAAAATAAAATAAAATAAAGCACCTTATGGGAGTTCTGGGCTCTGTCTTACTCCGTCTCTGGCCAAGTGCAGTAGTGAGAAGGGGAAAGTGTGGAACAGGACTTCAAGCTGTAACTGCTGTGGACAATCGGTTGAGGTAACACAGCACCATTGGACCAGCCTGTCTCACCCCTCAGCAGGGTGAAGCATCCCTATGGGTTGTACTGTTAAACTTGAAAACCAGAGTTAACTGCACCTCTCCCTCTCCCTCTCTCTCCCTCTCCACCACCTCTCCCTCTCCTCTCTCTCTCTCTCTCCCTCTCTCTCCCCCTCCCCCACCTCTCCCTCTCCTCTCTCTCCCTCTCCCTCTCTCTCCCTCTCCCCCACCTCTCCCTCTCCTCTCTCTCTCCCTCTCTCTCCCTCTCCCCCACCTCTCCCTCTCCTCTCTCTCTCTCTCTCCCTCTCTCCCCCTCCCCCACCTCTCCCTCTCTCTCCCCCTCCCCCACCTCTCCCTCTCTCGCCTCCTCCCCCACCTCTCCCTCTCCTCTCTCTCTCTCCCTCTCTCTCCCTCTCCCCCACCTCTCTCTCTCTCCTCTCTCTCTCTCTCCCTCTCTCTCCCCCTCTCCCACCTCTCTCTCTCCTCTCTCTCTCCTCTCTCTCTCTCTCCCTCTCTCTCCCCCTCCCCCACTCTAAGTTGGAGAATAGAGGACCGACTTGAGCCATCATGGCAAAGTTGCTTGCTCTCCACTCCTCAAGGCAGCACATAAACCAAGAGTCTCTTTCTGAGAGTCCATATAACTTGAAAGAAGAGTTGAGAAATAGTATTGAAGGTACAGTCTCCTCAGGCTTGTCAAGGAAACGTTATCAGGATAAAGAGAAATAGTCACACTTTTTTTTTTTTTAAGATTTATTTATTTCATGTCTGTGGGTACACTGTCTCTGTCTTCACACACACCAGAAGAGGGCATCCAATCTCATTACAGATGGTTGTGAGCCACCATGTGGTTGCTGGGAATTGAACTCAGGACCTCTGAAAGAGCAGTCAGTGCTCTTAACTGCTGAGCCATCTCTCCAGCCCCAAATAGTCACACTTTATGTTATTATCAAACAATTGTTTTTGAATTAACACTAATTGCCAAACAATCCTAAACATGATTTCTGAATTCCAACTCTTCAGAATTCTAGCTAAAAACACGTGCTAAATTAAGTCAAGTGAGTGGAGAGGAGTTCGATGCCGGACTGTTTACAAAGGGCGTTAGCAAGGAGTGCAGAAGCCGCTTGGGAGAAGTCTGTAATGCATCACTAGGACATGGTGTTCGGCTGTGTGCAAAACCATCTGAACAGAGCTTTGACATGTTCATGAACATGCCTCCAGGGGAGTGGAAAGTTTGTCTTCCCTTCCTTCCCACCCATTCTTGCCCTCTCTCTACTGGTGAAATCCAAAGCCAGCTTCACTGGGCTTGGAGCATGGCAGAGAAGGGGAGGCTGGCCTCAGCTTCTTAGGAATCCAACGCCCCGCACAGGAAAGCTGAGTACTATGAACAATCCTCAGTCTAAAGTATTCCAGCTCCCCACTGCTTCTGTTGCTGGCTAACTTCTTTAAAACCGTTATTCTGAGAATGAATGATCTGGAAGTCAGGTGTTTGGGACAGACCTCTGCCCACTCATATACTACACTGTATTGTTTATTTTTATTGTACACCCGTTTAAACATTGACTTGTGTTTTACTTGCTGGTGTCTTCTGAAGTTGGTTGAGGCACCACAGTCCCCATTCCCAATTTACCCAGAGAGAATACTGTCTGTTCCAACGTTTGAATATGCCCTCATTTGTGCCTGGCACAGACTCACCAATTATTTCAGCCAACTTCACGACTGGTTCTCATCAGCTCGGCTTCATTGAACTGAATGGCCATCGACACTGAGGCCTTCCCTCGATAGGCTCAGCTTTACATACTTGGTCACCTTGAATAGAAATGTCTGCCTCAAAAAATCAGTTAAAAGTCACTGGAACAGAGCTGCTGACCCATTCAAATTCATTGCATTTGAATTTCAGCTGTGCTGTCACTGGCATTTTTAAAAAGTGTGATACAGTATGACAGATGTCGTGAAATCAGGGCTGTGTGCCTCTGGAAAGAGCGTGAGTGACAATCCATAGATCTGAAGTTTACAGTAACCCCGAGCCGATCACATTGGCCATGAGGCAAGGCTGCATCCGTGCCACACATATTTCTATGGAAGAGGTGAAGCAAGGCACAGCAAGAGGAAATTTTGACCTTGATAATAAGTAGACTTCTGTGTAAGAATATGTAATACCCCAAAAAGTTTGGTGGCCTACTTTTGTTCCAATAATAGTTCATCTCTAATATCTTTAATAATGAGCTTTTGCTATCTTATTGCATATTGCATTGTTTATATATTGTCTTTATTCAGGATTTAGAAAATGTCAACTTTAGAAAGAGATTGTAATGTTTGTATTTAGATTATTTTAAGGTTGGGCAATTCAATGGTTTTGTGCTTGTGTGTGTTGTGTGTGTGCATGTGTAGGCTTGTGTGCACATAGGCTAATGGCTCCCTCTCTCTTTCCAGGCTTTAAACCTCTCCTCTATTCTTCAAGCATTGAACACAAGTCCCAATATCAAGTGAATAAATGATTAAAGGAATAATTGTTAGATAAAATTCTCATCTTTAACTTCTGACTCCTTCATGACACTGTTGTGACTCAAAATTTTAATTTTGAACAGGCTAGCTTAATGGTTGTTTATATTTTGCATCTATAATCTACCCAATGAACCAGCTTTTAACAGACTGGAGCTGTGTCAGGCAAACCCAATTCTATTCATTATGCTTGGCATGGTGATTTATATGAGCATGCTCAGTATGTGCTAGTCCTGGTGAATAATTAAATTCTAAAATCAAAACTATTTTTAATCCTCTCTCTCTGTCCCTCCCAGTCTCCCCTTTCCCCCCTCAGGTACATGCACAGCCCACATGTGGAGGTTAGAGGACAATGTCTGATGCCAATCACTGCCTTCCACTTTGTTTGAGGTAGAGTTTCTTGTTTTCTTTTCTAAAGGAAACATCAAATTTAACTTATAGAAAAACAACCTGGAAGCAACTACAAGAACAATGGGCAAGCCAACTCCTGCAAAGAGCAAGGTGGTCACAGTGGCTGGAGGGCTAGAGGAAGGGGACATGTCATTTAGCTGGAGTGCTTGTAAGGCACTTGCAAATGAACTTCTTTGCCTGTGGAGGGATCAGCATGTGTGTGTGTGTGTGCGCCCTTCTCTTCGTGAGTATCCTGCACATCTCAAGAGGCAGAGACTCCACTTTTCTACACAGGATCCATCCCCTGTGTCAACCAATGGAACGGTGATAACACTATCTCCCCTGCTGAAGAACACGGGGATGCTCCATTCTGTCTCTTCATCTGTCTCTGTCATCGTCACGGCTTCGCACCCATCTCCCAGGATCATATTTAAATGGTGATCACAGGCATGTAGCCTGCCTCACAGCTCTCGGTCATTTCCCATCTTCACATAAATTCCCTCATTCAGGCTGAGCCTGATGAGATCCAGGGACTCCTTTATGGTTATAGGTAGTCCGCTGCTGATCTACGTCATTCGCCATGTTTGAATCTCTTGTTATATGATGTATGCACCAGGCTTGCTGCTCTGGGACCTTCTGGGCATCTCCTATTTCTGTCTCATGTCTTGGTGTAGTATTGGGATCAAAAGTGCATGCTACTGTGTCTGGGTTCCTGGAGTTCAAACTCATGTCTTCAGTTTGAGCAGCACATAAAATGCCTTTGAAAGTATGAAATGTAGTGTTCTTGGAAAGCTCACTACATACTGGCAAACAGAACCAATAGAGCTACTGGGAACATTGGAAACTCCAGGTGCCAGGCCAAGATTAGTAACTGATAGCTTTAGGGAACATATGTCTTTGAGCCTCTATTTCCTTCTCTGTAAAATGGGAGCAGGTAAGGCAGCAATCTTGAAAGGCTGAGATAAGTGTTCATTGACAACTTTAGGATAGTTGTTATATTTTAAGTACTAATAACTCAACGGCCTTTGCTCACCACTCTACTTTCTTCTGAAACTGCTCCCCCTTTCTCATCCAGATGGAACAACAGAAGCAAACATGTTCCTGTGCAACCCTAAAGCCTGCTCACCAAGTCCTTTTCTCAGGATTTCCTGGATCAGGCACCAAGAGACAGAGGTAGGAGTCTTTCTACACAATGTAGCTGAAGGAACCACTGAGGTAGACTGGGAGTTGCCAGCAGTATCCTCTGCAGTGGGACAGGTCAGTTTCTAGGGAGTAAGGGAGCAGAAAGCAGGGGAGATGGGGCACTCAGAGACCCGGGTGGTGTTTGAGTTCTCATTTCTTGTGCTCAGTTCCATGAGCTTGTTCTGTAATATTCTGGTGGCTCATTTTCTATGCTAGAAACTTGACCAGCACGAGTGGTTCTTGATTCTTCTCTCAAGCTGAAATCACAGCAGTCTTTCCTTTCTTGCATATTTTGCATTCCTTAAATGAAAAGAGCTAAAAAGGCTGCAAGCACCTTGCCTGCTGAGCCATCTCACCATCCCATACTTGTATCAATTTTCCTTTGCTGGTGACATTACCGGGGACTTGGTGGCTTAAGGAATCCCACACTGGGCATGTGCAGTTTCTGTTTGGGCATGGCGTGACTGGATTCTCTGTGCTGGCATTTGATAGGGCACAGCCAGGGTATTGGCATTTGATAGGGCACAGCCAGGGCATTGGCTAGGACTGTGCTTGTGTCTGGTCATAGACATTTGTCACCTTCTGTTTTTTGAGTGACTGGCCTTTCCAAGAGGCTGTGTACAGCAGAGCCCATACAGCCTTTAAGACTGGTTATGATAAAGCGTGGCGTGAGGGTACTGGAGAGGAGTCAGAAGCTCGGGTGGCTAAGGAAAGAAGAACTTCAGCATGGTGTTCTTAACGTGTGTGAGCTGTTGGCACAGGCAGAACACACCTTCATAAAAACCTAGTAAGAGGGACTTGGAAGAGAATTCAGTTTGTAAAGTACTTGCCTCGTCAGCATGAAGGTATGAGTTAGATGCCCAGGATCCCTGTAAAAGCTAGGCATGGCAGCATGTGCTTGTGCTCTCAGTGCGGGGAGCCAGCCAGAGACAGGGAGCTCTCTGGAGCTCTCTGGCTAGCCAGTCTATCAAGTCAGTGGACTCCAGGTTTGGTGAGTGCCAAATGATGCGGAGTTACAAAGTCATGGAGTGGTTAGGGAGTGTGGAAATGGGTGTTCCCCGCCTCCCCCTGCAACAGGGGCTGAGTTACTTTTTTTCCTCAGCAAGTTGGACCATGCCACAATTTTAGACTATTCAGAAGTCCTAATATGCAATGTTAGAGAAATGACAGTTCCCTGAGCAGGCCCCCTCACCTTCTTCACTTCGGGTTTGCCAGATGCTGCTCATGAGCCCAGGCCTCTACCCCAGTGCAGCAAAAGGACACCCACGGCACTAGCATGCAGTTTTCATCCTCCTGTTCCTTATTCCTGCTTAGCTCTTTATGGCTGTGGGGTTAGTGCTGGTTTGAATGGAAATGGCCCCTGTGGGCTCATAGATCTGAACACCTGGTCACCATTCAGGGAGAATCACTATTTGGAAGGATTAGGAGGTGTGGCCTTGTTGGGAGAAGCGTGTCACTAGGTTATAGATTGGATATAGCGCTTTGACATAGTTCTCAGCTACTTCTCCAGTCTGTCTACCTGTAGCCATGCTTCCCATCATGGTGACAGTGGGCTAAACTCTGAAAATGTAAACAAGGCCACAATGAAATGTTTTCCTTTATAAGAGTTGCTGTGGTCATGGTGTGTTTTTACAACAATAAAACACTGACTAAGACATTTACCAACCAGTCTTGGCTTCAAGTCCTCCTGTCTTCCACTGCCGTATTAATATGATAAAAAAAATGCCCTTAGTATGTCAGGATTGCTTTTAATAACTTCTCTTTGGTGCTCACTGCATCAGCATATACACTCAAAGTAGAACAGTAGGGCTGGAAAGATGGCTCAGTGGTTAAGAGCACTGACTGCTCTTCCAGAAGTCCTGAGTTCAATTCTCAGTAACCACATGGTGGCTCACAACCATCTGTAATGGGATCTGATGCCTTCTTCTGGTGTGTCTGAAGAGAGCAATGGTGGTATACTCATATGCATAAAATAAATAAATAAATCTTAAAAAAAGAAATAGCTTTAAAAAAAGTAGAATAGTACAGGGAAGATTAGTATAACCCCTGCACAAGGATGAGGTGCAGATTTGTGAAGTGTTCCATACACTAAGAAAAAATGGCCTTTCTTTACTTGTTTGATAAAAACCTGTATTT
>NW_021605196.1:5116-13603 GCF_004785775.1 Grammomys surdaster | reverse complement strand
TTTGGAAATAAATATCCATTGTTACCTCATTTTTAAGGTTTGTCTCCTGTATGGATACTCTGCTGGGACTGAAAATTTGAGGAACAGGAATAGGATTACCTGCATTCATTACACCTATAAGATTGCTTTCCAGTATGGATTCTTTATGATCTTAGAGAGAATAACACCAGATAAAAGATTTCCCACATTATTTATATTTGTATGGTTGAACTCTAGAGTGGGTTCTGTAAGCTTGAACACGTGACAACCATGTAAATTATTTGTCATACTTATTACATTTCTAATGCCTGTCTCCTACATGTATTCTGTGATGAGATCTGAGGCTTGAAGAATGGGTGAAGCATTTCCCACATTCATTATATTTGTAAGATTTCTCAACAGTATGAATTCTGTAGTGAATATGAAGCAGTGAGACTGTGTAAATGATTTACCACACTTATTAGATTTGTAAGATTTTTCTCCTGTATCTATTCTGTGGTGAACTCTAAGACTTGAGGAACAACTCAAAGATTTCCTGCATTCACTACATTTGTAAGGTTTGTCTCCATTATGAATTCTGTAGTGAACTTTAAAATATGAGGACTGTGCAAATGATTTACCACACTTATTACATTTGTAAGGTTTGTCTCCAGCATGTATGCTGTGATGAAGTTTAAGATTAGAAGAACTGCTGAAGGATTTCCTACACTCATTACTTTTGTAAGGTTTGTCTCCAATATGAATTCTGTAGTAAATATGAAATTGTCTGGACTCTGTAAATGATTTGCCACACTTATTACATTTGTAAGGTTTGTCTCTTGTATGGATCATTTGGTGAGCTTGAATTTTTGGTGACTGGGTAAATACTTTGGCTTTCTGAATGCCTCATTTTTTATGGCCTGAAAAATGTGGAAATATATATGAATAGAAATTCAAAAATTTTTCACATTTTAGGAGCTTGAAAATATTTCCTTTGTTATTCTTTATATTATCTTTCTATAATTTAAAAAAACATTCCATGAAATATATCATAAATTTTCTAACATAAAAAAATCATCAGCAATTATTCAAAATAACAGATTACTTTAAGCAAAATTTTTCCAACTATCACCCTAGAGTAAATTTTTCCCCTTCATTTTGATTCTCAATTATTAATATGGAAACAAATCATTTTTCAAATCACTTAAAGAAAACAGTGACAGAAATACTACAATACTCATTTTAGGATTGAATCCTAGTCATAGATTTATTAATGATTTTGTCATCAAAAAGATTATTGGTAAGAATGAAACATAATAAAAATTTAAATGTATTAGGTAAAAATGACAGGAATATGAGAAGCAAATATTTAAATCTGTTCTCAAGTCTTAAAGAAAATTCACTGATACCGTAATTTTGATATAACCCTGAGAAATGTTAATCATGTTAAAAATCATAATGTGCATAAAATTAACTTTTCTACAATAATCACCTCTAAAAATATATTTCAAATTAAAGTATGATGTTCTGAAACTAAATTTGAAAATTCAAACATCATTTTTGAAGTACATTAATGAATCCTGATCTGCACATTATTCTGTGGTAGACAACTCTATCTGCATCCTTGGAGGCCTGCTGCCACCCAGCCCTACCATGTGAGATCCCTATTCCCTAAACCTCCACAAGACAGTTTCCCTGGAAAGTACAACAGAAGAGATCTGCCGAATCCATCCCATGCTGCATCTTACAGTACACATAACTACTTGTGTTCCCAGCATCTTGAAGGCATAATAAATCACTAACTTTGTCTGTATCCCTTAAGGGCAGCTCATTTCCTGAGCAAACAAAAGATTGCAGACATGAGCCACTATCAACTGGGCCATTGATTCTAAAATGCTGTTGCCACAAAAGGCAACACTACCCTACTAGAAATCCTATAGAACTGCAGCCGACAGGGTACACCAGGCCTTCCAATACTAGGGAGAACCATATGGCTAAACCACACTTGGGAAGAATATATTCACCAATACCCATGGCAGTATTTTGCAACTAGAAAACATAATATATATACTGCATATACTGTATATACTTGCAAACTCTTTGTAAACTAGCAAACCTTGTATATACTAGCAAATCTTAATTGTAAGAAAATGGCCATCAATTTCATACTGTGAAGATGATAGAGACCATTTAAAAATGAAAAAATCCCCTAAAGAACAAGAAAATACAATCCAATATGTAGATGTCCTTAAGGAGAAAATGAATAAATATTAAGAAATACAGGAAAATACACTGAGATGGATTAAAGGAATGAATAAAAATGTTTACAATCTGAAAAGAAAAATAGAAACAATGAACAGAACATAAACTTACAAACCTAGGGCAGAGAACAGGTGCTTTATACATATGCATCACCAATCAAATAAAAGATATTAAAGAGAAAATCTCAGATAAAGAAGATGTTATAGAAGAAGACAAAATGGATAAAGAAAATTCCAAGTCTAAAATATTTCTCACACCAGACTTGCAGGAGATTTGAAAAGTAAGTAAAGGCCAAACCTCAAAAACCTATAAATAGAAGAAAGAGAAGACTTCTAGCTTAAAGGCCAAGAAAATATTTCCTACATAATCTTGAAAGAAAATTTCTTTATCCTAAAGAAAGATATGATTTAAACATATATGAAGTTTACAGAACACCAAATAGATTGGATCCAAAATTAAATCCTCCTAGTATAATATCCAAAAGACTAAGTGTACAATACATAAGGAAAAATATAAAATGCTGCCAGAGAAAAATGCTAAATAACACCTAACGACAAACATACCAAAATTACACATGACTTCTCAACACATAATCTAAAAGCTGGAAGGGCCTAGACATATGATACTACAGATATAAGACCTGAGTCTATATCCCCCAAAACATTAAATTACCATCAATGAAGAAAACCAAAAATCCATAAGCAAAGCAAATACAATAAAAATTTCCATTAATACAGCCCTATAAATAACAGTGGGAGGATAACTCAAGCACTAGGAGGGTAAATACAACCCCCCCCAAAAAAACAAAAAATAAATAATTTACACTAGGAAAAGCAAAAGAAGAGGAACACACATAAACACACTCACAAGCACACATATACAAACCCCACACCAATATCAAAATAGCAAATATTAGCAATCAATCCTCATTAAAATCTGTAATTATAAATGAACAGAATTTCCCAATTTTTAAAAAATAACCGACTAAATGTAGAGATGTGTGACCAGTATCCATCATTTTGTTATTAAAAAAAAATACAAACCTCAGTAACAAAGACAAACACTAGGTGAAAGGAAAGTGCTTGACAAAAAGTTGTTCTAAGAATATATACACAAGAAACAAGCTGGAGTAGCCATTCCTATATCTAATTAAAGAGATATTGAACCAAAATAATCAGAAGAGATGAGCAACCATAGTTTATATGTATCAAAGTTATAATCTACCAGGTGTAGTCTCAATTCTTAACTTTTATGCCAAACATTAACTCACATTCATAAAAGAAAATTTTTTCTATATTCATAAAATGTTATTTCTGAAGTCATACTGATATAATTATTAGTACTTACTGCACTTGCAATTTTCATCCTTAATGAAATCATTAATACTACTCAAATGAAATATTCAAAGTACTGCCTTCTTTTTTAAAAAATATGTCTTAAAATTGTGATTTTCAGCATGTTCTCATTAATAGATCTGACTGTTGTGTCAAAATATTTCTCTAGGGGTAAAATATTTTGAATAAAACTTCTATGTGGGATAATTGCATGATGGTTGACTATAATCAACACATACAATGAATATCAAAATATTTGCCAAGGAAGATTTTTCATCTAAAATTCTCAATCTCATTACCCAACAATGGGACAACTTGGTACTTTTCCATATACCTGAAGTTATTTTCCTTGAAATGACAGTCATTGTTTCCATAAAACACACACACACACACACACACACACACACACACACACACGTCACAAACACTGAGAAAACCTTGGGGTTTCTCTGCTCAGAATATATACACTTCTTAATTGCTATCTTGACATTTGTCTAAAGCAATTAAATTAATTTTTTGAGACAAGATTCTGTTGGTATTATCAATAAGTTTATGTAGAATAAGAATGATGACATCATAGAATAAAATAAAATGAATACTAATCAAACAAGGCTGGATTAAAAGAAGACAGTAGTAATATATTTATTGATAACTCTGACAAAGAAGGGATTAATTTGTGTTTTAAAATTAATTATAATATATACCCTATAATAAGCTCAAAGTCTAACAAAACAATAATCTTCAAATAAAATTTATCTCACAAACGTCAATATTTTATGCTACTAAAATATACAGAACAGTATGCAACTGGTTTTGATTAGGATAGTAATTAATATTATCCTTGATTTAATCCTTACATTTTAAAATACTATTTCTTTTAATTTATTAGAACACAAATTCTATATCATTATTAAATGAGGTCAGATTAGTACTAGGTAACATTTTTTAATTTTTTCCAATTAAATAATTAATAGGAATAAAAGCTGATTTTGGGTAAAATCTTTGCAATTTCTAATGAAATATAGGGCTTTGCTGTGGGAATTCTCTGATAATTAGTAAGGTTTCAACATTATTTAAATTCTTACTAGTACATTTCTCATGGTAAACAACAGATTTCGGTATGAAGACTAGAAGTTTAATTACATATCATGTTAGTCTCTTGCATTGACTTTGTTTGTGGTCTAAGGATTCAGCTTGTGATAAGTAATATGCCATATTATTTACATTTGTAAAGTTTACCTCTAGTATGCATGCTAAATTTGGTTAAAATTTGAAAATATGATTTCTTAGTGTAAGATTTTTCCAAATTCTTTACATTGGTAATGATTTTATACAGTACAGATTCTGTGGTCACCATGAAGATTTGAGGACAGGGTAAAGGATTTGCAACACTCACTATATTTGAAATGCTTGTCTCCAGGAAGGATTCTAGTGATGAGGCTCAAGAGTTGAGGACTTTGGAAATAAATATCCACTGTTACCACATTTTTCAGGTTTGTCTCCTGTATGGATTCTCTGCTGAGGCTGAAATTTGAGGAGCAGGAATAGGATGACCTGCATTCATTACACCTATAAGATTGCTTTCTAGTATGGATTCTTTGGTGAGCTTAGAGTGATTAACACCAGATAAAAGATTTGCCACATTATGTACATTTGTACAGTTGAACTCTAGAGTAGATTCTGAAGTAAGCTTGAAGATATGAGAACTATGTAAATTATTTATCATACTTATTATATTTCTAAGGTCTGTATCCTACGTGTATTCTGTGATGAACTCTGAGACTTGAAGAATGGGTGAAGAATTTCCCACATTCATTACATTTGTAAGGTTTCTCACCAGTATGAATTCTGTAGTGAACATGAAGTTGTGAGGACTGTGTAAATGATTTACCACACTTATTACATTTGTAAGGCTTGTCTCCAGTATGAATTCTGTAGTGAATTTTAAGATCTGAGGACTGATTAAAGGATTTCCCACATTCATTACATTTGTAAGGTTTCTCACCAGAATGAACTGTGTAGTGAATATGAAGTTGCCTGGACTCTGTAAATGATTTATCACACTGATTACATTTGTATGGTTTGTCTACTGTATGGATTCCATGGTGATCTCTAAGATTTGACAAATATCGGAAAGATTTCCCACACTTGCTACATTTGTAAGGTTTTTCTCCAGTATAGATTCTGTAGTGAATTTTAAGATCTGAGGACTGTTTAAAGGATTTCCCATATTCATTATATTTGTAAGGTTTCTCACCAGTATGAATTCTGTAGTGAACTTGAAAATGTGAGACTGTGTAAGTGATTTACCACACTTATTACATTTGTATGATTTCTCACCAGTATGAATTCTGTAGTGAATTTGAAAATGTGAGTACTGTGTAAATGATTTACCACAGTTATCACATTTGTAAGGTTTGTCTCCTGTATGTATTCTGTGGTGAACTCTAAGGTTTGAGGAATGAGTGAAGGATCTCCCACATTCATTACAGTTGTAAGGTTTTCTCCCAGTATGGGTTCTGTGAGGAACTTTAAGCCTTGAGGAACAGGTGATAGAGTTTCCACCTTCATTACATTTGTAAGTTCTGTCTCCTTTATGGATGCTTTGGTGAGCTTGAATATTTGGTGACTGGATAAATACTTCAGCTTTCTGAGTGCCTTCTCTTTTATGGCCTGAAAATTGTGGAAATATATATTTATAGAAATTCAAGAAGTTTTCACATGTTATGTCCTTGAAAATAATTCCTTTAATATTCCTTATACTATCCCTTTCAAAAAATGAAATATATGAAAGAGAAAATCTCAGATGTAGAAGATATGACAGAACAAGGAAAATTGGATAAAGAAAATTCCAAGTCTAAAATATATCTAACATCACATTAGCAGGAAATTTGGAAAAGTATGAAAAGTTTAAACCTCAAAAATATGAAAATAAGAAATACAAGATTCCCAGCTTTAAGGTCCAGAAAATATTTGCTATATAATCATTAAAGAAAATTTCTCTATCCTATAGAAAGAAATGGTTTAAACATATAAGAATTTTCCAGAACACCAAATAGATTAGATCCAAAATTAAATCCTCCTAGTATAATATCCAAAAGAGTAAATGCACAGTACAAAAAGAAGAATACATAATGCTGTCAGAAAATAATGATTAAAAAACATCTAAAGACAAACTTACCAAAATTACACCTGATTTCTCAACAGATAATCTAAAAGCTGGAATGGCCTAGACATATGATACTACATATATAAGACCAGAAGCTATATCCCCAAAACATTAAATTACCATCAATGAAGACA
Source organism: Grammomys surdaster (assembly GCF_004785775.1). Lineage (NCBI taxonomy): Eukaryota > Metazoa > Chordata > Mammalia > Rodentia > Muridae > Grammomys > Grammomys surdaster. Next base: position 6,746 of record NW_021605196.1, on the reverse strand, counting down.
ACCAAAAATCCATAAGCAAAGCAAGTACAATGAAAAAACTTCCATTAATATAGCCCTATAAATAATAGTGGGAGGATACCTCAAGCACCAGAAGGGTAAATACACCACTCAAAAACCAAGAAATAAATAATTCACATCAGGAAAAGCATAAGAAGAGAAACATACACACTGACACACACATATACACACAAACACATATACATACTCGACACCAATATCAAAATAACAGGTATTAATAATCATTCCCCATCAATATCTGTCAATATAAATGCATGGAATTTCCCAATTAAAAAAAAGACTAAATGTATGGGTGTATGACTAGGATCCATCATTTTTGTTTAAAACAACAACAACAACAAAACACGCTAACCAACAAAAACAAACACTATATCAAAGGGAAGTACTTGATAAAAAGTTGTACTAAGCAAATAAACACAAGAAACAAGCTGGAGTAGCCATTCCTATATCTAATTAAAGGAATATTCAACCAAAGTAATCAGAACAGATGGAGAACCACCTTTATATTTATAAAAGGAATTTCTACCAGGTGAAGTCTCAATTCTGAGCTTTTATGCCACAAATGAACCCACATTCATAAAAGAAACTTTATAAAAGCTCAAAACATACAATGAATGTCACACAATAATAGTGGGAATTTCAACACCCTTCTCTTATCAATAGACAAATTATAAAAACAGAAAATTAACAGACATTATGAATCAGATGAAACTAACAGATATATATACCCAACAGATATATTTAACCCAAACATAAAATGAAATATATTGTTCTTAGCAGATCACAGAACCTTCTTCCTAAGTGACCATACACTTTGTCACATATTAAGCTGCATTAAATACAAGAAGACTAAAACAAGCCTTTCTATATTTTTATAGCACCATGAATTAAAGCTGGATTTCACAAACAGAAAAACAGAATGCCTGCAAAATCATTGAATAATTCTTAAATCAATGACCATGATGTAAAAGAAGAAATAAACAAAATTAAGAGTTTAAAGAGTTTTTAAGTTCCCTCTAAATTAAGGCAAATTATGCTCACATTTATGAGACACAGTGAAAAAAATAATAAGAAGAAAGATCATAACATTGCTTTCATAAAGAAAATAGATACATTATATACTAGAAAATTAAAACCATACTTAAAAGCACTAGAACAAAAAGCAACAAAGACACCAAAGAGGACTAAATGGCAGGAAAGAAAACTCATAGCTTAAAGCAAAAGATAAGAAACAAAGATCTCAAGCTGTACTACAGAGAAATAGTGATAAACACTGCATAGCACTGGTAAAGAGACAGGCAGGAAGATCAGTGGAATAGAATTGAAAACCCAGAAATGAACTCACACACCTATGGTCATTTGATCTTTGACAAAGGAGCTATAAACATCAAGTGGAAAAAGGACAGCATTTTCAACAAATGGTGCTGGTTCAACTGGAGGACAACATGTAGAAGAATGCAAATCTATCAATTCTTATCTCCCTGGACAATACTGAAATCCAAGTAGATAATGTACATAAAACCAGATACATTGAAAGTAATAGAAGAGAAGGTGGGGAAGACCCTTGAATAACTAGGCATAGGGGAAAAGTTCCTGAACAGAACACCAATGG
>NW_021605196.1:0-5106 GCF_004785775.1 Grammomys surdaster | reverse complement strand
CTTGGTTTGTCAGAATTTGAGGTTAATTACAATGTCTATTATTTTGATGGGTCATTTGGGCACTGATACAATTTAGTTCATGATTTTTCTCTGGATGCAACAAAGCTTTTGAAACATATAATACCTTGTTTAATCCTTGTATTCTTCTTTCTCATATTTGTCAGGCTATGAGCACACAATGTCCCTCTCTTTCTTAGAATAAACATCTCATCCATAGCTAAGGATGAAAAAAGAGAGAACCCACCCATCACTTCTGGACTATCTTTCATCTCTGTTTGTAGTACAGTGGATCATAATTTATGTTCTTCATGTCCCCAATGCTAGTGAGATTCATTTAAGAACAGCTTCCCATTTTCTATAATGTTCAGGGATTTTATATATCAAAAGGTGAGGCACTGTTCAGTAATGTTTTTTCATTCTGTATTTGATTTTATGGTTTGAGTGTGTGTTTTCTGTCCCCTTGATATCTAAGCTGATTACCAAGATGCAATTAGCAGTGATATAACTTCAATTTTCAATGCATTCAACAAAAGCTTTTCCATTTATCATGAAACAATAAATACAACATTCATCCATATTTTCCTGTTATATAGGACAGAATTATTAAATCTCTGTGAAGAATGACATGCCCTTTAGGAAACGTTTATTATATTAGTTAGAGTATTTGCATAGCATGTGATATTAAGAATCATAATAATAAAATTAATGAAAGTGCAGTTGGTATTTATTAATATTTGTCAAGGGTTTGGGCTTGTTCAAAATCTGCTAGCTATTTCTTTCTGAAGCTATCATTTAAAAGTTTATTGAAAGGCAACAGAAATAGTTCAGCATTTAAGAGTACCTACTGCTCTGCAGAGTACAGGACTACAGTTTATGATACCTACATGGTGGCTCACAAGCATTTGTAACTCGAGTTCTAGGAGTTCTGAATCTTTTTTTCTTCCCTCTGAATGCACTAGGCATTCACTGGGTACAGAAATAATATGCATGCAATGACATATATGCATACAATTTGTAATTGTTTAAAAAATGTTAAATTGAGAGTATTTTTGATTGGAATAAAATTAATGACTGATTTTCTTTTTGGATGATGTTTCCACCTCATTTTATGTGACATTGGCATTGTTTTAAGTATTTCATGAAGCCTTTATATTTATTGTCCTTAATATATTAGGGCATTATTCATGTCATTTAAAACTTAATAGGAAAATTCTAGAGAGTAAAAGAAGTATAATCAATAGATTAAGTGATTTTATACAATAGCTATAGTTGATTAACTTGCTTTAATGTCCCTTGTAGGAGGAAACAAATTTCTTAGTAGCAACCCAATTCTAAGAATCCTCAAATGAAACACACACACACTTTTATTTTCTGTATGGATGCTGTTTGGAAAGAACACAAAGGTATTATGGGTGGTGACAGGCAGCATACTTGATGAACAATTTCAGAGAAAAGATATCCAACATGAATTTAACAAATCAATGTTCACACACTATATAATAAACAAATTCAGATGAAAGGTGAGTTCATGAATAACAGATGAGGAATACATTGAACAGGCTGATGTTTGATGGATTTCAGATGGAATAGGTCCAGAAACCAGGTGACTGAAAGGTGAGGCCTAACAAGGAGAACTGAATCATTTATAAATTCAGAAACTGGGGACATGTCCACTCTGGAGAGCAGATTTCAACTGTGTATAGTGAAATTAACTTTCCAAAGAAACATGGGCAGAAAAATGAATGCAGAGATCAAAGTAACAGCAGAAAAGGAAGATAAAAGTAAGAAGATTAGAGAATCCAAACATTGTCATAGTATATGTGGGGTGGTGAGCTATTAGAAAAAACTGGGTGCCTAGTCTAATGAGCTTTTGAACCCTGGATACCCGCTGGGACAGAAAGCATTCAAGCTCTTCCTAGGCCTCTGGCTCTCTCAGATTCAGCCCCCCAGAGACCCTCCCACAGAGAGGCCTATGGTCATCGGTTACTTAGGAGTATCACCTCCACATCTCAATGAGGCATCTCATGCTCTCAGACCAAGCCAATAGGGGTTATCTGCTACCAGACCTTAACCCACCCACCCCAAAACTGTATATATGGGCCCAACTCAGAAGTAAAGGTGCATGAGAACCATCCCATTGTCTGAGAGCTTCTGTTGTGGTCTCTCCCATCATCACCGGCCAGCTAGTGCCTCACCAGGGCACTTCAAAGAGCTGTAACACTTTACAAATAGCTGTTACACTTTTCCCTGTGATCCTGAGATCCTGTGTGTGACTCCCAGAAGTCAAGCTGCCCCTGAAATCCCCAAATCCTTGTGTGGCCAAGCTTCTGAGATCCTGTTGTGTTAAAGCTTCTAGGTGTCAAGCTTTCTCTGGGTGTTGCAAGGGTTGGTGGGGAGCCACAGCCCTGGATTTGCCCTGGTACAGATGGAAGCTGGAAGGAACCCAAGGCTCTAGGGGGTGGGGTTTGTGTTTCATTGGTTCCAGTGGAGGTCCCAGTTATGCTTAGAGTTGAGAAATATGTTGTGGCATCAGCTGTAATATTGAGTGTGTCAGAGCTCCAGTGCTCCCGGGTATGTCTGATCTCCTGTGAGTCAAGCTTCCTCTGTGTTCCTGTGACCCTAAGATCCTGTGATTCTGAACATGTCAGAGCACAGGGGAGCTGAGCATCCTGTGGATGTTGTGAGACAGGGTGAGGAGCCAGCACCCAAACTCTGCTCAGGTCACAGGCTCACATGAAATACCTTGGTGTGACTATAATCAGAGAAGTGAAAGATGTGTAATGACAAGAACTTCAACTCTCTGAAGAAAGAAACAGAAGAAGAACTCACCAGGTGTAAAGATCTCACATGCTCATAGATTGACAGGATTATTATAGGAAACATAGCCATCCTGCCAAAAGCAATCTTCAGATTCAATACAATACCCATCAAAATTCCAACTCAATTCCTCATAGAGTTAGACAGAGCAATTCTCAGATTCATTTGGAATAACAGAAAACAAACAAACAAACAAAACCAGAAGAGAGAAAACTATTGTCAACAGTAAATGAACATCTGCGGGATCACCATCCCTGACATCAGGCTGTATTATAGAGCAATAGTGATGAAAATTGCATGGTATTGATATAGAGACAGGCAGGAAGATCAATGGAATAGAATCGAAGACTCAGAAATGAACCCACACATCTATAGCCACTTGATCTTTGACAAAGCAGCTAAAACTATCCAGTAGAAAAAGGACAGCATTTTCAACAAATGGTGCTGGTTCAATTGGAAGTCAGCATGTTGAAAAATGGAAATTGATCCATTCTTATCTCCTTGTACAAAGCTCGAATCCAGGTGGGTCAGGTTCCTCTACATAAAATCAGATACTCTAAAACTAATTGAAGAGAATGTTGAGAAAATTCTCAAACATATGGGCACAGGGAAAAATTTTTAGAACACTAATGGTTTATGCTCTAAGATCAACAATAGATAAATGAGACCTCATAAGACTGCAAAGCTTCTGTAAGGCAAAGGACACTGTCAACAGGACAAAATGGCAACCAAACAGAATAGGGAAAGATTTTTACCAATGCTACATCTGATAGAGGGCTAATATTCAATATATACAAAGAACTCAAGAAGTTAGAATCCAGACAATCAAATAACCCTATTAAAAATGGGGTACAGAGGTAAACAAAGAATTCTCAACTGAGGAATATCAAATGGCTGAGAAGCACCTAAAGAAATGTTCAACATCCTTAGTCATCAGAGAAATGCAAGTCAAGACAACCCTGAGATTTCATCTCACACCAGTCAGAATGGCTAAGATCAAAAATTCAGGTTGTGGCAGATGCTGATTTTGATGTGGAGAAAGAGGAACACTCTTCCATTGTTGGTAGGTTTGCAAGCTGGTACAACCACTCTGGAAATCATTGTGTTGGTTCTTCAGAAAATTGAACATAGTATTACCTGAGGACCCAGCTACATCACTCCTGGGCATATACCCAAAAGATGCTCCAACATATAGCAAGGACACATGCTCCAATATGTTCACAGTAGCCTTATTTATTATAGCCAGTAGCTGGAAATAACCCTGATGTTCTTCACCAGTGGAATGGATACAGAAAATGTGGTATATTTAGACAATGTAGTACTACTCAGCTACAAAAGACAATGACTTTATGAAATTTTTATGCAAATTGATACAACTAGAAAATATCATCCTGAGTGAGGTAACCCAATCCCAGAAGAACACACATGCCACATACTTACTGATGACTGGATATTACCCCCAATGCTTGAAATACCCAAGATACAATTTACAGACCACACAAAGTTCAAGAAGAAGGAAGACCTAAGTGTGGGTTCTTTGGTTCTTCTTGGAAAGGGGAACAAAAGACTCAATGGAGGAAATACAGAGACAAATATGGAGCAGAGATGAAGGAAAGACCATCCAGAGACTGTTCCAACTAGGAATCTCACCCAAACATAGAATTTAGTTGAATATCAAAAGATAGCAATTTATTGTTATAGCAAACCCACAAGAGATGATAGTTCAGGCAGAGTTTATAAACAACTGAAATTCTTTATTGCAGATTTCTTTGGCTGCATTCAGGTATTCAATCATAAGTATAGCACAAAGTGTCCAGAATACAGTATTGTTGAAGTAAAAAGTCACATCCTAAAATCGGGCCCAGCAGCTACCAGGGCATTTCTTGTAATCAGGCATTTTAAACAATTTGACAGAAGTTAAAATATATGATGATGTAGCTGGATAAACACACACACACACACAAACACACACACATACACACACACACACATACACATACACACACACACACACATACACATACACACACACATACACATACATATGCGTATACGTATATGATGTATATCTATATCATCTCTATCTATATCATCTCTATCTCTATCTCTATCTCTATCTCTATCTCTATCTCTATCTCTATCTCTATCTCTATCTCTATCTCTATCTCTATCTCTATCTCTATCTCTATATCTATCTATTTCTATATCATCTATCTCTATCTCTATATCATCTATATCTATCTCTCTCTCTCTTTCATTCTGTCTCTCTCTACCTCTATATCATCTGTA
>NW_021605195.1:216417-230080 GCF_004785775.1 Grammomys surdaster | reverse complement strand
TCTCTGTCTGCCTCTGTGTGCCTCTGTCTGCCACTGTGTGTACCTCTGTCAGCTTGTCTGCCTCTGTGTACCTCTCTGTCTGCCTCTGACTGCCTCTGTGTGCCTCTCTGTCTGCTTCTATGTGCCTCTGTGTGCCTCTCTGTCTGCCTCTGTGTGCCTCTGTCGGCCTCTGTGTGCTTCTGTCTGTCTCTGTGTGCCTCTGTGTGCCTCGGTCTCCTGCCTCTATCTACTTCTGTCTGTCTCTCTGTCTGCCTCTGTGTGCCTCTGTGTGCCTCTATGTTTACCTCTGTCCTGCCTCTGTGTACCTCTGTGTGCCTCTGTGTGCCTCTGTGTCTGACTTTGTGTACCTGTGTCTGCCTCTCTGTCTACCTCTTCTGACTCTGTCTTCCTCTGTCTTCCTCTGTCTCCTGCCTCTGTGAGGCTCTGTCTGCCTCCGTGAGCCTCTGTCTGCCTCTGTGTGCCTCAGTGTGCCTGTCTGTCTGCCTCTGTGTGTCTCTGTGTGCTCTCTGTCTGCCTCTGTGTGTGCCTCTCTCTGCCTCAGTCTGCCTCTCTGTGCCTCTCTCAGCCTCTGTGTACCTCTCTGGCTGCCTCAATCTACCTCTGTCTGCCTCTGTCTCCCTCTGTGTGCCTCTGTGTGCCTCTGTGTGCCTCTGTGTGCCTCTGTGTGCCTCTGTGAGCCTCTCTGTCTGCCTCTGTCTGCCTCTCTGACTGCCACTGTTTGTTTCTGTCTGCCTCTGTCTCCTGCCACTGTGTGCCTCTGTGTGCCTCTCTGTCTGCCTCTGTGAGCCTCTGTATGCCTCTGTGTACCTCTGTCTTCCTCTCTGTCTTCCTCTGTGTGCCTCTCTGTCTGCCTATGTGTGCCTTTCTGTCTTGCTGTGTGCCTCTCAGTCTGCCTCTGTCGCCTGTCTGTGTGCCTTTGTCTGCCTCTGTGTGCGTCTGTGTGACTCTGTCTGTCTCTCTGTCTACCTCTGTGTGCCTCTGTCTGTTTCTCTGTGTGCCTCTGTGTGCCTCTGTATGCCTCTGTCTCTTGCCTCTGTCTGTCTCTGTCTGCCTCTCTGACTGCCACGGTGTGTTTCTGTCTGCCTCTGTCTCCTGCCATTGTGTGCCTCTGTGTGCCTCTCTGTCTGCCTCTTTGAGCCTCTGTATGCCTCTGTGTGCCTCTGTCTTCCTCTCTGTCTGACTTTTGTGCCTCAGTCTGCCTCTCTGTCTTCCTCTGTGTGCCACTGTGTGCCTCTCTGTCTGCCTCTGTGTGCCATTGTGTGACTCTGTGTGCATGTGTCTGCATCTGTCTGCCTCTCTGTCTGCCTTTGTGTGCCTCTGTCTCCCTCTCCCTCTGCCTCTGTATGCCTATGTCTGCCTCTCCCTCTGCCTCTGTGTGCCTCTCTGTGTGCCTCTGTCTGCTTCTGTCTGCCTCTGTGTGCCTCTCTGTCTGCCTCTGTCTGCCTCTGTGTGCCTCTCTGTCTGCCTCTGTGTGCCTTGTGTGCTTCTCTGTCTGCCTCTGTGTGTCACTTTCTGCCTCTCTGTGTGCCTCTGTGTGCCTCAGCATGCCTCTGTGTGCTTCAGTCTGCCTCTCTGTGCCTCTATCAGCCTCTACCTCTCTGTCTGCCTCGGTCTGCCTCTGTCTGCCTCTCTGTGTGCCTCTGTGTGGCTGTCTTTCTGCCTCTGTGTGTCTCTGTCTGCCTCTGTGTGCCTCTGTCTGCCTCTCTGTCTGCCTCTGTGTGCCTCTGTGTGGCTGTCTGTGTGCCCCTGTGTGCTTCTCTGTCTGCCTCTCTGTCTGCCTCTGTGTGCCTCTGTGTGCCTCTGTCTCCTGCCTCTGTGTGCCTCTGTGTGCCTCTGTCTCCTGCCTCTGTGTGCCTCTGTGTGCCTCTATGTCTGTATCTGTCTGCCTCTGTCTTCCTCTGTGTGCCTCTGTGTGCCTCTCTGTGTGCCTCTGTGGCCCTCTGTCTGCCTCTCTGTCTGTCTCTGTGTGCCTCTGTATGCCTCTCTGTCTGGCTCTGTGTGTCTTTCTGTCTGCCTCTGTCTGCCTCTGTGTGCCTGTGTGCCTCTGTCTGCCTCTCTGTGTGCCTCTGTCTGCCTCTGTGTGCCTCTGTGTGGCTTTCTGTCTGCCTCTGTGTGCCTCTCTGTCTGCCTCTGTGTGCCTCTGTCTGCTTCTCTGTCTGCCTCTGTGTGCCTCTGTCTGCCACTGTGTGCCTCTGTGTGCCTCTGTGTGGCTGTCTGTCTGCCTCTGTCTGCCTCTGTGTGCCTCTTTGTCTGACTCTGTCTGCCTCTCTGTCTGCCTCTCTGTCTGCCTCTGTGTGCCTCTCTGTGTGCCTCTGTGTCTCTGTGTGCCTCTCTGTCTGCCTCTGTGTGCCTGCCTGCCTCTGTCTGCCTCTGTCTGCCTCTGTCTGCCTCTCTGTCTGCCTCTTTGTGCCTCTGTGTGCCTCTGTGTGCCTCTGTCTGCCCTTATGTGCCTCTTTGTGTCTCTCTGTTTGCCTCTGTGTACCTCTGTGTGCCTTTGTGTGCCTCTCTGCTTCCCTCTGTGTGCCTCTGTGTGCCTCTGTCTGCCTCTCTGTCTGCCTCTGTCTGCCTCTCTGTCTTTCTCTGTGACCCTCTGTCTGCCTCTGTGTGCCTTTGTCTGCCTCTCTGTCTGCCTCTGTGTGCGTCTGTCTGCCTCTCTGTCTGCCTCTGTCTGCCTCTCTGTCTTCCTCTGTGACCCTCTGTCTGCCTCTGTGTGCCTTTGTCTGCCTCTCTGTCTGCCTCTGTATGCCTCTGTGTGCCTTTCTGTCTGCCTCTGTGTGCCTCTGTCTGCCTCTCTGTCTTCCTCTGTGACCCTCTGTCTGCCTCTGTGTGCCTCTCTCTCTGCCTCTGTGTGCCTCTCTCTCTGCCTCTGTGTGCCTCTCTCTCTGCCTCTCTGTGTGCCTCTGTCTGCCTCTGTCTCCTGACTCTGCCTCCTGCCTCTGAGGCTAGTGCCACTACTGATGGATTATTTATTATATTTTTTAAAGGTTTGTTTTTATTATTTTATATTATGTGTATGTGTCCGTGCCTCTCTGTGTACATGTTCATGTGAGTGCAGTTGTCCAGCAGAGGCCATTGGATCCCCTGGGGCTGGACTTGCAAATCATCTCCTAATGGCTAAGCCATCTCTCTAGGTTTTACATTTAGAGGGTGTAAGGGAGGAGGGAGAGGGAGGGGAGAGAGGGAGGGGGAGAGGGAGACAGAGAGGGAGGATGGAGAGGGAGAGGGAGAGGGAGAGCGAGAGCGAGAGGGAGAGGGAGAGAACATACAGAACTAGAGAGAGGACACCAGAGGACAACTTTCTGGAGTGGCTTCTCTCTTACCATGTGAGTTTCTGATGCCAAACTCAGGTCATCAAGCTTGGCAGCAAGTACTTTTATCCACTGAGCCTTACTGCCATCCCAAATCAGTACCATTTTAAATATAATTTTGTCTATTTGACGGAATCTCAGGCCCACAAAGAACAGAATCATAACACAGAGTTCAGACATGCTCAAGAACAAAAACACTGGGAACTAGAGAGCTGGCCCTGACCTCTTCCTAATGTCATGCCTTGCAGTGCAGGACTGTTACACCTCTAGAACATTCCATGCACACAGCAGACACTCACCACCTCCTGTGTGCCCAGCATAGTACTGGCCTCTGGTGAGAAAAACACGGTCTTAGAAGGAAGCAGCCTGCCCGGCAGTGGTGGTGCATACCTTTAATCCCAGCACTTGGGAGGCAGAGGCAGGCGGATTTCTGAGTTCGAGGCCAGCCTGGTCTACAAAGTGAGTTCAAGGACAGCCAGAGCTACACAGAGAAACTCTGTCTCAAAAAAAACAAAAACAACAACAAAAAAAGAAGGAAGCAGCCAAGAGGAAATGGGTCAGTGGATAAAGTGCTTACCATGCAAGTAAGAGACCCCCCAGTAAGTAAGAAGCTAGACTTGTGGCATAACTCTAAAGCCAGGGTGAAGGCTGCATTGACAAATGGTGGAGTGTCACCAAGTCAGTGAGCTCCAGGTTCACTGGGAGATATTGTGTGAAAAAACATGGTGGAGTGCCATGGGGGAAGATGCCCAAATTTGACCTCTGGCCTCCACATATGTACGCACATGAGTACACGTGTATACACACGAAACACATGCACATATACATGCAGAAAGAAGGAAGCAGACAAGACAGGAGTGTTAACAATCCTATTACAACATGGCAAGGCCAACTGTGCATGTGTCTGGGCTGTGCTACTGTAAGGATGGGACTTCCTCTATTGAAACTGCCTGCTGTCACTTTTCTCTCTGTGAAACCCTCCTCCCACTGGAACAAGCTCATTTGGCTCTGTGGGGAAGAGTGTGGACTCCAGCTAAAACCCATTACAGATTACCTTAGGGGTAACCGATTAAAATTTCTGATGACTGCTCCCAAGGAAAGCCACTTGAAATGGCGGAAAGAAGCGAATGGAAACTGGATCTGTTCACCGGGACATCAGAAGAGGACAGAGAGGGAGGGGCTAACTGCAAAAGAAGTACATCCGGCCAGTCCACTTGCAACATTAAGAGCAAATGAACAGTAGAAGAACTTTTGTTACGTGTTGGCCTTTGCATGGAGACTCAAATGTGGATTTGAGTTTTGGGCTTTGAGTAGAGTGTTTCAGCTCCTCACTGTGAAATACTTGTTTCTCGATCCTGTTTCTTTTTTGCACCCTGTAAGATTTATTTTAGTTTTAATTTTGTGTTTCTCTGTGTTTTTGTGTATGGTTATGCGCATGTGCATACAGCTGCCCAAAGACCTGGGATTATAGCTATGATTGGGAACTGAACTTGAGTCCTCTGTCACAGCAGTGTGTGCTCCTAACCATTGAGCCATCTCTCCAGCCTCGGGTTTGTTTATTTGCTTTGTTTAGAGATAGGGTCTTACTGTGTAGACTAGTCTGGCCTTAAACTCACAGAGATCTGCCTGCCCTGCCTCTAGGTTAAAGGGATATACCGTTGTAGCTGATTAACCATGAATCTGCTTCTCCTGTTTCACCTCCAGAGTGTGTCTAGCTTAGAGGTGGATACTGCCATGTCCAGTTAGGGTGTAGCCTTCCAAAAATAGAAGAGGGGAGAGGTGAGAGCTCCAGAACACCAGGGAGGGAGAAGAACATACGAACTAGGCTGTGTGGGCCTGTGTTTGCACAGAATGTGTCTGCTGTGGCAAACAACACAAGTTAAGCCATAGGTGGCAAAGAAACTTTCAGTATGGTAGGGCTGTGTCCATCATAGACTGATTTGTACACCCCCTCACATATACAACACACACCCCCATGCACAGCATACACAGATATACCACACATACTACACATAGCAGATACATACCTGACACACCACACATATACAACACACACATATGCAACACATACATATACCGCAATACCCGCCACCACACACATACACACATACACACACACTCTACACACATACCACATGCACATATACCACCCCACCCCCATGCCCCATATAAGACTCTTGGGGGTCTAGGAGGAGGCCAGTTCTCAGGCTTAACACCCAAACCAAGAGCTGCACAAGGAAACCTTGTACTTTATCAAACTCAAAGTGTATTCTGTAAGCTCATGTAAAGCTAAGCTAAAAGGTCTATGTGGTGGCACATACCTGTGACCCCAGCACCCTCCACTGAGGACTGGGCATGCAGGCGTGCACCCTTCAAATAGATTAGTGCATCTTTCAACCCTCCCCAGAACAGCTCCTTTTTCAGTCAAAGAGGACTAATACAGACACACCACTGCACAACCTGCCGAGAACAGGGGTCCTAAATGGAATCTGCTCCGTATGTATGTATATATGTATGCATGCATGCATGTTGTGTGGCATTGCTTCTGGGGAGACATGAACAAACATCCTCTAATCTCAGATAGGGGACCAATAACAGACAGGTGTCACCAAAGTCCGACTTGGTGAACTGTGAGTCACCATCCTCTGCACCTGCGCTGTTTTGACCACTCCCCTGTCTCTATGCATTTCCCCAAGAAAACTGCTCAAGGAGAAATCCAAACTTAGGTGATAGGCTGCCGAGTGTATCTCCTTGTTCCTGTTTTTGTTCCTGTTCCAGTTTTGTTCCTGTTTTGTGGGGAGTATAAAAAGGAGCTACGCAGTTGAAAATATAGCATTTGGTCTTTATCAGATGACTCCTTGTCTTTCTCTCGCCCTCAGCCCTCCGCCGATCCAAAGAACTGAGTTAGCTATGCTGGCGTAGCTGACAGTGAACCAATGAGATTTATTGGAGTTACTTATAGGAGCAGAAACGACTCAAAGACAGCTGCATGACCAAAGTCCACCCCAGCTGAGTGACAGTTGATGAAAGCTGGGAGCCTGGAGCACACGGCACAGGCTGCAGGCAGCTCCACAGGTTGGAGGGTGTCCCTTACTGGTGGGTTGAGCCCCTTCCAGGCAGCTCTGCTGGTCTTTGTTTCTTCCAGGTACTTCTGCTGCTCTCTGCTGCTTCTAGGCCGCTTGGCTCAGAAGGATCTGTTTATTCCAGGTTTCTCCCCCTGAGCCTGACTGTAGTAGCTCAGCTTGTCTGAGAGTGACTATCAGCAGTCTTTATTGCTAATATGTTATTGTAAAGGGAGGAACCTACTGAATCTGGTTAGTTTCACAGACTTCCTGAAGCGATTACATGTTTACTTCCTAGCTAGAGGAAGTGAAGGATGGAGTATCTCACCTCCCTTTAGAACATCCTGTTGTTTCACCTCCCAGTAAACATCCCATTAGAATATCCTGTTAGTCCACCTCCCTTTTCATGCCCTATGTCTTAAGTAGTTTCTCTCCAAGATGGGATGCTTTCATGTCAGAAGAAACTGCTGCACAACAAGGCACCACAGATTCCTCAAGGGTTAGGGACCATCTAAGAAGAGGAGACAGGAAGACTCTAAGAGCCAGTGGGAGTGGATGGCTACTGACTCATCACGAAGAGCCCTTGTTGGAGACTGTGAAACAGTATTGACAGATAGGACAGGGCCGTTGGACATGTGACTGCATACACATGACCTGTACAACATCAAACCAATCAAAAATCACAGCACCGATTGGGAAGGGGCTCAGGAAGGTCCATGCCTGACTGAGGAGCTACTGTCAACTGATGACTGATCAAGAGGAAGAGTCAGTTTTCATTAGGGATGCAAGCTCTAAGAGTCTAACAGATGGCCCTGACCCTATACCCAAGCACAGACAAGCAGCACTAAGTGGATTCAGTGGGCTTTTAAAAAAGAATGCATGAAGCTGGGAGGGAAAAGAGGTAGGGCACAGGGGAGGGATTGGAGGGAAGGAATAGAGGGGGTAGATTTGACCAACATACATCATATGTCTATATGAAATTCTTGCTGGGCAGTGGTGGTGCACACCTTTAGCCCCAGCACTTGGGAGGCAGAAGCAAGCAGATCTCTGAGACTGAGGCCAGCCTGGTCTTCAGAATGAGTTCCAGGACAGCCAAGACTACACAGAGAAACCCTGTCTCCAAACAAAGAAACAAAAGGAAATTCTCAAACAGTTAAAAAAGAAGGCAAGAAAGAAAAAGAAGCAGGTGTGACTCTCCTCTAGAAGCTCACACTTGTCTATGTCTGCATTCCCCCCTCCTCTCTCTGCACTTTTTTTTGTTTTTAACAATATTTTATGTACATGAATGATTTGTCTTCGTGCGCACACGCACCCACCCACACACATACCACTTGACTGCCTAGTGTCCTCAGAGTTCGGAAGAGGGCATCAGATCCCTTGGCACAGGAGTTACAGATGGTTGTGAGCCACCATGTGGCTGTTGGGAACTAAACCTGGGTCCTCTGTAAGAACAACTGCTCTTAAGTGCTGTGCCATCTCTCCAGCCCTTCCTCTCTATTTTTAATACATTCAACTCTGCTTCGTATTTGGCTCACTCTGAAATTTTTTTTTGCAAAAGCCATGAATCCTGGGTGAGATTCTCTGGGTAGGGATCTCTGAATGCAGTTCTTCAGGCAGCTGCCCACTTGGGATGGAGCTGTGCATCTATTTCAGGAATAAAATCTCTCTGGAAAAAGAGTTTCTGAGTTTCTTTAAAGCTCAAATCAGTGGGCTCTGGATGTGGCTCAGTAGTAAACTAGAGGCTTACCCTGCACCAGGAGACCCTGCATCTCTTCAGTCCAAAATAAATAAACAGACAAATACAGATAATTTTTAAAATTATGCGGTACAACCTGCCAATCAAACTCCTGGTATTTATCCTAGAAGAAAGAAGGCTCCTGTCCATGCAAAACCCATACAGGAATGTTCATAGCACTCATCTGTAAAAACCTAAAACTAAAATCAACCAGGCTCTACGTCAGCAGATGAGTGGCTGGCCAGAATGTGGTACTCTATGCCATGGAATAGTATACCATGTAGTTTTCACTAGAACAAGTATTCTTTTTGGTTTTGTTTTAGGACAGGTTCCCATATAGTCCTTGGGTGGCTTCAAACTTATTATGTAGCTGAGGCTAGCCTTGAACTCTTGATCTTCTTGCCTGTACTTCCTAAATTCTAGGATTTCGGTGTGTAACAGTATACCTGACTTACTCGGGGCTGGGATCAAACCTAGGGCTTTGTTAAACAAAGAACTCCAACAACAGAGCTTCTATTCTTAACTTCTGCATAGGCTAAATGTTATTTTTATTGTTAATATTTTAAGAAATTTATATTTATTATCTTTATGTGTATGTATGTGTCTTTTAGAATGTATGCTGTGTCTGTAGATGCTCGCAGAGGCCTGAAGAGAGCACTAGATCTCCTGGAGCTCGAGTGACACACAGTCTTGAGCATCCCAATATGGATACTGGGAACTAAATTCAATTCCTCTGTTAGAGCAATGAGTACTCTTAACTCCTGAGCCATCCCTCTAGCATTAAGAATATTAAGAATATTACTGAAATACACACAACATGGATATACCTGTAGAGAACTGTGTTGAAGGAAATAAAGCCAAACCCAAAAGTTTCCTATGTAAGATTTTCAAAATGATAACATTTTAGAAATGTAGAACAAAATAGTGGTTACAGCAAGTTGAGGACATTGGTGAGGGAGAAGTAGGTGTGGTTATAAAACGGCAAAGCAGGGAGCCTTGAAGTACATTTAAAAAGATTTAATTACTTTTATTTTATGTATATGGATGTTTTGCCTACAAGTGTGACTGTGTACCACACACTTGCCTGGTGCCCGCAGAGGCCAGAAGAAGATGCTAGATCTCCAGGAATTGGAATTTCAGGCAGTTGTCAGTTGCCATATGGGTCTGGGAAATGAACCTGGGTCTTCTGCAAGAGCAACCAATTCTCTTAATCATTACACCATGTTTTCAGCCCTCTTGGGATGCACTTTGATTGGGATGGATATGCAAGTCTACACAAAGGACCAAATCACACAGACCTAAAACTACATCCAGCACCATGTTCAAGAGCTCACACATACATATCCAAGTAACACTGGAAAATGTTATTTTCTTCTTTTAAAAAAGTGTGTGTGTGTGTGTGTGTGTAAGAGGATGACACAAGGTATTCTCCTCTATCACTCTCTGCCATATTTCCTTGAGACATAGTCTCTGAATGAGCCTAGAGCTGGCTAAGAACCTTCAAGCAATCGTCTACCCATCATCACCCCCAGCACTGAAGTCAAATGTACATGGCCACACTCAGGTTTAAAAAATATTTTTATGCATGTGTATGATGTATGATTTCATGTTTATATGTGAGGGTACACATATGAACACACATATGGAGGTCAGAGGGCAACTTTTGGTAGCTTTCCCCCTTGTGACTTACGGTAACATTGGAAGCCTATTAAGGGAAAACTATTCTTGGTCAGGAGAATGGAATCTATCTCTGGGTGGAGACATGGCATTATCCTTTGAATTAAACCAGTTGGTCTGGTTAATATATAATCCAGTGTTCTGGCCAAGGACAGCCCCTCAGGAAGTCTGGTTCACTGGAAGCCACGCTAGAGAGACAGGTGGAATGATTAGCCCTTTAATCAGCTAATTTCTTTTTCCCTCTCCAGAGCAGTTGCTAAGGAGCTGCCGTGAAGTCTATTCCAAAGTATAAATTTTCCTTTTTCTCCCTCTCCCTCCCCCTCCCCCTCCTCCTCCAGCCCAGCATGGTCCCTAACACTTCGGGCTTTCACACACCCTGCTGTGTGGCTCTCTGTCCACTATGTGGCTGACCTCCACTGCTAAACTTGCCTGCTTAACTCAAATAGCATAGTTTCCGGCTTCCTCAGCGGCCGCCTTCTGATGGCTGTCAAGCTTGCCAGCTTGCCTGCCCCACTGCTTTTCTCTTTAAAATTCTTCAATTATTTTATTAACAAGACTGAGAATTCCAAGAGGTGGATCTCAATTTCCCCAGTACCATGACTGTATTTAGGTGGGGCTTCCTAATGTCTGGTAAGAGCTAGCTGGCTGGAGAGCTCCCAGGGGAGTCTCTTTTCCCTTCCACCTCCCAGCTTAGTGGGGATACAGACAGGAGTCATGGAATCTGGCTTTTTCCACAGAGGTTCCAGGGATCTAGATTTGCTCAGCAAGCATTTGAAAGCTACTAAAGTGTTCCCCAAGAAACCTAAGGTCCCCCCATTCCTCACCTGAAGCTTTATTGTTTCTTGTTCTGCTATTCCACTTGTGTCATAGTGATGGGCGTGGTGTTTTATAATTACTTGTAGACTTGTTCCTGACCTAGTGAGCTAGTTAAAGTAGGGGCCTTGAGTTTGTTTTCTTTACAGTCTTAGTCAGCCCTCTGGGAGCCCCAATATGAGTTGGGAGAATTTAGCTATTCAGCTCCAGGAAACTGGACATACAATGAACCTTCTGCACATTTCATTGGCTAGAACTAGGCTGTAATATAGCACACAAGCTAGATTTGTGCTTTATTAACAAACTTGAGGGTCACAACTTGTGCCCCAAGCCTGGCCCATCAACCCATCCTCAATAAACCAACTAAAAGAGCCAGATGACCCAGGGTGCAGTGGCACACGCCTTTAATCCCACCACTCAGAGTCAGGGGCAGGAGGATCTCTGTGGATTCAAGGCCAGCCTGGTCTACATAGTTCCAGGACAGACGGGGTTATGTAGAAAGACCCTGTCTCAAAAGGGGGGTGAGGTCAGGAAAAGGAGATTTAGTCAATGTGACCGACCACCTTGGGAAAAGGGACAAAGAAATTTATCCTCTGTTCGTGTGTCATCGTGCTCCCACTCCCATCCCCCACTGCCTCAGCTCCAGTCTCTCCTGCAAGGTCATCTGACAAAACAGAAAATGTTCTCCATTTCGGATCTCAGTCTTTCCTTTTCTGAGCATACGGTTTCTAGTGAAATTGCAGTTTTAAGGGTGTCTATTGTTTGAATAATCTGTTTGCCATAGTGTCTCTTTACAATATCCTTATTCTGCCTAGCAGGCTGGCTACAGATGGGTGGTGGTTGGGGCGGAGAGGGGGGATGGCATATTTCTGTGGCACACCTTTTCTCCATTCTAAGAAACCGATCATGGTCATTAGCCGCCCATCAGTTTAGTACCAGATTCTCAGACTAGACTAAGGAGATCAGCCTGTACACTTGATTTCAGAAATGGTGAGACTGGAGGTCATCACGCCCCTTTCACTGGAGGAATGGTGGGAAGAAAGAAACGCGTCATTGCAATCGGAAAGGCTGCCTCTTTGTCCTTGGTGATACAAACTAGTTTGCTGAATTGGCTGCTGTAATGAAAAGAGGGAGAGAGAGATTGAAATTTTCCCAAGCGTAGGAGGTAATTACTGGAGAAAGGTTGCGCGTCTGCAGCGAGCAGGTTACACCACACGAACAAGAAAAACGCGGAGCATTTTTCCAGCTAATAATGCCCATCCAAAAGCAAAGGGTGGGAGGACCCCGCGGCCCCTCAGGCCTACACTGCTGACAGCAAGCTGCTTGGACCGGATCCAGGGCGCTGCTGGCAGCTGTCCATTGCTCACACACAGGGGAAAGGGGCGGAGACTCAGCTGGAGCAGGAGCAGGGCAGCAGCTCCTTAAACGCCCCGCATTAGCAGGCATTGTCATTCCAAATCCCAGCTCCCTTAGGGATTTCGTCCAAGAACTCAGGCTGGCTGTCTTTGCTAGTTAGGACCAAAATAAAATTCCCTGCTTCTGTAGGATGATTTGGTAGTAGCTCTTAGTAAATCGGCTTCTAGCCCTTTAAAATTTTTTTGTTCTTTTCTTCTCGCTGGTCTGCGACAGATGCTTGAAATTCCTCTTTGGCAAAAGGAATTCTCTGTTGCAGTTTTCGCTTTTAAGTGCAAATAAGGCCCGTGTGAGGAAAGTGAATCGGTATGTCTGAGGTTAGCATGTGGATTCTTGCACAAACATAAAATGATGTGAATAAAGGACTTTATTGGGGGGTAAAGGACTGCCTTCGGGACCACCACCAGTCTAGCCTGTTGGAAGAATAATTTCATTTGGTCATCTGCTCCCCCAGGCACTTTTTTTTTAATCACTTTCAATTATCTGTGTGAGTAAACAAGTGTAGGTGCCCGCAGAAGCCAAAAGAGGGCATCAGATCTCCTGTAAGCTGGAGCTACTAGCAGTTGTTGGGGAGCTGAACTCCAGCTCTCTGTAAGAGAGCACTCTTAACCACTGAACCACCAGCCCTCTCCAAACTTTTTGATTAAGGGTTACTAAGTGTAATAGGTTTGAGATAAGAACTGCCCACACCCCGTGGGTGTGGGGGGGGCGCACTCACTCTTGCACACAGAGAGAGAGGGAGAGAGAGAGAGAGAGAGAGAGAGAGAGAGAGAGTGAGTTAGAGAGTTAGTTCCAGGCACTGAGCCAGGCCCTGCAGATACAAAGAGATGGTTCCTCACAGGCAGGTTCAGGCAATCAAATGTGTAAAGAAAGGGCAGTTACAGTGTTAGGTTTATGCTAGAACCATGCTTACCTGGCACATGCAATGGAGTCTGGGTTAGGTAGTCACAGAAGGCTTCTTGGAAGGGGAGGGTTAGTTAGCCGAGTCCTGAATGATAACTTGCCATGTCCTAGTGTTGTAGAAGCAATATGCTTTCTCAGTGAGAAATCAGTCCAAACACTAGAGATGGATGAAAGCTCTTTCGTAGTGGTTGGCCAATTGGGGCTAATGCCCAAATAAGAACTGACCCCCATCAGAAGGTTTTACTAGCTTATATGCACTTTAGGATTATGTAGTCCGTGAACGTGAACATTGTCATCCTTAAATCTCTTTTGAGTCCTAGCTGTAGGATACACTTGAACAATTTAAAACAGAGACAGGAGATGGTAAGTCTGCTTGCTTAGGCAGATAAGAGGTTCACACAGCAAAGATATCGCATATTGCTAGAATTATTTTTAAGTACATCAGTGTTCTTCTTTGAATAGTTGTTCCACAGAGTCATCTTGTTAGAGGTATTTTTTTGGGAATGAGAATCAGGGATTAATGGCAGGTTGTAAGTCAGAACTGTCTCCTTTGTCATGGGGATAGGGTCTAATATCTGGAAAAACATTTACAGCCTAGCATCCTAAATTTTGCTTATCTTCAGCACTGGCTGTTAGTATTCTGTCTAAACTCCACCTCCACAGTTACCTGGCAACACCCAGGTGTGCTCTTACCCACAGTTACCTGGCAACAGCCAGGTAGGCATGCCCACTGTAAAAGGGGCTGCCTGCCC
>NW_021605195.1:192408-216317 GCF_004785775.1 Grammomys surdaster | reverse complement strand
CTCTCTCTCTCTCTCTCTCTCTCTCTCTCTCTGCCTCTACTACCCTCCTGGCTCCCCTCCCCATGCCCTGAATAAACTCTATTCTATGCTATACTGGTGTGTGGCTGGTCCCTCAGGGGGAAGAGATGCCTCGGCATGGACCCGCTGAGACATCCCCATCATTGGTCCCCTTTCCTTCACTGGCATCATCAGCTATGTCACCACCAGTCACCAAATGTCACACGTGTACCCTTTAAAAGGTTCCTGTCATCACAGCCCACTCTCTCAATCTCTCACTCTGTCTCTTCCTCTCTCTGTGCCTGTCCCTCTCCCTGTTCAAATCAATCTTTTGTGTGAGATTTGTTTTGTGGTGTGATCTTTGCATTACCTTAGCCCTGACCTGCCAAGATACTCCTCCTCCAGGGAAACCCTAACAGGCCTGGTTAGCATACTGTTTATCCCTCAGGTATTTTGGAGGCAGTGTTCCCTTAGCTAAATTCCATGTCTCCTAAGCAAATCTATTAATAAATTCTTTATAACACCATTTGTATTTATTTTGAACTTTCACCTCATCAGTGTGGCAGGAGAACAGACTGGAGACTACATCAATATTAACATATAGGTTAATCTCAGCACTCTAGAGGCAGAAGCCAGGTTATCTCTTATTTTGAGGCCAGCCTCTTCTACTTAGCAAGTTACTAGGCAGGACATAGTAAGACTCTGCTAATAGAGAAAGAAGAGGAGGAAGAAAGAGTAGATTTACTCCTAAAAGAAGCTCATTGACAATTAAAAACAAAAGGCAGGAAGCCCTTGTCCACTTCAGCTTCACACAGCTAATGAAGAATGTTCAGGACAGTTTGCAAAGAAAGACTAGAAACCTTCTAAGGAACTAGGAATTAGACAGCCTGAAGCAGCCAGGGAGAGGAGCCATGATTAGATAATAAAGGTGGCAAACGTCCAAGATGGCTGCCTTCTGCCTCACCCTCCTGACCCGATGGCAGCTTAAAATAAAGCCTTGGTGGGCTTTTCTTCTCCAGCCAGTAGGGCCCCCTCCTGACAGACTTACTTGTTCAACAAGCTCAAGGCCAGATCAGCATGTGTTTATATCAAAGTTGTGGGCTTATCAGTTCAAATTGACCAGCACTAAATTAGGAGAGGAAAAGCCTTAAAAGAACAAAGCAGTTCTCCAGGAAAGCCTGGCTTTTCAGCTTCCAGAGTGCCCTGCTTTGCAGAGGCCCTGTAGGCCTTGCTGTTTCTTATCTCTAATTAAAGCCTTTTTTCACCAACTAATTTTCTCAGCAGTGTTTGAGATTTTCCCTGATGCTACTACCTCTTGCATTTGATGTTAGCTTACAGGTCCTACTAGGGACCTAGCCAGTGCTGCTGCCCCCCCCCTTCTCCCTCTCTCCCCTCCCACTCTATGTCTGTTCCAGGCATTCTCTCTCCTTCTCTGTGCCTCCTCCTCTTCTCTGGCCTCATGGCTCTGCTTCCAGCTGTCTGTCTTTCCCAGGTCCTCACTTATCTCCCTTCCCCCAATAAACCCCCTTTTTACCAGATCTGATGCATGGGCGTAATTTCTCAGGGGCATACTTTGGCATGGGCCTGCCAGGTATTCCTTGCCACATTATATTTCATAACACTTGAGATTTTCCCTGACTTTTAATTGTTTAACTGGCAGAGAAAACCAACCTAATCAAGATCCCTAGAGGTAACAGTTATCCCTGAACTGGGGGATGGAGAGAAGTAGATCCCTGGAATTCACTGGTCAGCCAGGGTAAGCCTAATCCATAACCTGTGAGACTCAGACTCAAAAAGTAAGTCTAGAACCATCAAGTGATGTAGAAGAAAGAGTAATAGAATTGATGTTAAAAGGGAAGTACTTTGTGATTTGTGGTGAACCAGCTCAACTCCACCTTAGGCTTGAGAGTCATCGTATAGTAAAGAAAAACTAGGTTCATTCCTCTTTAAGACTAAGTCTGCTTCTCAAGGATTGGGCTACACCCTATTTGTAACACTAACTCCAAATGCTTCTGTACTGCCTGCTCCAGAAAATGGCAAGCATGTCTATGTTTCAAAGGTCTTTATAACCACCTATTGTTATGACTACCTTATAACCACCTTGCAAGCACGTCTTTGCTTCAGGAGGTTATTACAAATAACCTACTGTGCTTATGTTGTTTCTGTTAACCCCATTTATTTGCCAAATCCCTATTTGGAAATCCCCTATCCCTGAGGTATAAAAATCCTGTCTGGAAGACAGGTAGGGGTGGTTCCTGTCTTTAATTCCAGCACTAAGGAGGCAGAGGCAGGCAGATTTCTGAGTTTGACGTCTATAGACTGAGTGCAGGACACCCTGGGATACACAGAGAAACCCTATCTAGGAAAAAAAAAACTACAAATAAACTTGTCTTCCTCACATCCAAGGTTGACCTCTTGAATCATGCCTAGGGGTTGAGGCAGAATCACCCTCTGTACACAAATAAAGAGCTTGCTTTAATTCATTGGCCATCATGATTTGAGTCGGTGGTCTTTCTCCCCATCTTTGAAATTACCTGCTTAGGAGACATTAAATCATATGTAGTAGAACTGAGCTAAGGGAACAGTGCCTCCAAACTATCCCCAGGATAAGTAGTACACTAGCCAGGCCTGTTAGAGACAAGTGGACATTTAGCAGGCTAGGACGTAAGTAAGGATTTGTTCACTGAGCAGCCATTAGGTTCCATTTCTACAACAAAAAACACGCCTCTACCAGGCAGCTCAAGGGGGCAGTGCAGGCCTGCCTGTCTTAAGGTCCCCAGTTCTCTTCTTGAGAAAAGCACGATTCTGTCAGGTGGGCAAGAGGACCTCAGGTCACAACTATTTGAAAAAGCACACCAGTGTACTTCAGATAATTCTGGCAACATCTGTGCTGTGTAAATCTCCCATGTGCCTCAGTGCCCAGACTTGCAGTCTCCTGTCTCTGCTTAAATTATTCAAAGTATAACCTGGGGCCAAAACCTAAAAAAGCTTTAAGGATGACAGCATATGTGGACTACACAAGGCGTGTATAAGCTCACAAAAGCTTCTATTCAAGGCCAGCTCCTCTTTGAGCATGTGGTAGTTTAAAAGAAAATGGCCCCAGTAGGTCCATAGGGAGTGGCACTACTAAGGAGGTGTGGCCTTGTTGGAGTATGTCCCTGGGGGTGGGCTTTGAGGTTTCAGACACTCAAGCCAGGCCTAGTGGCTCATTGTGTCTTCTTGCTGTCTCTGGATCCAGATGTAGAACTCTCAGCTCTTTCTCTAGCACCATGTCTGCCTGGAATCTGCCATGTTTCTGCCATGACCATATGGACTAAACCTCTGAACTGTAAGTCAGCCCAGATTAAATATTTTCCTTTATAAGAGTTGCTGCGGTCAGCCGGGTGGTGGTGGCACATGCCTTTAATCCCAGCACTTGGAAGGCAGAGGCAGGCGGATTTCTGAGTTCGGGGCCAGCCTGGTCTACAGAGTGAGTTCCAGGACAGCCAGGGCTGCACAGAGAAACCTTGTCTCGAAAAACAAACAAACAAAAAAAAGAAAAAAAAAAGAAAAAAAAAGAGATGCTGCGGTCATAGTGTCTCTTCACGGCAATGGAGACCTAACTAAGACAGAGCATTAGCCAGAATTGGATGCTTGCTATTAAGGAGCCTTTTCTTTAGTCTCTAAGTGTGTTTGCTGAGTGACTTCTCACTGGGAACACACCTGATGCCAACTTATGACTTACAGACACACACACACACACACACACACTTGCTCTCGAAAGCACACATGCATACCCTACACAAACATGTACAACACAGAGAGAGAGACAAAGACAGACAGAAACAGAGAGAGACAGAGAGACAGAGATCAGCTCTAAATCTGCATGTTCCTAGTAACAGAGCTTTCAAATACATAAGACAGAGGCTGGGGATGTAGTTCAGTTGATGGAGTGCTTCATTAGCATGCACAAGCCCTAGGGTCAAGTTATAGCACACTACAAACTGAGCACAGTAGCACACATCTGTAATCCCAGCTATCAGGAAGTGTAAGCATCAGTATCAGAAATTCAAGGCCATCCTCTGCTAACTCCATACACAGCAAGTCCCGAAACCTCCAGGGTTTGTCCCCCGCCACCACGCTCTGGGTGCCTTTATTAAAGCACATCACACCTCGTCCATACAAACAGGAAGCCAGCCTTTCACAGAATAATGCCTGCCCCTGTTACCTGTGCTGCTCCTTGTCATTTCTCACTGTAGTCAAATTTGATTCCATTCCTTTGGATTGGTTTGGTTTTTGAACTGGAGGGACCATCTCTTAGGTCGGTTTCATGAGCCCCTACTGTACTGCAGACAGCAGTTTGGAAAAGACTCTGCCGGGCAGTGGTGGTACACACCTTTAACCCCAGCACTTGGTAGGCAGAGACAGGTGGATTTCTGAATTTGAGGCCAGCCTGGTCTACAGAGTGAGTTCCAGGACAGCTAGGGCTACACAGAAAAACCCTGTCTCAAAAAACAAAAAAACAAAACAAAACAAAACAAAAAAAAGGAAAAGACTGCTCTGAAGGGCTGGGCAGGGGAGAGTATCAGGACGTCTCTTTCTTGGAATTGGGTCACTTCTACACTTTGAATAATTTAAGCAGAGACAGGAGACTGCAAGTCTGGGCACTGAGGCATATGGGAGATTTACACAGCACAGATGTTGCCAGAATTATCTGAAGTACACTGGTGTGCTTTTTCAAATAGTTATGACCTGAGGTCCTCTTGACAGAATCGTGCTTTTCTCAAGAAGAGAACTGGGGACCTTAAGACAGGCAGGCCTGCACTGCCCCCTTGAGCTGCCTGGTAGAGGCGTGTTCTTTGTTGTAGAAATGGAACCTGGTCAATCCTGGTGAACAAACACTTATATTCTAGTGTGCTTTTTGTTTGGAGAGTAAAATATATTGTTTTCTTTTGGCATCTAGTTTTCTGTAAGTGTTGACATGTGACTTTGGATAGGGGACCTCCTCCGTTTGGAGAAGCTGTATATCTGTCTCAGGTGGAACTACTGATTGAAATCTTTTAGTAGACACTGCTCTCTGGTGCCTTCTAAATTTTTATTATTTTGAGGAGAGTGAATGTGATGGTTTGTATAGGTGTGGCCCTGGGAGAGGTGTGCCACTGTGTGTGTGGGCTTTAAGACCATACTCCTAGCTGCCTGAAAGTCAGCATTCTGCTAGCAGCCTTCAGATGAAGGTGTAGAACTCTCACATCCTCCTGCACCATGCTTGCCTGGATGCTGCCATGTTCCTGCCTTGATAATAATGGACTGAACCTCTGAACTTGTAAGCCAGCCCCAATTAAATGTCGTCCTTATAAGAGTTGCCTTGGTCATGGTGTCTGTTCATAGCAGTAAAACCCTAACCTAACTAAGACAGTGAGGTTAATAAAGACATTTTAATATAGGGTTTAAACACACAGATTAACAAAGAAGATTTTTTGAAGGTTTATTTGTCATGTATTTGATGTATGAGTGCTTTCTCTGCATACCCACATGCACACCAAAAGCAGGCACTGGATCTTTTTACTGATGGTTGTGAGCCATCATGGGGTTGCTAAGAATTGAACTCAGGACCTCTGGAAGAGCAGAGCAGCCACTGCTTTTAACACCAAGCCATCTCTCCAGCCCCAAGAAAGAAGATTTTAAGTACTGAAAGTTAAGAGCAAAAGAGACAATCAGGAAAAGATCAAGACATACTCAAGTGTAGACATGGGCTTCTCAAGACAGTCACCTATTTTTATTTGGGATTGGAGGGAGAGGCAGTCAGTGTCAGCCACTCTGTTTTAGGAGTTCTGAAATCTGAAAAAAAAAAAAGCCAAGACTAGGTGGTCTCCTGATCCCTGAAGCTTTAAAAGCTTCCAGTGGTGGAACACATCTCTGAAAAGAAATCGACAGACAAGATGACAGGTAAGGCAGAAAAATGTAGGTGGTTAGAAGGTAATCTCCATTATGGTTATGGAAGGGCCAGGAGATTTTCTAGCCATAAGCTAAGTGAGATGATACTACAGAGGCTTACTTTTAAAGAGTGACCAAGCAAGCTGCGGAGAAGGCTCAGCAGGTACAAGCACTTGTAAGCCACATGTTCTAGTTTGCCTTCTGTTCAGTGATAAATATTATGATCAAACAAACAACTCAGAGGAGGAAAGGGTTTCTTTCAGCTCTAAGACTCTCAGTCCATCCTTGAGGGAAGACAGGACAGGAAGTCAAGCAAGAACGGAAGCAGAAACCGTGGAGGAATATTGCTTCCTAGCTTACTCTCTGGTTTAAACTCAACTAGCTTTCTTATGCAGCCCAAACTCACCTACCTAGGGATAGTATTGCTCACAGTGGGCTGGGCTCTTCAGTAATGATCATCAATCATTTCTCAGTTGAGACTCCTTCAGATGACTGTAGGCTGGTCAAATTGACAGCTGAGGGTAACCAGAACACTGTACAAGCCTGATATTTGAGTTTGATCCCCCGAACCTATGGTGGAAGAAACTTATGTGGATTCATGTAGCAAGGCTTCTGAAATAAGCCAGAAAATGTCCCCAAGGTCTCCAAGTTCCCTGCCATTTGCCACCAGTGGGCAAATTAGGGTGTAGCATGACTGACTTTCTTTAATGTCCAAAGCTTTCACTATGTGGATGAGCCTTAGTAGACCAACTATATACAAGTCTCAGCAAGCTTGATGGTCAGACTATCACAGCACTGGTGTGATATCCTTAGCACTTGGGGCTAAGGATCTTTGACAAATTCTAAGGGTCTACTCATTAACCATAGTTTCTTGGGATGGAATTATTATACCTAGTCTGCCTCTTGGTTCCTGATGCTAAAATTCTTTCCCTGAGAGAGATGTAAATGACTTCTACCCACTTACTTATCCTAAAGTCCCATCAACAAAACCAAAGTACATCTCCACCAAACTTCACTCTGGGTGACCAAGGAGTTTATTGGGCTTACATACAGAGCATGGATGAGGGGTTAGTGATAGGAACATGCATGACCCCAAAGCAGTCACATGGTAAGGTGTACATGTGGCATGACTGCCTGTGACTTTGTAGATGGAAACCCCCCTCCCCTGCCCCAGCCTCTAGTCCTCCCCATCCTATATACCTGTCTTAGTTAGGATTTTACTGCTGTGAACAGATACAATTTTTATAAAGAACAACATTTAATTGGGCTGGCTTACAGGGTCAGAGGTTCATCAGTCCATTATCAAGATCCTGAGGCCACCTGAGGCTAGTGAGGGCAGAATTGTGTATGGGGAGGAATAGCCAGATACTCAGGTGAGGGTCCAATGATCACCTATACCCCTTCTTCTCTGATTAATACCCCACAGACCAGATCCAAGTGGCTGCCTGCAGGCAGCACAGCTGATGGTACAGAGATGGTGACTGTTTGGCTTGGAGGATAGTCTTGTACAACAATCCCCCAAGCAGAAAGAGAGGTGTGGTGCCCTTTATTGAATTCTGTCAGTACTGGGGAATGTCTGTGCTTCATTCAGTACTTGGTCTTTTGAATCAGTTTATTCCCTGAAACAGCATCCTTTGAGTGGGACTTATACCAACATCAGTATTGGAGGCTGTCTGACAAACCATGGTGTACACATCACTGTCAGGGCCCTGTAACTTCATGATCTTTATGGATGTTTTGATGGCTTGAAGACTCTGGCAAGGGCTAGGGATACAGCTTAGTGGTAGAGGGATTGCTGAGCATGCGTGATCCCTAGTACTGGAAGATGCTGGCAAAGGGGTGGGGGGAGCTTCAGCCAAAACTGCCCCTTGGCATTTGGGGTGAGTTTCCTTCCTGACGATGGTTACCAAGAACACCTCTTAGTCT
The DNA here is from genome assembly GCF_004785775.1 of Grammomys surdaster. Taxonomy (NCBI): domain Eukaryota; kingdom Metazoa; phylum Chordata; class Mammalia; order Rodentia; family Muridae; genus Grammomys; species Grammomys surdaster. The sequence continues at coordinate 208,481 of NW_021605195.1, read as the reverse complement.
GTTCCTGGGTTTTGGTTGGAAAGGAGCACCTTCCCTATCACTACAAACAACAGCGCATCACTTCATTCTCCGGGGTCCCGGGACTGCCTAGGGTGTTTGCCTCATTTACAGGCATGCTGGTTTTCATGGGAATGGCCCCCATGGGCTCATAGATTGGAATTCTTGATCCCCAGAGTGTGGAATTGTTTGGGAAGAATTAGGAAGGATAGCTTTGCTGAATGAGATGTGTCACTGGGGGCAGGCTTTGAGGTTCCAAGTCTCTTGCCATTCACAGTGTGCTCTCCCTCTCCCCCTCCCTCCCCCTCCTCTCTCTCTCTCTCTCTGTGTGTGTGTGTCTGTGTGTGTGTGTGTGTTTGTGTGTGTGCTTGTAAATCAGGATGTGCATTCTCGGCTACCGCTCCAGCGCCATGCCTGCCTGCCTGTCTGCTGCTCCCCTCCCCACCATGATGGTCATGAACTCTAACCCTCTATAATTATGAGCTTCAACTTAAATCATTTCTTTTCTAAGTTGCCTTGGTCATTATCTTAGTTACCATTCTATTACTGGAAAGAGATATCATGACCAAGGCAGCTTAAAAAGAAAGAGTTTATTGGAGACTTGCTTACAGTTTCAGAGGGTTGGAGTCCTGGGACCATCATTGCTGTGATTTAACAATGACCAAAACCAACCTTGAGAGGAAAGGGCTTATTCAGCTTACTGGTTATAGTCTATCAACAAGGGAAGCCAGGGAAGGAGGTCAAGGCAGGAACATGAAGGCAAGCAGAGACCACAGAGGAATACTGATTCCTGGCTTGGTTCCTCTGGCTTATTCAACTACATCTTTTATATAGCTCAAGTCCACTTACCTAAGGATGGAGATGCCCACAGTGAGGCTAAGGCCTTCCTACATCAATTAGCAATTAAGAAAATGCCCCCTTGGCCGGGTGGTGGTGGTGCACGCCTTTAATCCCAGCACTTGGGAGGCAGAGGCAGGCGGATTTCTGAGTTCGAGGCCAGCTTGGTCTACAGAGTGAGTTCCAGGACAGCCTGGGCTATACAGAGAAACCCTGTCTCGAAAAACCAAAAAAAGAAAGAAAGAAAATCCCCCCAAAGACGTGGTCACAGGCCAATCTGATGTAAGCAATTCTTCAATTGAGGGTCCCTCTTCCCAAGTAATTCTGGGTTGTATCAAGTGGCTGGCTGGAATGAACCAGGCCAGGATCAAACTCAGCCCCTTGGGCTTGGGGATGGTCATCTCTGTTCTGCTGTCATTCTTCCGGGTTGTGGTGTTGCTGCTGCACTCTGTCTGGCTGAGCCTGAGTAAATCATTGTGACCCTCGAGGCTACTCTGTATCATGTGATAAACACCAAGCATATTTGCAGGCTGACAATAATGCCCCTTATTCTTACAAAAGTCACACACATTGGGCTCATTGTTAAGGTATTCAATGGGCCTTCCATGGTGCCTAGTATCCACAGACATCTGTTAGGGTAGACTATGATCTTTTAAACGCCCTCACCAATGGTGTGATAAAAGATGGAACCCAGGGTCCCAGCTTGCCAGTCCCAAATGTCTTAGACCTATATCCCTAGCTCCTCAGAAATCTTTAAGGACTTCTAACCCTGCTCTCCTCAAGACCACTGCTCACCCCAGGCCTACCAGCTTTAGTAAGTCAATTTGGCCACTGAATACAGTTGGCCTAGAAAGAGATTGCATTTCCCACCAAGTTTTAAAAAAAAAATGTATGGTAGTCCCCTGACAGGACAAGACAGTGCAGTGGTTCCTCCATCTTGTCTTCTTGCTGAGGCCACTTCAGGTTTAACTAGAATTTCATCTCCTTGATGTAGCATTCCATGGAAAATTACCCAACTCTATTCTGGAAACCCAAGGTCAAGATGCCCCAAGCTAACTTTTGTTAAATCGCATGCTTGTGCAAACCTCACTGGCCGGCTGACTTATCTCTCAATCTGTTGAACTGCCTGCTTATGCAAACCTCTCCCTCTAGCTAACAGCTTATCTTAGCTTCTAACCACCTGCTTTCAGATTGCCCAAAACCTTCCTCTGCAGCTGCCAGGTAATACGACAGGGCGTGGGCTTTGTCTATAAAAGCCCCTTGCTCTAAATGCTCAGTGACCCTTGGATCCCTGAATATCTGAGTGTAATTGCAGCTAGCCGGAATAAGTACTTTCAATTGGCTATAAACTGTGTCTACCTGGCCAACCATGGTGGGCTCCCTGTAACAAGAGAAGGCCGGTACACTGGAAGATGCCTGAAGCTTCAGCACTCCAGGACTTTTTTAGGTTGAGCTTAGCCCACCAGTCAATGTGGCTTGGATTTGTCTTGAAGACAAGGAAGAAGCACCATGCCCAGACACAGCACAGGGAGAATTCAGAATTACCAAAAACTGGAGCTGGAGCGATGGCTCAGGAGTTAAAAGCATGGGCTGCCCTTTTAAAAGACTCAGATTCAGGACTCGGCACTTACATGCCAGCTCACAACTGCCTGTAACTACAGAAAAATCCTCCGATACTCTCTCTGGCCTTTAAGGCCAGCAGGCACGTACGAAGTACAGGGACATACTAATCTGTGCTACCTAGAAACAAACAAAATAATACAAAAAAAAACAGCCACAAAAAATCCACAGCAGAGGGACCCAGCTGACACAATTTCACACTGAATAACTGTCAGCACGTTTGGATAGATGTCTGCCTAACCCATGGTCATCACTCACTGACTCAAGTGGACAAAAAATGTCCCTAGCAAGTACTATGGACTAACAGCCCTCAGATAAGCTCTGCAAAGATGAGGCCTAGACTCAACTATTCAAATAGAGCTGGGAACTCTGAGGTGTTCCCCGAGGACCACGTTGGACACACCATTCATTTGTATTCCCTGATGGACAAGTGTCATCATGCTGGTATGAAGAATAATAGCCCGTCCCTTCACCAATGGACTGCTTCTTGCTTTTACCCACTTGTGGTTTGTCTTCAGCCCATGGTACCTGTTGTGGTTTTCATTTGGTACATACCCCCATATCCTAGCATACAACACACAACATATAATATATACACACACAAACACACATATGTACATATGCCTGCATACACAGGCTCATGGTTTGAATGTTTGGTCCAAAGCTGGAGAGATGGCTCAGTAGTTAAGCACTGGCTCCTATCCCAGAGGATTTCAATTTCCAACAGGCACATGGTGGCTTACCACTACCTGTAACTCCAGGCCCAGGGGACCTGCCACTCTCTACTGGCCTCTAAGGGCACCAGGTATGTACAAAGTACACAGACATAACACTTGACTGCTTGGTCCCCAGCTATGGAGCTATTTTGAATCCTGTGACTGGCAGAAGATTCCTAGCAACAGGCCATTTGAAGGTGGTCCTCACCTTTGGTTGAGGCCTCTTTGTCCTGCTTTTCCATCCTTTATCAGATGAATAAAGCCCAGGCTCACACTTCCATAGCCACAGATTGAGCCACTCTGCCTACCTTCCCTGCCATGGTGGACTAAAATTTCTCTGACACCATGAGCCAAAATCATGGCACCAAACATTGATGTAAGCGTATCACTCTATTTACCTAACTACCTAGCTACCTACCTAGCTAGCTAGCTAGCTATCTTCCAGAGTCTTACATAGCCTAAATTGGCTTCAAACTCACAATGTAGCTGCAGATGACCTTGAACTTCTGAGCTTCCTGCCTCCACTTCCCAAGTGCTAGGATTACAAGCACACACCTCTGTTCCCGGTCTTCAGTGCTGCTAGGGTTCCAACCAGGGCTTTCTGCATGCCAGGCAAGCCTTCTACCCACTGAGCCATACTCCATTTGTAAGCTTGCCACTTTTGATCTCAACTTCCTCTTTGTCCTATCTGTTCTCAACACTTATTTTTTCTCAGCTATCCAAGTTAAGGGATATTTGTAGGATGTTATACAGAATTTTTGTGTATTTGTAGTTGAAGGTTTCTGAATTGGCGTGCAGCAGGTATAACCTCCTTGGTTATCTGTTTCTTCTTCCTACTACAGTCCTCAAACTCTTAGCTTCTGCCAGTTCAGTTTCTGCATTTTTATATGCTTAGTGGTGGTGGTGTCGGGGTTCTAGCTCTTATGTCCCTAGCTGGTAGCTTCTCTTTCTTGAAATAAATTCGGCTTCTTTTGTCATCTGTTTTACCATCTGTTGTGATGGTTTGAACCAGAATGACCCCCATGGGCAAATAATTTTAATGCTTAGTCATTAAGGAGCAGTACTATTTGAAGAGATTAGGAGGTGTGGCCTTGTTGGAGGAAGTATGTTACTAGGGGTGGGCTTTGAGGTTTGAAAACCTATGCCAGGCTCAGAGTCTCTTCTTCCTGCTGTCTTGTGGATCCAGATATAGAATTCTGAGCAACTGCTCCAGCATCACGTCCACCTGCACACCATCATGCCCTTGTCATGATGATAATGGACTAGGCTAAGCCTCTGAAACTGAAAGCCAGCCCCAATTAAGTTGCCATGAACTGAGTGGTGATGGCTCCAGCCTTTAATTCCAGCACTTGGGAGGCAGAGGGAGGTGAGCCTGGTCTACAGAGTGAGTTCTAGGACAGCCAAGTCTACATGGGGAAACCTTGTCTGGAAACACACACACACACACACACACACACACACACACACACACACACACACACACACAGAGTTGCCATGATCATGGTGTCTGTTCATAGCAATGGAAACACTAAGACAGATAAGCTTTTTAAATAGTTGACATATTCATAGATGAATATTCATAGTTGCTGAGATATTCAATCCTATTTTTCATTTTTATAGCTGTAAGCATTGAGAAGAATGAGTCTTAAACAGCAACAGAAGATGTTCTGCTACCTTTGTTCTCTGAACACCTTTTTTGAAGGAAGCAACTATGTTCAGGGCACATGCCAAAGAGGGACATTTAATAGAAACTCCTCTTATAAACGCAGGGCCATCAAATTTCCCAAAAATAGGAGGCACTTTCATTCACACTGGATTCTATAACACATTCACTGAAAACGTGAAAAGTTCCAGGTAGGGAGGCAGAGGCAAGCAGATGCCTGAGTTCAATAGCAAGTTATAGGTCAGTCAAGACTACATAGTGAGGCTCTGTCTCAAAAACGAGAGGGGGTGGGGAGAGACAGAGTCGGGGGGAATAATGCATAGTATCTCTTGGATGGAGGGAAGCAATATGAAAGATCACCCCAGGCTGGCTTGGAACTCCCTTATATAACCGAGGATGACTTTGAACAGAGGGTTCCTATCTTCACCTCCCTAGTGTTGGAATTACAGACAGGAACCAGTGTGGACTGCTTGTGTGGTGGGCTGGGTTGCTCCCACACTTCTACAGTCTCTAGCCTCGAGATCAGTTTGGACTTGACAATCTGTGGCTAAGTCTGGGAATCAGAAAGACACAAAAAAGGGCAACTGCCTCTGCTCAGGATACCAGGTGTGGACTTTATACAATATAGACTCACCTAAGAAGGGAGCCTCGCTGAGGAAGTTTCTAGATTATGCTGGCTTGGAACTGTGTTGCCACAGTTCCGTGGGCAGTGTCCTGGAAAGCACTCACAGCTGTGTGATAAGATAAAACTGTATGCAGACTGGACTGAATAATTCTAGTCGATGAACGTGAGCCTTTTCCGTAGACCTGGCTTTTTCCACAGCCCAGATTCACTCCATAAATGCCAACCTTCCCAATGCCCAAGATATAGAAAGGTGGCCAAACTAAGGATTGTTATGATCCAAATTTCTAAATGTTTTTCTTCTTTCTTGTTTTTTTTTTTCTTTCATCTCCCTGGTCCCCTTTAAAAGTTTTTTATGGCAGAGTGTCATGTAACTCAGGCTGGTCTGGAACTACTCACTATGTATCACATGGTGTCAAAGATGACCTTAAAGTCCCAATCTCCTAGCCTCCATCTCCAAAGTGCTGGGCCACCCTGGCAGCTCCTAAATGACCTACACTCAATCCTTGCAGTTGACTGGGCTTGCTATCCCTGCTGTGTTCCAATCCATTCCTTCTGACATCTCTACCTGGCTCTGCTCTTCTGTGGGATTCAGGCCTGGCAACAGCTAGCCAACTCTCTTTCTGTACACTACAAGGGGTTCATGGGCTCAGCACTGTCTCAACCACCTAACCTAGTCTGTTTTACTTCAGCTTTGGTTACCATGGCACTGTGTTGGGAGCCGACTCTTAGCCGAAAGTGGCTATCATCTTTACAGCCATCTCGAGCCATATACCCTGACAAGAGACTTGTTTCAACAGCCTGCAATAGCTGAGCACAGTCTGATAAACATCTTGTTACACTGTTTAGTGCCCCCAGCTGCCAGGTGCTCCTGGTATCCATGGCTACAAGGCACGTGATGTAGTGGCTTCAGTTGAGATTGTGCACGAGGGCAAGTCACGTGGTAAAGGGTATAAATACCCAGGATTTCCCTTCTATAAAGAGAGTAGAGCAGTAGAGAGTAGAGGAGTAGAGGAGTCGAAGAGGTAGAGGTAGAAAGTAGGAGGTAGTAAGGAGTAGGAGATAGTAGGAAGTAGGAAGTAGAGGAAGGAGAGAAAAAGTGAGAGGTGTCAGGAGACTGAAGGAGTGAGAATATAGTAAGAAGATAAGAAAATAAAGAAGACTTGAAGAGACTCCACCGGACTCTGGCTTGTATCTATCTTTTGCGTCTCTCGCCCCTTTTTTCCCCTTCCTCCGTCCCCACGTTCTCTCTTGCTAGACCCTGACCTGCCGACCGGAGCAGCAGAACCGGCCGGCCTTTACAAAGTAGCAGAACCTGACGGCCGTTACAAAAAAAACGGCAGTTACAGCACTGGAAGCCTACAAATGCTATTTCCGATACAGCTTTGCTAGCTGGATTTTGATAGGATGTTGTCACATCAGACTAAAAGGCAGTAAGAAGGGGAACACTATCAAGCTCCCAGGATAGCAATGACCAGCCCTGTCAGGCCACCTAAGTAGTGAGAATAGGCTTGTGCCCTCAGGCCCTGAATAGCAGTAACTTCCTCATACTGCTCGCAGGCTCTCCCTAAAGGAGAGCAGCTGTTTCCTTGTGTCTGGGGCCCAACAGCCCCTAGCTCCTCTAACCTTAATACCTTCCTCATTCCCTGTATAAAGCCTTCCCTGCCTGAAATAGTCACCACACGGGGTTTGGATGCTGTTTTGAGACAGGGGCACCTGTATCCCAGACTGAGTGTCTCACTGTTCTGCCTGCTCCTCCGGAGTGCCCCGATTTCAGGTGTATACCACCCGAATCTGGCTTACCAGTGCTGAGGGGTACCATGCATGGGAGGCAAACATTCTACTGACTGAGTTACAGCCCCGAGTCCCTTTGTACATGGTAGTTTGGGTTTGTTTTACTAGAAATAAACACCACCATTCTCCAGCAACCTTTTAAATCTCTCTAAGTCATATCTGAAAGCATGTGAGTTTTACCCAAAGAATAACTCAGCACTTCCTGAGGTCAGAGATGCCTTGGCCTCTGGACGTTTAGAAGAGATAGAAGTGTCCTAAGATAACTACTGCAAATCGACCAGAGATAAATTTCATAAAACCAGTAGGTTTTCTTTCTTTCTTTCTTTTTTTTATTTGTCAGATATTTTCTTAACAGTTTAGGGGCAGACATGGTAGTACATGGCCTCAATCCCAGCACTCAGAAGGCAGAGGCAGGCAGGTCTCTGTGAGTTCAAGGCCAACCAGGGCAGTAACTTATGGATAGTGAGAAAGTGTTTCAAAACCCAAACCTACAAACAGCCATAGGATATACTAATAGCAGGAAGTGCAAGGTGCCAAAAGTCCTAAATAATTACAGATGCAAAAGTCACAGGGAAAAGGAAATGGCTGAACCTGGATTCAAGCCATTTCCATACATCATTTTCATACAGATGGGAGAAATGAAATCAGATAGAGGGCTGGGGCACAGTTCAGTTGGTCAAAGTGTTGGCTATGTACGCATGCTTAAGGACCCGAGTTCCAGAGGAAAACCGGCCAGAAGTGGTGTTTGTAATTGCAGTGCCGGGAAAGTGGAGGTGCGCAGATCCCTGGGGCTCTGTAACCAGCAGGCCTAGCCTAATGATGTGAACCCCAGGCCAGTGAGAGAGAGAGACCTTGTCGCAAAACCAAGCCAAAGAGGATGCACCTGGGGAGGGATTCCATCTGAGGTTGTCCTTTGGTCAGACATTTTGGCCAGATAGTTCTGGGGACACTTTTGTCTCTTCTAAACGGCCAGAGGCCAAGGCATCTCTGACCTCAGGGAGTGCTGAGTTATCATTCTTTGGGTAAAACTCACATGCTTACAGATATGATTTAGAGAGATGCTGGAGAATAGTGGTGCTGATTATATGGTATTGAGAATAGTTGTGGCAAAACAAACGAACGAACCAACAAACCAAGCCACCATGTACAATGGGGCTGGGTCTGTAGCTCTGTCACTAGAATGTCAGCAAGGATTTGAGGTCTGGCTCCTCCTACTCATGCTGCTCCCCCACCCACGCCCCAGGCCAATACTTCCTGGAGTTGGTTGGGGGTGGGATCTAAGCTTGGAATCAAGAAAGGAGGTAGGTGGGGCCTCTGTCTAGAATGTGCTGGCATGAGTTACTTTTGTCAGGCTGGTACCTGTCCATCTGGAACAAGGAAAGTTTGTTTTCATCCAGGGATCTATCATTTTTTTTTTTAAAGACATTCTTTTTATTTATTTATTTTCAAAGATTTATTTTTTTATGTATATGAATACATTGTAGCTGTCTTCAGAAACACCAGAAGAGGGTATCAGATTCTATTGCAGATGGTTGTGAGCCACCATGTGGTTGCTGGGAATTGAACTCAGGACCTCTGGAAGAGCAGCCAGTGCTCTTAACCACTGAGCCATCTCTCCAGCCCCGGGATCTATCATTTAAGGAGAAGGAAAGGAAAATGGACAGTGTCCAAAGGCAGGAAATTTGCTGCACCTCTATCTATGTGATGTATACATGCTGTCTTAGAGAGCAAAGCACGGGCTGGGAAGATGGCTCACCCAGTGTGGTGGGTCTCAACCTGGGGGTCTCAATCCCTTTGGGGGTCGCATACCAGATTTTACAATACAATTCATTATAGCAAAATTATAGTAACAAGGCTGTAATGAAAATAATGTACGGCTGCAGTCACGACATTTGGAACTGTAATAAAAGGTCACAGCATTAGAAAGGTTGAGACAGGCTCAGTGCATAAAGTACTTGTTTTACAAGCATGAAGGTCTGAGGTCAAACCTCCAGAACCCACATAAAAGCCTGGTATGGTGGTCTACATCTGTAATCCCAGCTCTGGGGGATGAAGACGGGTGGTTCTGGGGGCACCTGCTGGACAGCCAGTCTGGTCCAAACTGAGAGCTCCACGTTTAGTGAGAGATTCTGTCTCCAAAAATGTAAGACAGTGATTAAGGAAGCCCTCTGATATTGGCCTCAGGCCTCCACATCACATACCACATGTGCATATAACAACACACACACACACACATACACACACACACACACACACACACACACACACATAATCTAGACAGATCAAAGCAATTGGGTACAGAGCTGGCTGAGTGACCAAAGCTAAAACTCTGTCACTGCATTCACCCCAATGTTGTCTTGGAGGAGAGCAGGACATTTGACTTTCCTGGGCTACCAGAGAGAGTTACTCCAGGAATCCCAGGCCTGCTGAAGCGGGTATTTAACTTCTAAGCCACCATCTCTTCTGTTTGTCAACTGGAATGAGAAGAATTCCCAGATAAAGTGCTTGGTGCTTCGTAAGCCCAGGACCAATGTGAACACGGCTCTAGTGTGGACTGTAGCCCTAGTACAGCTGAAGAGCTTCTAACAGCTGGCTGCAGCAGTTAGGGCTTCTACGGCTGTTATAAAACACCGTGACCAAAAGCAGCTTGGGAAGGAAAGGCTTTGTTTTAGCTTACATGTCAGTTTATTATGAAGGGAAGTTGGGGCAAGCATTCTAGGTAGGATCCTGGAGGCAGGAACTAAAGCAGTGACTAAGGAGATGTGCTACTAACTGTCTTGCCCTTTCTGGCTTGATGAGTTTGTTTTCTTACACACCCCAGGTCCATCTGCCTAGGGATAGTAACCACCCACAACAGGCTGGGCTCTCCCTAATAAATCATTAAGAAAATACCTCACAACCTTGCCTACAACCCGATCTTATGGAGGAGGCATTTTCTCAACTGTCAGTTCCCCTGTTGTGACATACCCACCAGAAAAGACTACTCAGACATGGGTTTAAGCCAATAAAAGGTCTTTATTAGCTGGCCAGCGAGTATACTGGGTGTGTGGGGTCCCAGTGTAGCACCAAACCTTTCTCAGGGTGAGCTTTTGAGCACAAAAACCACCTTCTGGATTGACATACTTCAGTTAACAAGAACAGTTAGCTAGAAGTAGAAGTACAGAAGCCAAAAAGCAAGGTTAATAGATTTAAGGACTCTTATGGATTAGGTTTTTGTTCTCTTTTGGCTGGTGGTACTTTCTATGTGCTGGGTTCTATGGGCTGTATGGTACTTCCATGAGTTATGCTAGAGGTCTGGGGACCTGAAACACGTCCTCTCAGAGAACTCTAGCTTATGTGAAGCTGCCAAACACTAGTCAGCACAGGTATTAAAGGAGAGCAAGACACAAGGAGATGAAGATCCATTTTTTCCTGGAGAAGAGGGAGAGAGTAGCCTTGGAGAAGTTTGAAGCAAGGGAAGCTGGAAAGCAAAGCTAAGTCGACTTTTGTTTTGACACAGGGTCTCACTATGTAGCCCAGGCTGGTCTTAAACTCCTCACAGAGATCTGCCTGCCGTGTGCTGGGATTGAAGGCAGGTACCACCACAATTCACCTCTTGGCTTAGAATGGTTCTGGTAACTGATGTGCTGGAGTGGCCAATGAGCTGGAACCGCTATAGAACCAATGCTTCACCATCAGCCCTGGTTAATGAGGGATAGATACTGTGTCACCAACACTGAATGTGGGGCATCCACATTAGGCATGCCCTATCACCCAGAGAGACTTGAGTCGAAACTTGGAGGCTCTGTCTGCTAGCACTGAGGTATTTGTGGTAGGCCAATGGATGTCTTGTCAGCTTGCAAATAGGGAAGTCCTCAGAATTTTCATCAGTCTTCATTTTTCCCCCCTGGAATTCTGTCCTAACTATCATCTGTATTTATTTCTGTTAAGATTCATTGTATCTTAGTATTTACATGTATATGTGTGTGAGTGTGTGGAGGCCAGAAGAAGGTATCAGACCCCAGAGCTGGAGTTATAGGTGGTTGGGAGCTGTCTAGACATGGGTGCTGCAAACTGAACTGTGGTCCTCTGAAAGAACAGCAAGAACTCTTAACCGCTGAGCCATCTGTTCAGTCCCTATCATTTGATCTTATTTTAAAAATTGTTTGTGGGCAGTGATGATGCACGCCTTTAATCCCAGCACTTGGGAGGCAGAGGCAGGCAGATTTCTGAATTCGAGGCCAGCCTGGTCTACAGAGTGAGTTCCAGAACAGCCAGGGCTACACAGAGAAACCCTGTCTCGAAAAACCAAAAAAAAAAAAAAAAAGTTTAAAAAAAATTGTTAAGTTAGGGCTGGAGAGATGGCTCAGTGGTTAAGAGCACTGACTGCTCTTCCAGAGGTCCTGAGTTCAATTCCCAGCAACCACATGGTGGCTCACAACCATCTGTAATGATATCTGATACTCCCTTCTGGTGTGTTTGAAGACAGCTAGCTATAGTGTATTCATATACATAAAATAAAATAAAAAATCTTTGAAAAAATTGTTAAGTTACATTTATTTATTGGTTGTGGATGTATATGGGCAAGGCCACATGTCTCTAGTAAGACAGAGAAGGGAGGGAAAGTCTGAGTGAGGCCTGAGATGGACTTCCTGCTGGTGGGGAGCCAGTGTTCAGGAAAGCCCATTGCCTTCCTCACCCACTCCTACCTATGGATGCCCTTTCTCTTCCCATTCATTTGATTCCCAAGTGACAGATTCACTTAATGACCATGAAATAGTTTAAAGCCCCTGGAGAATGTAATGAAACATGATGAATATGGCATGTGATACATTTTTCTGAACAACAAATTGCAGTAATAAATGTCCCTCGAACACTGAATAGGAAACATGTAAAATATTTAATTTTAAAAAGCATTCTGGTAATGCATGCAAATAACTAAGAGGCAGGGTCAAATTAAGATGCAAAATAGTAGCTATACACAAAGACATCTATGAGGGCTGGAGTAGCCAGTGAGGAGTATTAAAGACAAATAGCATGGAATGTGACTCAAAATATTTTTCTTACATGCATAATAAAGCATGCTATTCATGTTTAAGGTTCCTGCAAACTGAAATGAAGAGAGCAAATTACACTTTACATAATGGTGCTTTGAAAAGGCATTTGGAGCTTTACAAAAAAAATAGAAATTAAAATGAACTACTGCTTTGGCATGGCCTTTTGTTTGTGGCTGGCTGCGTGTTTGTGTGGGTGCAGGTGTATGCAAGTGCATGTACATGTGGAGACCAGAGGTCAGCCTTGGGCCATGCTCCAAGAGCCAGCTACTCCCCCACCCGTATTGATTTAACTCTTTGCGGGTGTGTAGGAGGAGCTAATGTGGGAGGAGTTAGGAGAGGAAGAGCAGGAGTAAGGAGGAGAGGAGGAAAAAGAAGAGGAGGAGCTAGGAGAGGAGAGAGAGAGGCGGATGTTCATGTGTCTGTAGCAGTCAACGGTAGTTGGTATATTTAGGCTGAGTATTGGGTTACACTTCTGATTGTATGGGTATCTTGTTACTGATCATTACCATATATGTAAGCCTTTGATTAATCTATAAGAATTAGAGTCTCATTCTCTTACTGGGCCCGCATGGATGGCGGGATGGTCTGGGCAATGCCCTGCCTTACGGAGACAGCGTGGAAGATTGGCAGAGCCATCTTTCATGCTGGCGTCTCGTGGGTGGCAGGGCTGGTGTTTCTTTTCTGGCCATTTCTAGCTGTGGCACACTGTGGCCTCCGGCCGAGAAACATGATGGCCAAGCTAGGCAGAGCTGCTGCAGCTTAGCTAGTCGGCTCAACCAGAGGCCGAGTTGAAATCATTTCTTCAACAGGGGTGGTACTTGCATCCCACAGATGACAACCTGAGGAGTCCATCCTCTCCTTCCAACATATAGGTTTTAGAACTTGAGCTCAGGTCACCAGGCCATCTTGTAGACCCCAACCTTGTTCCATAAGACAGTGTCTGCCTCCTCCGGTCTGGGATTGCAAACTCAGTACCACCATGCCTGGCAATTTGACATGGCAATTTCTAGGGATGGAACTCATGTTTGCATGCTTGTATGACAGGCACTTTACCAAATGAACCACTGCCCCAGCCCTGCCATGACTTTTTGGGTTGTTCTATTTATTTGTTTTTGGTTTGTTTTGTTTTTTCAAGACACAGCTTCTCTGTGTAGCCCTGGCTGTCCTGGAACTTGGTCTGTAGGCAAGGCTGGCCTCAAACTCACAGAGTACAACTGGCTTTCTTTTTCCTTCTTGACACTGGTTTGTTTAAACCCTTATGGGTTTCCAAGGTACTGTCTTAAGTGACCACCTTCTCCAAAGACGCCTGTAGTATTTCTTAGCTCTACTACTTGTTTGGCACTAAGTGAGTGGCTATTCTATGCCAAGTCCTGAACTAACTAATTCAAGGACAATTACTTAACTAAAGACAACAATCCTTAAATTAGCAATATCATGCCAAATTACATTAAAGGAAGAGGAGGAGGGAGAGGAGGAGGAGGAAGGGGGAAAAGGAAGAGGAAGAGGAGGAAGATTTCAAATCAATGATGCTGCTCTCTTATTAACCACAGCTGATTTTTCCACTCCAGCTAACTAGCATCTCCTGTCCTAGGACAACAAAGATTTGTCTTCCCAATTCTTAATCAAAAACATCACATGAACTGGCCTGATAGTCTTCCTTTCACTGCCTTTTTTTATATTACCCAGGACCATCTGCCCAGTGGTGGCACCATTTGTGGGGGGATAAGCTCTCTTCTATAGTTGGTCTTTGCTACTTTGAAGGTTTTTCTTTTTCTCACCCTTTATCCCCTCACCTCTTTCACCCATCACTAGACTCCTCCATCAGTTAGCAACCAAGAAAATGTTCCACACAGGCCCATTGGCCAGGCTGATAGAGACAACTCCTCAAATGAGGTTCCCTCTTCCTAGGTGCCTGTAGGCTTGTGTGGAACAGGCCTATAAACCCAACACTCTGGGAGGTGAGGCAGGAAGATCAGGAGTTCAGGGTCATCTTTAGGTATTATATTATTTCTCTAGAGTAACAAATTTATAGAATAAACATCATTTATAGAAAGGAAATTTATTAGAAAGGCTTACAGGCTATGGTCCAGCTAGTCCAATAATGACTGTCTACTAACAAAAGGTCCAAGAATCTAGTACTTGTTCAGTGCACGAGGGTTGGACATGTCAGTTGGTCTTCAGTATATGTCTGAATCTCAAAGAAGTAGGCTTCAGTGCCAATGAAGGAATGGACTTGCCAGCAAGAGTGAGAGGACGTAGGCAAAGAACAAGCTTCCTTCTTCTATGTCCTGTTTCATATAGGCTGCCAGCAGAAGGCAGGGCCCAGATTAAAGGTGGGTCTTCCTACCTTAAATATCACGATTAGAAGTGGATCTTCCCATTTCAAATTAAGCAAAAATCCCTCACAGGTATGACCTTCCAGTTTTGGGGGTTTAGTTAATTCCAGGATTAGTTGATAAATAATAACTGCCATCACAGGTATGTACTAAGTTCAAGGCTAGCCTTGGAGACATGAGGCCTTGTCTCAAAACAACAGAAACAACAACAATCTTTTCTCTGGGGCACAGCTCAGTGGTAGAATATACACTTAGTCTTTATATGGCCCCAGCCCAAAGAGAGACAGAAAAATGAACTTTATGCTATTAAAAATTACCCACTGGCCGGGCGGTGGTGGTGCACGCCTTTAATCCCAGCACTTGGGAGGCAGAGGCAGGCGGATTTCTGAGTTCGAGAGTTCGAGGCTAGCCTGGTCTACAGAGTGAATTCCAGGACAGCCAGGGCTATACAGAGAAACCCTGTCTCGAAAAACCAAACCAAATAAATAAATAAATAAATAAATAAATAAATAACCCACTGATCAAGGAAACATCTCTTTACAACAGAGGAGACCACCTACAGAAAATCACAGACAGTCCTCAGAGTTGTGGAGCATGGTCCCAGTTGATACATCTAGGAAACACTCCAATACATAAGGCTCAGGAAACACTGAGAAAGAAGGGGCAGAAAGAATGTAAGGGCCAGAGGGGACCAGCAAGTTTGCTGTGAGATTGTCTCCTAGTAATAGCAGAAGCTCCACTCACAAAGACTCACCAACATGACTGTGCAATGTGAGCTGAACAAAGATGACACTAATGAACACCCCAAACTGGGTAGGGAAAAGCCCATGAGGCCTCAACCTCATACAGAGTACAGAGTACCATAGGCACCTCAGTAAAGCTGAGAATGGGAGAGGACACTATAGTGAGAGTTTCTTTAAAAACAGTTATGTTATGTGAATATGTTTTTGTTTTAATCCGAACTGTGGGATAAGAGGCTGCTTCACAGCAGGTGATTATGATTTTCCTGGTGCACTAGCAGGGCATGATTTTTGCCCGCTGCAGATAGTTTAGTTCTGGGGACTCTGGAGAGGGTATAAGTGGGAGACCACTGAGAGGGCCTGTCGTGATTGCTGCTGGTGGTTCCTGCTGCTGTGTTTGCTGAATTGCTAGATATCCTGACTATGAAGATTGGACTTGCCCCTATGAACCTGACATCCCTTATCAGTTTCAAGAGGTCTATGCCCTCTTTCCCCTCTAACCTTCTCTCTCCTACCTAATTTTGGAGGGTTGGAAGGGAATAAGGGTGCCGGGCAGTGGTGGTGCATGCCTTTAATCTCAGCACTTGGGAGGCAGAGGCAGGCAGATTTCTGAGTTCGAGGCCAGCCTGGTCTACAGAGTGAGTTCCAGAACAGTCTGGGCTGTACAGAGAAACCCTGTCTCGAAAAACCAAAAAAAAAAAAAAAAAAAAAA
>NW_021605195.1:182244-192008 GCF_004785775.1 Grammomys surdaster | reverse complement strand
AAAAAAAAAAAAAAAAAAAAAAAAAAAAAAAGAAGAAGGGAATAAGGGTTGGAAGGGTGGTAGTTTTAAGAACCCAATAAAATACCTAAACAAATATGACAACAGAAACCTTTCTCCAGGAAAGAAAACACACTAATTGGCTGTTGAGTCCCAAGTGGTCAGCCTTGAAAACATGCGTACAAGTAATATTCTATGAGCAGAACAGGTTATAGTTAGGAATATATATGTATGTACATATATGCAATTAGTGAAAAAAGAGGCCATGAATTTGAAGCAGTGTGGAGGGGTATATTGGAGGGTGTAGAGGGAGGAAAGGGAAGGGAGAAATGTAGTTAAATATAATCTCAAAAAAATGACATTTGAAATTGGTTTGAATGGTCAACTAATATTTGCCTGAAAGTAGTGCAGACGGGGTCTATTGCACAGGCCAGCTTTTTGTGGGTTATATATAAAATGTTTGTTTTGAATGAAGAACCCAATTTTGTTCAGTTCTAGGAGGCCTGGGTACAACTGTGTAGTGGTTAATATTCCAAGTCACACAGCTTCTAAGTGAATCAAGGCGCCTCCTTGATAAGTCAATAAATGTGTGCTTTTTTTTCCATACTCCTTCAGATGACAGATTCAACTACCAGGTATCCAGAAAATTTCTCTAATTGGGATACTTTGTGTACCATTTCTTCTCAAATACTTACATACTGTTCCTTCTGGAACCATGTCTTCCTCACCAGAGGCCAGTACTATGCTGGGCACACAGGAGGTGGTGGGTGTCTGCTGTGTGCATGGAATGTTCTAGAGGTGTAACACTCCTGCACTGCAAGGCATGACATTAGGAAGGGGTCAGGGCCAGCTCTCTAGTTCCCACTGTTTTTGTTCTTGATCATGTCTGAGTTCTGTGTTATGATTCTGTTCTTTGTGGGGCTGAGAATCTGTCAAATATGATTGACAAAGTGACAAAAGGAGATGATTAATCCCAGCACTTGGGAGGCAGAGGCAGGCGAATTTCTGAGTTCGAAGCCAGCCTGGTCTACAGAGTGAGTTCCAGGACAGCCAGGGCTGTCCTGAGAAAAACCCTGTCTCGAAAAACCTAAAAAAAAAAAAAGGGGGGGGGGGGGGATGATTTTGGCTGGCAGTATGGCTCAGTGGGTAAAGGCATTTGCTGCCAAGCATGATGACCTGAGCTTACCTTAGAAACTAACATGGTAGAAGGAGAGAAGCCACCTCTGTAACTTACCTTCTGATTTCTCTATTTTCAAATGTGTGCACACACAGGACATGTGGAGGGCAAGCTTGTGAAGGCAAAAGTGGGATGGAGAGTGAGGCACCACAGGCTCCTGCGACTCCTTCTGATCTAATGCCACACACAGTGTTTGACCTAAGCTGGCTCCTGGAATACCAGTGAGACAGCAAAAAGAACCGAGGCCAGGGTGATGGCTGCTTCCCTGTCTTCATGGAAATCCTAAGAGGTGACAATGCTCCTCTCCCTACCCCAAAAGTGGCAGCATATGCCTGTAATCCCAGCACTGGGAAAGCAGATATAGGAAGACCCATGGGCCTCAATGGCCACACAGTCTTACTGAATAAGTGAACTCCAGGTTCAGTGTGAAACTCTGTCTCAAAAACCATGGTGGAGAGGGATGAAGGAAGACATTTGATGTCGACCTCTGAGCTAGACATGTACACACATGTGCCCACATGCATACGTGAACATGTGTAACATATGCATATAAATGTCAGTGTCATGAAAGGTTAAAAAGAGGTTTTTCTTTTTAAAAGAAAGAAAATGGCTTCAAGTAGGGCAGGCGGCTTAATCACAGTACATGGGAGGCAGAGGCAGGCTGATCTCAGTGAGTTGGTGGCCTGCCTGGTCTACATAATGACTTCTAGGACAGGTCAGCTAGTGCTACATAGTAAAACCCAGTCTCAAATAAAATAAAGTAAAATAAAATAAAATAAAATAGAATAAAATAAAGGAAAGAAAAAATGGCACTTCCAAGGTAAAATGGCAGATTAGAAATTTTCTCTGAATGGCGCTGCATATAGCAGGAATCAAGAGAACAAAGATCAGACTGTATTCCAAGGCTGAGAGAGAACATCTCCAGTCAAAGAGACAGAAGGAAAGCTTACCAGAACAAGCAATGAAAGATACTTCAGTAAGAAACAGGAAGAGATCCTTAAACCAAGGCCCATTTCCTTGTGAACTCAAGGCTACAGTACCATCTAACCTGGAGAGTGCAGAGAGCCTTAAGGAACACAGTTATCCAGGACACCACCACACACAGCTAAGAATAGGAGATGTTCTTTCCTGAAAACATCTAGCTCCAGAAGAAAGCCATGGCTCGAAAACCTTACATCTAAAATAGAGATGTGATGTAATACTTAGAAGTTGAGAATTCCATCACAAAGGTCCTCAGGAGTACTACATCCAGGCATCATCCTGAGACTGAGCTGCTCTTGGGACCTGAAAACAAAGAGCAAAGTCCCAAGTCAAGGAGCTGAGGAATACCTTGTGTGGTGACTAATACTGTCAGTTTGACAGGCTCTAGAATCACCTAGGGCTCAGGCCTCTGTGCATGCTCTCAGGGATTATCTAGATTAGGTTAATGGAGATGGGAAGATCCTCTCCAAATATAAGTGTTATCAGTATTATTCCACAGGCTGCTTGGGGCCTGCACTGGATCAAAAGAAACAAGCCAACCCGGCAGTGTCGGTGCACGTCTTTAATCCCAGCACTCTGGAGTCAGAGACAAGTGTGGTCTACAGAGGCAGGCTGAGTCCCCAGCTTCTCCCCTTCAGAACGTAAGTCCATGCTCTGTTTGATCTCCCTACCCAGATTTTCTGTTGCTGTCCAGGCAGGTGGCTTTCTCCTCTAAATGATAAGGTATTGTACCCTCAAGAGGAGGCTTCTCACAAGACCTTTGCATGAAAGGAGAGAGATCCATTCCAACACTGGCACAAAGGTCATTAGAAGCAAGAGAAAACAAGCCCCATGACGCCTCCAAACATTGGCAATTTTCCAGGCACTGAATTCAAAGATATCAGAGTGGATGAAATGCTGGATGGATTGTTCAGAAGGCAAGAAAAAGTGGCTTAATTCCTAGTCACATCTGACCTACCAAAGCAAACTGAGAACATACAAAAATACCTCTGTTTTAGAGGTCAGCCAGATCGAGTTCCGGGACAGCCAGGAAAAAAGAGAAATCCGGTCTCAAACCAAACCAAACCATAAAAAAAAAAAACAAATAAATGCAAAAAACAACAGAAAAAAAATAACCTAGTCAGATCAATACCGAAGAGAGATTGAATCGATGATGATGATGATGATGATGAAGATGATAACAGCAGGCTCCTGTCAAGGAAACACCTCAGACCTGACAGATTCACTGAGGAATTCTATTAAGCTTTAAAGAACTAACACCAATATTCCTCAGCCTACTCTCTAAGAAAGAAAAGTAAACAATGTTTTCAGGGGTTGGAAGTGCACTTGAATTGTCTAACATGCAGGATACCTCGGGTTCCATCACCCAGCACTTGGGAAGTAGAGGCAGAAGTTCAGAAGTTCTACCTCATTCACTACTACACAAATGAATTTGACAGCCTAGGCTGCGTGAGACCTTGTCTCTAACAAGACAAAACAAAACAACAGAATGCTTTCAAAAGAAATAAAGGGTGCGGAGTGGGAATGGAATCAGTGAAAGGATTTCCACTTTCAAGTGATGTAATCTATTGATATTGGTGTTGGTCGTAGGTGCAGTGGGAGAGACAAGCTCACCAAGATGCTAGCCTTCAGTTTCCCAAGGAGCAGAACGGTTCAGACTTCTTGGAAAAGATTGATACCCAGCTAGCTCACTCTATTATTCAAACATTATACAAGGTTAATTGGGGCTGGGAAAGGTTCCAGCTACCAAAGTTATCTAGCCCTTGCTGCCACTGAGCAGAAAACCCACTCAAATCTGTCCCTTTTGACCATGACTATAGCCAGAATCAAAAGCAAGACCTCCAGGTTTGCCAGGACTGTCTTGGGACCAAGATTAGTGCAGCTGCAAGCTCTCACATACCAGCAAGTGCAGATTTTCTAGAGAGAGATTTCTTCAAGGTTCAGTCTCAAAACAATTTCTCAGCCTCTACTCATTGACCCAAACATAGCAAAGGCTTTGCTGAAACATTTCACTTAAAGCCAGATATAAAGGCTTTACTATAGCTGGGCAGTGGTGGCGCACGCCTTTAATCCCAGCACTTGGGAGGCAGAGGCAGGTGGATTTCTGAGTTCGAGGCCAGCCTGGTCTACAGAGTGAGTTCCAGGACAGCCCAGGCTACACAGAGAAACCCTGTCTCGAAAAACCACCCCCCCAAAAAAAAACCCAAAAAGGCTTTACTATACATTTTACTACAGCAATCCATTTTTATTATTTTATTCTTAATTATTCATTTTATTTATCCACCTATTTTATATTTCTAACCGTTCTGCCTACTACTATGTCTCTGAACATGCCTGGTATCAGTGGAAGCCAAGAGAGGGTGGAGTTACAGATGGTTGTGAGCTGCCATATGGGTGCTGTAAATTGAATCCAGGTCCTCTGGAAGAGCAGTCACTGCTCTTAACTGCTGAGCCATCTCTCCAGCCTCTCTGATCCATTTTTAAAAGACTACAGATTCTACCAGAAGATTGCTCTGATAAAACACTTAGCACAACTGAAGGATACAGTAGGCTGGATGTGTAGTTCGCTGTAGAATGCTTGCCTAGCATGCACAGGGCCCTGAGTTCAATTCCCATCACTGCAAAAATAAAAATCAACCAAAAAATAGAAGGATACAAAAAGGAAGTACAAAAGTCAGTAGCTTTTCTATATATCAGTAATGACCCTTCTGAAAAAGAAGTAGAGAAAACAATACTATTCAAAATGATCTAAAACAAAACCATCAAACTGTCCAATCAACCAACCAAAAACTGACCAAGGACCTCTATAATGAAAACTATGAAACACCAAAAGAAATTAAGAAGACATTAGAAAACTGGGTATAGAGATCTTTAATCCCAGCACTCAGAAAGCAGAGACAGGCAGATCTCTGTGAGTTTCACAACAGCTAGGGCTGTCTACCAGCCTGAGATAGACAGAGACTCTTATCTCAAAAACCAAAAAATTAAAAATAAATAAACAGACATTATAAAATGGAAACACATCCCATGTTGATGGTCAGGTAACCTGTTGTCCACCCTGACAACCTGAGTTCCATCCCCAGGACCCATATGGTAGAAGGAGAAAATTGAATCTTGCAAGTTATCCTCTGACAGTCTCAGGAGCAACACACATACACAAACACACACAAAGCAAATACATAAAATGCAGTAAGAAACAAACTAGCAAACAAACTACTGTTGAAAGAGGGCTGAGACATAGCCTGACAGTTAGGAGCTAGCTTCCAACAGCTGGGAAGGGCATCCCATGGTGGCTCGTAACTGTCTGTAACTCCAGGTTCAGGACATCCAGCATCTTCTTCTGGCATCTGTGGGCACCAGGTATGTGGTATATAGACATATATGCAAGAAAAACACTCATACACATAAAAATAAATAATGAATTAAAAAATGAGAGAATGGGAGAATATCTTTGGCCAGTCTTTCTCTGACAGAGGACCAAATACAGGATATATAAAGAGGTAAAAACTTACTGATTTTGAGTACTAACTCAGAGAACAAATAATCCAGTCAACATATGGTCAGCTGTCAAAAGAAATATAAAGAAAGAAAGACAATGAAAAAAATGCTCACCATTCTTAGTCAAGGAGCAGTCAATGAAAACAATAGTGAGATACTGGTCTATGTGGTAACGATGCCTCAATGGTAAAGAGCACTGGCTGCTCTTCCAGAAGACTTGGGCTAAATTTACAGCACCCTCATGGTAGCTCCAGTTCCAGGGGATCTGATACCCTCACACAGACATAAATGTAGGCAAAACACTAATGTACATAAAATGAGAATAAAGAAACCATTTAAATATGTTAAAAAATAAAAATGAAATAAAAGAAAGGAAGGAAGGTATAAACAAACAAACAAACAAATCATGACCAGCTAGCCACCACTGGAAGAATTGTTAGAGAAAGTCTTTTGGGCAGAAAGAAATGTGAATCTATATAAAGGAAAAACATAAGTATAGGTGAGTGGCTTAGTCTGTTTAGATTGCTATTAACTGGGTAGTTTCCTGTCAGTTTAATAAGACATGTTCTCCAGAGGCTTCTGCTTTGGGGGCTTGGCTGCCATGCATGGGTTTCTCAGGATGAGATCCTGAGGACTCTTGCCTGTTCGTTAGATTGATCTCTTCATGGAGTCATCGAATGATGGTGGCACTATTGGGAGGTACTGAAAACTAAGGGGCCGTCACGGATGTGGCATGGAAGAACTGTTGTTAGTGCCAGGGATAGAACCCAGGATCTTGCACATGCCAGACAAGTACTCTGCCACTGAGCTACACCCCAGCCCCACAAAGATGTAACCTGTCTCTCTTGTCCCTGCCTCTTCTCCTCTCTTTGCTTTGTGATCTGCCATGAGGTGTAGTGGTTTGCCCTACTACATACTCTCTACCATAATGTTCTGTCTAAATATGTTTTCCTTATTCTTTAAATGTCCTTAAAATACTGATAAGATAAACATATAAAGTATAAACCAGTAGAATTACAAAAACATCTATAGTCCATAGAGTGGTAGGTGGATGGGGGTGGGAATCTCATAGGCTAGGTGTGTTGGTATGTGCCTGCAATCCTAGGACTTCAGAGACTGAAGTAGAGAATAACCAGTTTGAGACCAGCCTGAACTACATAGCAAGTTCAAGACCAGCCTGAAACAGACAAGACAGAACAGAAGGGCTGGCAAGATGGCTCGGCAGGTAAGGATGCTCACCATCAAGTTTGACAACCTGAGTTCAACTCCTAGAATCCAAATGGTTGAAGGGGAACTGACTCCCACAAGTTGTCCCCTGACCTCCACACATATTTGATGGTACATGGACATGTATATCCATCACCACCCCACAAAATCAGTAGACATTAAAAGTTTATAAAACAAGACAAAAATAACACAAAGCAATAACCACTCAGTTTGGGCAGGGTCAACTGAGTGTTGCTTTCACATAGCTGCTTTTTTCCCAACACTAGCTACAGTGGGGGATTGGGGTCAAAGCATAGGATTACACAACTTGACTGAGAGAGTAATTCTTCCAGACTGAGAGACACAGGGTCCCAGTGGAGATGAAAAGGGTCTAGTCAGCCAGAAACACAAATAGAATCACTTGACTGTGGGCTACAGCAGCTCTGGGCACCAAGAATCAGAATTTACCAAGTGTGTCATTGCAGCCCCCAAGAATACTGTGTGCGTGCGTGCGTGCGTGCGTGCGTGCGTGCGTGCGTGCGTGCGTGCGTGCGTGCGTGCGTGCGTGTGCTTTTAATACAGTTGATAAGGTCAGTTTTGCTATATGGTATCAGGCCAGGCTCCAGATGTGCTGGAGCAACAGAAAGGTTTACCAGAAGGTGGTGATTTCCCCAGCAGCCAATTCAAACACAAGGGCCAGGAAGAGGCCCTTGGAAAGTACGGTGTGGTCCTCAAAAAGCTCCTTTGGGAATCAGCACTTGGGGTCAAAGGCATAAAGAAGGGGAGGTGTGACAGACAGAAAATACAACCAAGTACATCTTCACACAGCGCCCCATGGGGCCTTTTAGGCCCTTCCTATGGACAATGATTTCACTCAGGAGGGAGGAAGCAAGGCTTCTACTGCATCTCAAAAGGAAAAATAACCTTTCCCCCAAAAGAAAAAACCCAGAGAAAGGAAAATTGTTCAATGGAAAAATCCAGAGAAAGGAAAATTGTTCAATGAAAAAACCCAGAGAAAGGAAAATTGTTCAATGAAAAGTGGTCAGATCTGCAGTGAATTTGTGCAAATTGTCAAAGAGTATGATTGGAAAAGGCATGGTATGTTTTTAAAAAAATGCCGAACTCCATGTGATCAAGGATTGTCTCTCATGGACAAAAGAGGGGGCTGGAGAGATGGCTCAGTGGTTAAGAAGTTGCTCCAGTTCCAGGGAATCAAACACTAATACACATAAAATAAAAATAATTTAAGGACAAAAGAGCAGAATTGGGAAAAATTTCTCAAGAAAAAATTGTCTTGTTATTCAAGACACAGTTTCTTTATGTATCCTTGTCTTTCATAGAACTCACTTGGTAGACCAGGCTAGCCTTGACCTATCCGCCTGCCTCTGCCTTCTGGAGTACTGGGATTAAAGGTGTGGGCCACCTCTGCCCAACTCAAAAAATGTTTTTATACAAAGTTACAACTCAGACACACTCTATTATAAAAACTAGTCGAGTGGGGCATATTTAAAAACAAAAATAATCAAAATCTTTACTGATGGTAAATTTATTAATCAAGTATGAAATATGGTAGCTATAATATACCCTGAAACGGGGAGATTTTTTTTTTAAATTAGTTTGTCTCACCAAACTGTAGCCAGGAGAATTAAAGAAACTGCAAAATCTATTAAGAGAAATCTGGAAAACAGTCATTACTTTTCCACCTTCTGCTTTACCAGCAGATGAGAGTATTGATGCTACAGAGACTCCTGCTGATGAATATGTCACTGGAGATGTCACTTCCTCCAGGCTGGCATAATGGCCCAGTGGGTAACCTGAGATTCACCCCTGGGATCCTCTGACTCATGCTCACTGTGGCCCAGCCATGTATGTGTGCTTTCCCTACCCTGTGCCATAGATAAATTATAAATGTGTTAAAAATGGCTTCTGTGATGGTTTGAATGAGAATGGCCCTTATAAGCTCATATATTTGAATGCTTGGTCTCCAGTTGATGGAGCTGAGATTAGGAGATGTGGGCTTGTTGAAGGAGGTGTGTCACTGGGAGGGGGGCTTTGAGGTTTTTAAAAATTATTTATTTGTTTGTTTTATGTGTTGATGCTTTCCATGTATATTTAGATGAGGGTGTTGGATCCTCTGGAGCTGGAGTTACAGACAGTTGTGAGTGCTGGGAAGTGAGCCCAGGTCCTCTGGAAGAACAGCCACTGCTCATAGCCTTTGAGCCATCTCTCTAGCCCCAGGCCTTGAGGTTTAAAAGCATATGCCAAGGCCAGTCAGCCCGCTCTGGACCTCTCATTCTGCTGTTTGTGGATCAAGAAGTAAGCTCTCAAGTACACTACCACCATGCCTGCTGCCATGCTCCCCACCATGATATTTATGGACTAGCCCTCTGAAACTGTAAGCAAGCCCCCAGTTAAATGCTTTCTTTAATAAGTTGCCTTGGTCATGGTGTCTTTTCCCAGCAATATAAAAGTAACTAAGACAACTTCTGTAAACCAGACATGGTGTTGCACACCTCTAATCCCAACACTTGGGAAGCAGTTAGATCCCTGAGTCTGAGGCCAGCTTGTTTTACATAGTAAGTTTGAAGACAGGCAGGACAAGATGGAGAGAACTTGTCTCAAACACAAAACAAACAATTAGACATGACTTCTTTAGTGCCATTAAAAGGCACAACTAAATCAAGAAATGTATACAAAGGTATAAAAGGTAACGTGATTTTTTTTTTTTGCCCTTTGTCCACATGTCTGGTATACTGACTGATGGAGCCCCAGTAATGAAATAGACTTGTAAAGTTAATAGAAGACGATGTCACTGTCACCAAGATCCATGTGTAATGTAGTGTCAGAGTCATCAAGAAATTTCAAAAACATTCAAAAGCCATGTAAGCAGCTATGAGGCCTACAT
>NW_021605195.1:177414-182144 GCF_004785775.1 Grammomys surdaster | reverse complement strand
TTTCTTTCTTTCTTTCTTTTTTTTTTTTTTTTTTTGTTTTTCGAGACAGGGTTTCTCTGTGTAGCCCTGGCTGTCCTGGAACTCACTTTGTAGACCAGGCTGGCCTCAAACTCAGAAATCCTCCTGCCTCTGCCTCCCAAGTGCTGGGATTAAAGGCACGCGCCACCACTGCCTGGCTTGTAATTCATTCTGTTTCCACTCCATTGCCTTAATTAATAGAGTAAGTTGACAGAAAATCAGCAAAGCCATAGAACACTTCAACAACATAATCAATACATTTGACCCTTAGATAATTATAAAACATTCCATCCAACAATAGCAAAATAGAGAACATTTGCCAAGGTCGGCCATATTATGAGTCATAAAACCAGTTTCAATAAATACAAGCTGGACAGTAAAGCCTGCAGAGCATCACTGAGATAAATGGGGGTCAATTCAGTAGCCAATGCTCTTAGCTGCTGAGCCACCTCTCCTGCCTCTATATACTAGTTAGAACTTTTGTTTTTGTTTTTGTTTTTCGAGACAGGGTTTCTCTGTGTAGCCCTGGCTGTCCTGGAACTCACTCTGTAAACCAGGCTGGCCTTGAACTCAGAAATCCGCCTGCCTCTGCCTCCCAAGTGCTGGGATTAATATTTAGACCTTTAAAATTACATTTATTAATTTGCTTATTTGGTGTGTACATAGGTGCGTACACCTCTGTGTGTGTGAAATTGAGGTCTATGGCATATATGTGTAAGACATAGGACAACTTTCTGGACTGGATTTTCTCTGTCCACCATGTGAGATATGGGGATTGAGATAGGTTATGAGGCTTGCTAGCAAGTGCTTTGACCTGCTGACCCATTTCAATGGTCTTATATATTATTATTGTTTAAACATGGCACATTTGTCTTTTTTGTTTGTTACCCTTTTTGCTTTTGAGGGATACATTAAAATTTAAAATTAAACATTTATATAATCATTTTGTGTGTGTGTGTGTTTGTGTGTGAATGTGAGTCCTCCTGCATGCCATAGTGCATGTGTGGGGGTCCGGATTACTCTCAGGAGTCAGTTCTCTCCTTCCGTGATGTGATTCCCAGGGATCAAACTCAAGTCATCAGGCATGGCAGCAAGCACTGTTACACACAAAACCATTCCAACCAACCCCTAATCTCTATAATAAGTGTAATCTCAATAAAAATGCCAGCAAGCTTTTCAATAGAAACTGACAAGGTTATTCTGAGTCTTAAGCAGAAGTGTGAAGAACTTAAAATAGCCAAAATAGCATGAAAACAAAACCAAAACCAAAAGTGACTAAAGCTATCTGATTTCAAACACTTACTATAAAGCTATAGTTACTAAGACAATATAAGATTGATGTCAAAATATACCATTAGGTATAATAGATATGAGGCAAGAAATAGACCTATACATATGTGAACATAGGATTTTTTTTTTTACAAAGATAGATGATAAATGAGTGGAGAAAAGATAATCTTTCAAAATGTGATGGCAAAAATTTATTTGGGTTCAGCCATTACACTACTAATAAAAATGGAACCAAAAATATTTAGGACCTAAATATAATAATTATACACCTTCCATAAGAAAAGATGAGAAAAGAATGTGTGGGCTCTGAGTTAGGCAATTATTACCTAGAAATGGTACCAACAGCTCTATCAAAATATCAGAAGCACTCACAACTAACTGATAATGGGGTTCTCAATGGAGGAGTTAGAGTGAAGACTGAAGGAGCTGAAAGGATTTGCGGCACCATGAGGAGAGCAACAATACCAACCAACCACAGCTCCCAGGGTCTAAACCACCAGCCTGGGAGCACTTAGGGAGGGATCCAGGGCTTCAGCTGAATATGTAAGAGTGGAGGGCCCTGCTGGGCATAGGTGGAAGATGAGATCCTTGACCTCATGAAGGCTGGACGCCCCAGGGGGTGGGAATTTTGAGGGTGGGGAGGTGGGAGTGGGGGGGTAGATAGAGGTTATATCCACAGAGAAGAAGGAGGAGGGGTGAGGGGATAGGGGGTTCCTGGGTGGGTGGGGGATGGGGTAAGGGGACAACATATGAAATGTAAATAAAACATCCAATAAAAAAATTAAAAAAAAAATATCAGAAGCAGCCAGGTGGTGGTGGCGCATGCCTTTAATCCCAGCACTTGGGAGGCAGAGGCAGGAGGATTTCTGAGTTCGGGGCCAGCCTGGTCTACAGAGTGAGTTCCAGGACAGCCAGGGCTACACAGAGAAACCCTGTCTCGAAAAACAAAACAAAAAAAAAATCAGAAGCAAAAAAAAAAGTTAATAGGTTGTGGCTTTTATTCTAATAGGATTGACAACTTAAATTCCACCATATTTAAAACATCTTCTTGGGCTAGTCAAGTGAAGCATTCCTACAATCCTGGAGGCACTCTGTAGGCAGAGGCAGGAGGATCTCTGTAAGTTCAAAACCAGCCTGATCTCTCTCTACATTGAGTTCCAGGCCAGCAGGATTACAGAGTGAGACCTCATCTCAAAAAAAAAAAAAAAATCCTTTCAAATGACACTGTTTTTTACTGGTAAAAAATGAAAGTCTACAGATACAAATCATGTATCTGATAAAGATCTTGTTTCAGGATATACATGTATACATATATTTTATTTTTAAATTAAGCTGGGAACTGAATTTGCACCCCCTTCAAGAGCAGCAAGTACTTTTAACTGCTGAACCATCTCTTTAGGCCCTTTAGGATATATTTTTTAAAGTCTCATAACTCAAGAATAAGAAAAGAACCCAGCAAATAACATCCAGAAATAAATTTAGATTGGATTCCATATCTGAACTGAAAGAAAGAAACAGGAGAAAAGAAATCATCAGTTTCAATGATAGACAAACCTTCTTAGACACAATACCAACAACAGTACCCATGCTGGGCGTGACTGTACACAACTTTAATTCCTGTACTTGGGGGTGGAGACAGGTGGGTTTCTGTGAGTTGAAGGCTAGCTTGTTAGTGAGTCAGTGAGCTCTAGAACTTCAAGGACTACATAGACAAACATTTGTCTCAAAAGAAAAAAAACAGCGCACGCCCTGGCACACACACACACACACACACACACACACACACACAAATCAAGTGGAGCAACACGTGACTGTAATTCCAGAATTTGGGCAACTGAGGCAAGAGAATTTCCAGGAGTTGAGACCAGCCTGAACTACAGAAGAATAACCTATCTCAATACCACACATAGAAATATAAGTATTCTTGACTAAATCCAAAAGGACGTGTATCTAGGGTATATAAAGAATTTCCTAAACTAAAATGTAAAAACAAGTTTTAAAAGATACACCTGATCTGTGTGCTGCCTGTGGTAAAATGTGATAGCTAATATTATGTTTTTAAGTCTAAATTACTGTAAGTAAGAGATCTATAAAACAAATCCCCTCTAACCTATAAGCCCCACTTGCCCAAGGACAGATAACTTTCTGGAATGTTGGGGGCTATTGTTCATGTACAAGGTTGGTTGCCCAACTGGACAAGATGTGTGGTTGATCACACATAGGGAGGAGTTACATAGGCAGGAAGGAAGTCAGGATGTATGATTGCCTCTGATTGGACAAAGGCTTGAAGGATGTAGCCTTGTGGATTTTGTCTTTTAAAATCCCCTGACTAATATAATTTGTCTGATGCTCTGAATAAAGTGTAAGGATATTGTCCATTGGGGTTACAAACAGTTGTTAGTTGCTGCATAGGAGCTGGGAATTGAACTCAGGTCTTCTGGAAGAGCAACTAGTGCTCTTAACTATTGAGCCATTTCTCCAGCCCCCTTATTAACTTCTAAAACAGCAGTGTGTGTATGTGTGTTCATGTATGAAGTTAGGTCAGGAAACTGTTGAGAGTTGGCAAGTTACCTGGCCCTTGCATTTCTGGGAGATCTCTTTCTGCCTTCTATCTGGACACAGGTATGCTGGGACTGCAGATGTGCCTCCACTGCTCCCAGCTTGGATTTGGGTTCTGGAACTCCAAATTTTAATCATCACACTGCACAGCTATTGTCTCAGCCCACATTTATTAACTCTTAGAGTCCCTTTGTACTCAGGTATGAGGATGCATTTATTTTGTCTATTTTGTGAGGAAATCGACTTTCAAGTTCTCCCACCTAAAAGAGTGTATTACAGTTACAGGTGTCATTATCCCACATTGCCTTGAACCTCCAGCATCTTTATCCGAAGGATTTTAATTTTTAGCTTCATAAAACCAGAGCATCAGCTCCTATCTGCCTGTTAATCTCCTTTCTCTCCCATTCCTGCATGAAGTATGATCGCAGGTTTTATAATATAACTTAATTTTCATCAAATTTGTAAAGAACGGGGCTGGAGAGATGGCCCAGCCATTGAAAGCTAGGCTCAGAAGAAAAATACAGAATTTGTAAAGGACAAATGAGCCAGTTCAAGCAGTAGAGGTAAGAATGCCTTTCTTTTGTTTGCTCAAGCCCTGCCCATTCCTAATAGCTTCTGTTGTCTGGTGCACCAATGCAGCTCAACAAAAAGGGGACACACACACACACACACACACACACACACGCCTGTGCTGGTGCCATGGCTCAATGGGAAAAGGTGCTTTCTATACAAGGCTGACAAGCAGAGCTCAACCCCCAGGTGCACGTAAAGGTGAAAGGAGAGAGCTGAGTCACAAAGTTGTCCTCTGACCTCCATACATGCACTGTGGTACACGTCTCCTCCATACATGCACTGTGGTACAC
>NW_021605195.1:173197-177404 GCF_004785775.1 Grammomys surdaster | reverse complement strand
ACATGCACTGTGGTACACGTCTCCTCCATACATGCACTGTGGTACACATCCCCCCCAACAATAATAGATAGAATAGTTCAAAAAACAACGGGGGGGGGGGAGAGAGAGAGGGGGGGGGAGAGAGAGAGAGAGAGAGAGAAACCAAAACTAAGTATGAGCTAATAGGGACAAGCATTGAGAGCTATGCTACCCACACTGTCACCATTTATGTAAAGATACTCAGGGCAGCAATAGCGCATTTTGTGAACCCAATTTGTGACAACAGCAGATGCATACTGACAGAAAGCATGGAAAGCTGAATAAGAGCAGGAGCCAAGATTGTAAGGGTTCCAACAGGTCAGTGGCAATGGTCCATGGAAAATCCTAAGACGGCTCCACTAACCTGAAGTCAGTCAGCCAAAGTATGTTTTGGGGATAAAGGTCTACGCTGAACAGAATTGCTAACTAATCTAAACTGAACAGGACAGTGACAATAAAGGACAAACAGATCTAGGATAACTAGAAAAAGAGACCAGTCTGGGCCTCTTGGAATAAAACAGAACCCCTGTTTGGTGGGCCACCAGCATCTACTAGGCATTTACTAACAGGGCTCTCAACTGAAATCCCTTTCCTAGCTCTGAAGCATATTTCAAGGACATGAGAGACATCAAAGGAAGACCTGAGTCTAAAAGCCTGAGTGGGAGAACAGGATCCAGCTTTGATCTTTGCAAGTCAATAAACAGCTTGCCGAGTCTCCTTTGTATGCAGCAATCTCTTCTACTTTTATATCTGATTCTGAGCCCCCATCCTTCCTTAGTTACTTGCTTTCAGTTGTCTTTGAAAATGTTGCTGCTCATACAGCTGAGTGGTACATTATTACTTTCCAAATAGCACGGTTGTAGATAACATCTCTGACATGTGAGTCGTGATGATAATGGTTGCCTAGGTTACTCTTTGGAGACTCAAAGGCTGGCTTTATTTTATTTTTTGGTTATTGTTATCCCCGTGAAAATCAGTGGACTCTTCTTTTGGGTCTGAACAGGTGTCTGCTGGGTGACCTTTTGACATCAAAAGGCTGAAAACTCCATCCTTAGACCATAGTAGCACTGCTATTTTCTGAGCACACTTTCTATGAAGAGACAAGAGACTGACAACATGTGCGCAGGCCACTGATTCCTTCACCCCCAATCACTCTCTTCATCCCTTCATCTACCCTGTTTCTTTGCCCTTTAACTGTCCTAAAATCGGAGGAAGATTCAAGGCTTTGGTCTCCCATGTTTACTTGGCAACCTTGCAGATGTGTTCTTTGTCTTTTGCAAACTCATTATTTCTGTAACTGGTACAGCACTCCTTGAACAAAAAGAGCCTGATTTGGTACCAAGAAAATAAGCCACTATATTTAGGATGGTTCACAACAACAGGAAACAGTTTCTAGCCATGAAATTGGAAAATTCATTCCTATCTTCTAACTCATAGAACTTTTAAACTCATTTGACAATGGAAAGTACAACAGAACAAAGCATAAAAACCACGTCTCCATTTCCTGTTTCCTTTTTCCCCTCATAAAATGGTTATTTGGTATTTACTCTGTAATACAACAGTGACAAATTAAAATCTTAAAAAGCTGCTATGGCTTAAAATTTTGTTGTGTATTAAATATGCAGCATTAAACAATGGGAAGGCATAGCTTTATCTCTGATCAGCAGAGTTCAAAAGAGAACTCTCTCCATTCTCCTTCCTGAGCACGGGATCCCCACTGCTCAGGCAGTCCAGAGGAATGAAGAGTTGTACTTTTATGTGCACATAAGACCAAGTACACCGGCCATGTTGCCATACATTCATAGTCTATAAGAAAATAGACATGCAGGGAAGTGAAGGCTTAAAAAGAATCTATTCATAGGAACACATATTCAAAGAGAAAATAAAGCTAAGCAAATGAAAGGGCACCCAAGCCAGCTTTCTCTTTGGAGCTTTTAACCTGTACCCTGTGTGCATATATTGAGGGGACAAAGGGTTACCAACATGCTCCAAGACAGGACAGAAATCCTCCACTGTAGTCATTCTTTTTTTTTTTTTTTTTTTTGGATTTTTTCGAGACAGGGTTTCTCTATGTAGCCCTGGCTGTCCTGGAACTCACTCTGTAGACCAGGCTAGCCTTGAACTCTTGAACTCAGAAATCCGCCTGCCTCTGCCTCCCAAGTGCTGGGATTAAAGGCATGTGCCACCACCGCCCGGCCACTGTAGTCATTCTTTTGTTTGTTTTTCAAGACAGAGTTTCCCTGTGTAGCCCTGGCTGTCCTGAACTCGCTTTGTAGACTAGGCTAGCCTCAAACTCAAGAGATCTACCTGCCTCTGCCTCTAGTGCTTGAATTAAATTACAGTTGGCCATCACTCCTAACTGTATTCATTTCTTAAACAGATATTTAAGATCATGCTCTGGGCTGGGCGGTGGTGGCGCATGCCTTTAATCCCAGCACTTGGGAGGCAGAGGCAGGTGGATTTCTGAGTTCGAGGCCAGCCTGGTCTACAGAGTGAGTTCCAAGGCAGCCAGGGCTACACAGAGAAACGCTGTCTCAAAAAAAAAAAAAAATCATGCTCTGATCCCTTTAATCCTAGCACTTGGGAGGCAGAAGTAGGTGAGTCTGTGAATGTGAGACCAGTATAATCTACATATCATACTTTGAACAAAAAAGGGAATCTTCAAGGTAACATGCTGAGTGGGAATAAACATTAAAATATAGTGCCAGTGAGATGGCTCAGTGGGTAAAGACACGGACCCCAAGTCTGATGACGGGAGCTCCATCCCTGTGACACTCATGGTGGAAGACAAGAAACAGCTTCTTGAAGTTGTCCTCTGACCCTCATATGATTGCTACAGCATGCACACCCTCAGGCCCCCATGCTACGTTTATGTTTTTTTTTTTATAAAAAAAAGGTATGATAGTTTAAACAGCCCCCATAGGCTCATAGATTTGAATGCTTAGTTACCAGGGAGTGGCATTGTTTAAAAGGATTGGGGGGGGGTGGCCTTGTTGGAGGAAGTGTGTCATTTGGGGTAGGCTTCGAGATTCCAAAAGCCTATGTCAGGCCCAGTCTCTCTCTCTCTCGGCTTGCAGATAAGGATGTAGAATTCTCAGCTACTGCTCCAGCACCATATCTGCCTGCTGCCATGATGATAATGGACTAACCCTCTGAAATTGTAAACCAGCCCCAATTAAATGCTTCCTCTTCTAAGAGCTGCCTTGGTCATGGTGTCTCTTCACAGCAATAGAACGGTGACTGAGATATAGAGGGTTGGAGAAATTGTTCAGTGGTTAAGAACTCATTCTGAGGCCGGGCGGTGGTGGCACACGCCTTTAATCCCAGCACTTGGGAGGCAGAGGCAGGCGGATTTCTGAGTTCGAGAGTTCGAGGCTAGCCTGGTCTACGGAGTGAGTTCCAGGACAGCCAGGGCTACACAGAGAAACCCTGTCTCAAAAAAAAAAAAAAAAAAAGAACTCATTCTGCTCTTACAGACATGACAGGAATGTCAAGTCCTGCCCCATATCAAGCAGGCGGATCTCTGGGTGGTTGAGGCCACCTGGTCTATATAGTTACAGGATAGCCAGGGCTACATAGTGAGACCCTATCTCAAAAAAATAAAGAAAAAGTTAAATCTCTAGTAGCACCTGGTCATATCAATAGATAAGGGAAAGCATATAACACTCATGTTTTTCAAGATTTCATGTCCATATATAATAATTTATGTGTTTATATTGCTTGGTTTTTAAGGCTTTCTTTTTCTTGTTTTGAGACAGGGTCTTTAAAATTTCAAAGCCTTCCTCTTGTGACATACTTCTTCCAATAAGGCCATACCTCCTAAATTTCCCAAACAATATTATCAATTGGGGGACCAGGTGTTCAAACATCTGAGTTCAAACCACCACCCTGTGTGTCTCTGTAAATGTATGCAACAAGTATGCCAGTGCCCAAGGAGGAGGATGCTGGATCCCCTGGCACTAGAGTGACAGGTAATTGTGAGCTATGGGTGCTGTTGTCCCCTGGAAGAGCAGGAAGCATTCAGTAAACTGCTTACCTTGCAAAGTTTAAGGACCTGAATATAATCCTCAGAATCCACATTTAAAAAATTGGGTGTGGCCAGACATGATGGTACACACATTTAATCCTATATAATACTCAGAATCCACACACACACACACACACACACACACACACACACACACACACA
>NW_021605195.1:154551-173187 GCF_004785775.1 Grammomys surdaster | reverse complement strand
CACACACACACACACACACACACACACACACACACACACACACAAACTAGGTATGACCAGACATGATGGTGCACACCTTTAATCCTAGCACTCAAGAGGCAGAGATCTTGAGTTCCAGGCCAGGTGGGCTATGTGGTGAGACCCTATCGTAATAAAACAAACAAAAAAAGTGGGACATGGTGGCTCATGCTTGTAATTCCAGTGCTGGGGAGGCAAAACCCTAGGCTCATTTGCCAGACACTCTATAGGAAGCAGCGAGTCCCAGGTGTCAGCGAGAAGAGATGAGTCATCTGGTAAAGGCTTGCCTACCTGACTTTGATCCCAGGTCCCACTTGGTGGAGGGAGGAAAACTAACTCCTCAAACTTGTCCTCTGATCTCCATATATACACTGGGGCACACCTATGTTCCCCAGTAAGTAAGTACATAAGCAAATAAATAAATGTAAAAAAATTAAAAACAAAAAACCCAATGTGGATGGCCCTTTAGAAATGTAATACCACACACACACACACACACACACACACACACACACACACACACACACACCCCTGTACACATAGAAACAAATACATACTCTTGAAACCCTAGAAGCTAGCAATCCAAAATTAAGGTATCAATACAACCATATATTCATTCTCATTCTCTCTCTCTCTCTCTCTCTCTCTCTCTCTCTCTCTCTCCTATACCCCCCCATCTTCCCATCTTTCAATGTTTTTATAATTTATACGGAAGGGACATGTGTTGGGGATTGGTTCTAATGTTTTGAATTAATTGGGGAATCTTCATGTCCAAACGCTGAAGGTCCTTGTCTCCAATTGGTTTTTGATTGATCAATAAAGAGCCAAAGGGCAATGGCGGAAGGGGGGGGGAGAGAGAGAGAGAGAGAGAGAGAGAGAGAGAGAGAGAGAGAGAGAGAGAGAGAGAGGACTTTTAGATTTGCCTGGGGCTAGGAACTGGAAGAGAAGAAGAGAGAGAGATTGTCATGACCAGGAAGAAGAAAGACAAGACCTTAAAGGCCTGGTGAATGACATGTGAGAATCAGGGAAAGTGGCCACCTGGGCCACATCCCCAATTGTGTTTGGGGTAGCAGAGATGAAATATAGATTTTAAAAGATGTTAACTCAGGAGTACTGGAGGGAAGTGTTTGCTAGCAGTGGGAAGGATTAGAAATGCTCAGGCAGTAAGCTAGTCAAGGCATATTAAAATTAACTGGCATGTATGTGTGTGTTTTTCATTCAAGAATCCAGATAGCTCTTGGGCGGATGTGCGAGTGCTTCCTTTTGGGAGCACAAAGTGATTAACTAATGACCAGTACAGACAGGGTCTCATTATATAGTTCAGGTTGCCCTTGAACTTATTACATAACCCACGACTCCTGATCCCTCTGCATCAGATTCTAAATTCTGGGATTGCAGATGTGTGCCATTATGCCCAGCTCTCTGAGGAATCCTAGGGGAAAAAAATCTTTCCTGGCCTCTCACGGTTCAGGTAACTCCTGCATTCTGTGGCATTCTGTGGCATTCTGTGGCATTCTGTGGCATTCTGTGTGTACCCCACAGCTTACTGCCTCCATGGAAACAGGGCCTCCTTCCTTCTGTGTGTCTCTGTTGCCTTATTTTGTTGTCCTCTTTCCCTTATAAAGACATGGGCTGTAGAGACAATGGCTCAGCAGCCAGGTAAAGGTACTTGTTGCCAAGCCCAGTGATCTGGGTTTAATCATCAGGACCCACATTAGAAGAAAACCAACTTCTTGAGGTTGTCTTCCGGCCTCCACATGTGTGCTATGGCATGTGTGATCTCTCCCCCCTCTCTAATGCATATTAACTAAAATGTTTGAAGAGATAGCAGTCATTGGAGTAGGTTCCACCCTATTCCACTGTGACTTCATCTTAACTGAGCTACACCAACTGTGGTGGACATATTTTTTGGAGAGAACATATGATTTTCTATGCTGTTCAAAGAATCACCACAGACTTAGCAAGTAAAACAATGATTTATTAGGCTACAGTTCAGTAGGTCACAAGTTCAGACAGGCTCAGACGATTTCTCTGCTTCAGATTTTACAAGGCTGAAATCTATTTGCTGGTAAATCTCAGCTCTAGACTAGTTGGTAAGATATAGCCTCAGAGACAGTCTGAGCTAAGTGAGACTTTGTCTCAAAAAAAAAAAAAGTCTAAAAACAACGACCAGAAAAAAAAAATCCCCCCCCCAAAAAAAAGGCTATAGACATAGATCTTCCAGAAAACCTGGGTTACTCTACTTCCTCGCCCATTTAGGCTGGCAGAACTCAGTTCCACAGTTTCAGTTTTGAAATCCTAAGTTGCTTAGCTTCTAGAGGTTATTCTGATCCTTGTACACAGTTTCAACTAATTGACAGTATGTCCTTCTGTTTCAAAACCGACTTTCCCTTCTTCTCAACCCTGTAAGCATGCATGCATGTGCGCACGAACGCACGCAGACACACACACAGACACACACACAAACCAAACAAATAAAAATAGGCTCATGGCTGTGCATGGTGGCTCACACTAGTAATGTCTGAATTGGGGAAACAGAGGCAGAAGGATTTCCACAAATTTGAGGGCAGTATGGGTTAAGTGAGACTTTGTCTCAAAAAAAAAAAAAAGGCGAAAAACAACAACAGGGGGAAAAGTCCAAAAAGGGGCTAGAGAAATGGCTCTTGCAGAAAACCTGGGTTCAATTCCCAGTACCCACAGGGCATCTCACAACTATCTGTAACTTCAGTTATAGGGTATCCTGTTCTGAGTTCCATGGGATGATCAAAGAAAGCAGGTCACTTCAGGATGAAATGTGGCCTTGAAGGCAGCAGGGAGGTCCAGCCTCTGATGGACTGAACCTCAAACTACTGGATACAAGCATATTTATTGATTATCACACAAAGTTGTTTTGGGGGTCAAATAAGTCTCTCATACCAAAGCCCTTGATCGATCTAGCCTATGGTTCTTGAAGGAGCACCTCACAATCTCCGTCCTTATTGTGCACTGAATGCAGGACATTCCAGGTGTGCCAGGACCGTCTTGTGACTAAATCATGCAAAGGCTATGAAGCGCCCTCAGAAAAACAACTCTGTAAATCACAGAAAATAATCACTATTTTCTACAACGATTTCTTCAAGGTCTAAGAACTTCTAGAAAACAACAACAACATTCTGATGTTCACCTAAGATATAATGACTCTACTAATTATTTTCCCTCTACAGTATCCAATGCTCTTTTCTGGCCTCTGAGGGGCCCAGGCATGCACATGGTGCACAGGTATAGATAGACATATGCAAAACACCCATGTATATAAACAACAAAAGAAGCCTAGGTGGGCCTACATAGATACCTCCCTATATGAAATTTCATCATCACAGGAGTGATAGTATATACAGAGTTTTCATCATATCTATACATTCCAAACGCTCTAGGAAACCATATTCACTCTTTCCCAAACTTCCCAGGGGGGCTTGTCCCATTTCTACGTGTCCTCAAAGTCCCAATTCTCATCTAAATCTCATCAGCTCCAAAGTCCAAAATCTCCTCAAGCCATTTGGATCAGGTGTAGCTGAGACTCCTCACAGCTTTTCGACATCTATGGACTGACGAAGCTAAAAGGACAAAACATCTACCCATCAGCAGGACATGGTAACAGCTGAGGCACAAGCTGAAGGGCAAAAAGGAGTCACCAATGGAGTGGTGGTATGCACCTCTAGTCTCAGTACTGGGGAGGTGGAGGCAGAAAGATCCTGAGTTCCAGGATAGCTTGGATGAGACCCTGTCAAACCTATACATACACACTACCCACCTAAGAGGCACTAGGCTAAAACAGTTTTAGAGCCCAGCTGAGAAACTCCTTTAGGTGTTGAGACTTGGTAATAAAGCTTCATGGTTTCCAGTTTTGCCTTTAGGCTTTCTGGCTCCTCCCTTTGAGTCACCCACCCCCTTTTTTTTTCCATGAAAGATAGAATGTGCTTATATCTTGAGTAATTTCATTTTACGTATATGTGTGTACATGTGTGTGTGGGTACCTGAGATCAACCTTAGCCATCATCCTTAGAATGGCCATCCACCTTGTTTTTTAAGATGGGATTTCTCACTGGACTGAAGTTTGCCACGTAGGGTAGACTGGCTGGCCAGTGAGCCCCAGGGATTCTTCTGTCTTGTCCTCCCCAGCACTGAGAGTGTACTAGCACATCTGGCATTTTTACATGGGTTATGGGGATCCAACTCAAGTATTTATGCTGGAAGACAAGCATTTTACTGAGCTATCTCCTCAGACCTACAGTCATTTCTCTTAAATTTTCATGTAACTTGTTTGAAATCTGAAGTTCTGTTTTTCAATCCTCATGACAAATGCACAAACCTTAACATACCTCTAATCCCCTTTCCAATTTTACATGTATTTTCATTTCATTTTTAATGTACTCCAATTAATCATTGGTGTATTCGTCTTTTGAGAGAGTCTCTCCCTATGTAGCCCAGGTTAGCCTCAAATTCAAAATCCTCCTGCCTTATCCTCTCCAGTCCTGCAATTGCAGGTATGCACCATGGGAATTTGGTTCATTTCTCTACTTACAGGTAATCAAGATCATGTTTAGTTATTTTTAAATAAATAAGGCAATATCTGCGTATTTGTTGATTTTTTTGTTTTTTGATATTTCTTGATTTTTAAATTACATTTATTTTATTTGAGTGGTGTGTTTGTGTGTATGTGTGTGCATGTAGAAGTCAGAGGCTATGTTGGTTTGAATAGGAAAGGTCCTGACCTCAAAGACACAGATTTGAAGGCTTGGTAACCAGGGAGTAGGGATGAGGTGTGACCTTTTTGGAGTATGCATGGTCTTGCTGGAGGAAGTACATCACTGTGGGTGGGCTTTGGAGTTTCAAATCTTAAGCCAGGCCCAATGTCTCTCTCTTCTTACTGCCTTTGAATCTAGATGTAGAACTCTCAGCTACCATGTCTCCTTGTGTACTGCAATACTCCCTATATTGTGGACTATGGACTAAGCCTCTGGAACTGTAAGCAAGCCCCAATTACATGCTTTCCTTTATAAGAGTTGCCATGGTCAGGGTGTCTCTTCATAGCAATAGAGCACTGAGAGTAGCCATCTTGCTGGAATAGGTTCTCTCCTTCTACCAGTGTGGGTTCTGGGGATTGGACTTAGTTCATCAGGCTGCTGAGTCAGCTGCTGGCCCCTACATTTATTGATTTCTTTCCCAAATGTTCCCTAGCTCATTTGCTTTCCACTACTGCTTCCATTCTACACTGTCCTTCTGGAAAGATTTCTCTTTGAAGCAAATCCTTAATAGGTCCTTAGGTGATACAGAAAGCCATGCTACATCTACGAAATGTCAGTAGCAGTCTGATTCAAGTCCAAAGTGATGGCTAGATGTAAAATGAAATTTATTTGAGGTAGAAGACACATGAGTGATAAGCTCGTTCAGCCTTTGTCTGAAAATGCCTTCATTCCTTTCTTTTCAATACAAAATTTCGTCTCATGATGTGGCAGCTATGAAAATATGCCACTCCAATATCTTGCTCCAAGAAACATAAGTAACAGATGGCCTCAGCCTGCTGTATTCTGAATCTACCAAGGCATCAGTGCAGACAGACATAGCCCCTCAAAAAGGCTGCTGGGAGCAAGCAGCCAGTGACTAAGTATGGCACATATATCAATGCAGATCCATTTCTGCAGGATGTGTGTTTCTTCTGATGGGTATTTTGGGCCTGAGGCTGCTTCATCGGCCTGAAAAACCTTTCCCAGAACTGCACTGCAGTGTTAAGAAGCCGTGGAACAACCTGCCTTCCCCAGGCACCAGAACTGCATTGTCTGAAGGCTCCTTCCCTTTCCCTCTCACAGCCATCTCCCTGATCAGTCATCAGTGGCCAACCCCCTCCTGACTTCTGCTTCAAAGAAAGGCCAGCCCTAATGCATCACTCTGATACTCGAAACCAATATAAAACGCATACAATTAAAGTCCCA
This sequence comes from Grammomys surdaster, assembly GCF_004785775.1. Classification (NCBI taxonomy): domain Eukaryota; kingdom Metazoa; phylum Chordata; class Mammalia; order Rodentia; family Muridae; genus Grammomys; species Grammomys surdaster. The sequence continues at coordinate 167,200 of NW_021605195.1, read as the reverse complement.
GTCCCATCCTTGCCTACATCAACTCCACACACATACAAACAAATGCACTGCCTTAATCTCATTACTTGTATGTCATTTTGATTTGTGATGGAAATATAATAAATATGAGCACACCTTTTTTTAAATTTTGATTTGAGATATAATCTTTGCTTCCAATTGTGTCCCAAATACTGGCATTTCAGCACCCAAAAACCATACTCCACTTTCTTTTCCTTTCTTACATACAAGGGAACACATTATAAACAGTTCTTTTAACATTACTACTGTTGTTGTTGTTGCTGCTACTACTACTATTATTATTAATTTGTGGGTTTTGACACAGGGTTTCTCTGTGTAGCCTTGGCTGTCCTGGAACTCACTCTGTAGACCAGGCTGGCCTCGAACTCAGAAATCCTCCTGCCTCTGCCTCCCAAGTGCTGAGATTAAAGGCGTGTACCACCACTGCCCGGCCAGTCCCTGCATTTTAAAACATATTTTACATTTATTTATTTTATGCATATGAGTGTTTTATCTAGTTGTTTATCTGTCCCATGCATGTTTATATGCATGCAGGGTTGTAGAGGTCAGAAGATACCAATAAATTCTCCGGGAACTGGAGTTGGTGTTGGTTGTAAACTACCATGTAGGTGCTGGGAACGGAACTAGGCCCTCTGGGGGAGCAACACGTGTTCTTAATGGCTTAGCTGAAGTGGAAACTTAAAAGTTCCTTAGAGCGGGGTGGTGGTGGCGCACGCCTTTAATCCTAGCACTTGGGAGGCAGAGGCAGGCGGATTTCTGAGTTCGAGGCCAGCCTGGTCTACAGAGTGAGTTCCAGGACAGCCAGGACTACACAGAGAAACCCTGTCTCGAAAAACCAAAAACCAAAAAAAAAAGTTCCTTAGAAAGTCAGTTGTGTTGGATGGTGTTTTGCTGGGGCAAGCATGTGAAGGAGCGTTTTCCTGAAGTGAACACAGGTGAAAGGCTAAGGCAGACTTGAGAAGGAACGTTTGGCTGAAGCAGACACAGGAGAGAGGATGCTCTGCTAAAGCAAGCATGTGAAAGGACACGTGATGAAGGGTTCTTTGCTAACAACACACATGGATTGGTCCACCTTACACTGTGTAGTTGAGCTCCACTTGTCGGGACTCCATAGAGAAATGCACCAAAAACTTTCTGGTTCTGTGCTTTCTGGTTCTTTCTTGCTGCTTCCCTGGACTTGGGCTGATTGGCAGAGTGATGTCAGCTGAGACAGATGCACGTGCTGAGGCAAGACAGGTGCTGAGGCAGGATCTGTGGGGGACATGTGATGTTTGGAGGAAGTAGAAAAAGGACTTAACGGACAGTGATGGAGGCTGACCTTGGTTTGCTTATAGAGCTAGCCGTGTAAAACTTGGTCTCCTCTCTTCACTGATCTTTGCTTTGCTGAGAGAGTAAAAGTTGAGAACTTCTCCTGGCATTCCTGCTGGTCCCTCCTGCTGAGTCCTGGCTGTCACTGCTAGTTAGTTGCACAGCTAGCTCTATAGGCAAGCCAAGATCAGCCCCAGTTTGTCCCTGGAGTTCTATTTATACTCCCTCCAGACATCACAGTGTCCTCCATGTGTCTTGCCTCAGCACGTGCATCTGTCTCAGCTGACATCACTCTGCCAATCAGCCCAAGTCCAGGGAAGCAGCAAGAAAGAACCAGAAAGCACAGAACCAGAAAGTTTTTGGTGCATTTCTCTATGGAGTCCCGACAAGTGGAGTTCAACTACACAGTGTAAGGTGGACCAATCCATGTGTGTTGTTAGCAAAGAACCCTTCATGCTTCACATGCTTGCTTTAGCAGAGCATCCTCTCTCCTGTGTCTGCTTCAGCCAAAGCTTCACTGCTTCACAAATCTGCCTTAGCCTTTCACCTATGTCCACTTCAGGAAAACACTCTATGTGTTTGCCCAGCAAAACACCATCCAACAGCCGGGCAGTGGTGGTGTACACCTTTAATCCTAGCACTTGGGAGGCAGAGGCAGGCGGATTTCTGAGTTTGAGGCCAGCCTGGTCTACAGAGTGAGTTCCAGGACATCCAGGACTACACAGGAAAACAGAGAAACCCTGTCTCGAAAAACCAAAAACAAAACAAAACAAAAAAAAAAACCACCATCCAACACAACTGACTTTTCAAAGAACCTCTAAGTTTCCACTTCACTTAGCTATCTCTCCTGCACCCAAAATGCCTGTATTTTTAAAATCTCTACATTTGTGGGCTTTTTTCCCAATCTAATTTTATTTTTAAACTATTATTATTTAATATTTAATAATATTATATCTTATAATATAATATGTAATATATGATAGATGCCATATGCTATTTAATATATAACTATAAAATATTTAGTAATATGCTATTTCTAAAATATTATTATTTAAAAGTAACATATATGTTTGTGGGTAAGTGCACATGTATGCTGGTGCGCACAGAGGCCAGAAGAAAGTGTCTGGTACAATGAAGCTGAAGTTATAAGTGGTTTTGAGCAGCTTGGCATGGGTGCTTAGATCCAACATGATGCTCTCTGTAAGAGCTAAGTACTCTTAACACTGAGCCATCTCTCTAGTCCTAGCTTTTCTTTTTAAAAGTATTTTTATATTAGTGTGTGTGTTAGGTTTGGAAGCAAGCATCTTTATCCATGGAACCATTTCACCAGTACATGCTTTTTGTTGGGGGTGTGTGGTGTCCTTATTCTTCTTTTAGGTTTTACAGTTGTCCAAACTAAACTGATTTCACATTATCTTGATTCTTAGCCCACTGTCTCTATTGTAGCAGTGTGGACTTGGATCCTTTCACCCCTCATGTCTGCAAATTTGTGCTAGTGATGGATTGGTTTTCTGACAGCTCTTGAAATATTTATAAGTTTGACAGTGGTGGGATGTCATTCTTCAAATGGGATTTTAATCCAACTTGGATTCTTTGCATTTAGTTTTGCCATGTGTATCAGTTAGGGTGCAGTAAGGAGACAGAAACCATATCAGCAATCTAAACCCAGTTTATGTAAAGAATTACTAAGTAAAGATGATCTCTAAAGGGATGGAGGCCTAGGGGGATGGCTCAGTCAGTAAGACATTTGCCTGATAGTGTAAGGACCTGAGTCCAGATCCCTAAAAGCCCTGGACAATGTTAATGGTGATTTTCTTATAATCCCCATGAGGATGAGACAGGCTGACATCATGCACCTACTGGCTAGATGGCCTAGCTAGCCTATTTGGAGAAGTTCCAGTCCTATGAGAAACCTTATCTCAAAATAATAAAAAAAGAAGACTCCTGGCTTTCAAATGTGTTTTCTGACTTATATGCATACATGAACACACGTGCATGCACCCCCAGACACACCCACCCACAAAGCATGACTAACAGAAGACTGAAAAGAATGGAAGAATAGCATTTCGAGAGGCAGCTATCTGAAGGGATGGATCCAAGGTAGAACAACACACGGGCACTGTCCTGCCTCATCCGGGCTAACATTCACAGTTTGACAGTATAGTTTGTAGCGGTTAGACAGTGGAAAAGCAGCAAGGTAAAGCTGGGCAAAGCTGTAGACAAAGGAGCTGCTTGCCATGGTGCTAGTGAGCTGTTGGTGGTGAACTGCTGTCACCAAATATCCTGTATATTGCTAACAAGGATTAACTGCTGGGATGCTGGCAATTGCTGAATGGTGGTCTCTAGATCTTCTGTACACCACTTGGACCAGAGATGCCAGGAAAAGGAAACAAGCTAAACTAGAAAGACAAGTTCCTGATGTTGTCGGGCTTTGTACTGTTTCTCCAGCACCTTCACCTGACCAAGCTTGACATTGTGAGACCTAGTAACTGCTTATAATACCAATATTACAAATGAGGCCCACAAAAATGGGTGGGGTGGGGCAACTAGGAACTGTGAGACTACAAACTGGTAAATGGCATAACCTGTTCTGGAGTAGGAGTTAACTGGATGGGTGAACTTCTATTATGGACTTTACAGCTTGGGATGACCAAATGCTATGGTAGTATAAATTACAAGAGGAAGCTTTGGAGATTTTAAATACTGACATTTTATGTTTTTTTCCATTACCCTAAAGCTTTCCATATAACAATGTCTGCTTGTAAAGGAGGCCTCACCTTTATGTGGCATCATTACATATGTAATATGGATGTGGAACAACTTACATTCTGGAGCTGGTGCTATGCCTCAGTGGGTACAGTGCTTGCCTAGCATGCACGAAGCTCTGAGTTCTCTTCTTAGCACTGCATAAACTGGGCATGGTGGTACATGCCAATAAAAGGTACAGTCACCTAAAAGGTAGTAAGGAGAACCATGATTACAAGGTCATCCTTGGCTACAGAGTAAGTTGAAGAAGCCAGGAAAAATAAAACCTTCCATTTTTGGCATTGAAATATCTATTCTGCTAACAGATGGATGAATTTAGCTAACAGAAACCTACTTTGAATCACTCATTGCTAAAACACTGACTTCCTTCTATGGAACAAAAATTCACAGACAAAATAACAGTATCTTGGCTCCTGTTAGATTGCTCAGTGGATACTGATGCTTTATGCATAAACCTGGTAACCCAAGTTCCATCCCTACAACCCATACACAGGAAGGCAGAAAGAACCAATTCCTAAAAGTTGTCCTCTGACCTGATCTCCACAGGCATGCCCCTGCTGCCCGACAATAATGGTAGCATATTTAAAAAAGAAAAATAGCAGTGTATAACATTCTCCTGCCACATTTACCCCCACCTTCATCAGACCTGGGACTCCTGAACCATATAAGTAAGCTTTTCTCCCCCCCCCCCCACTTGCTGAGCCCTCTGGGCCAAACGAAGCTGCCTTGAGAAGCCTGTTATCCCAGGAGGATCTCCATTCTCCTGCCACTTCTCCTGCAACCTCTCCTCCTACCTTCGTCAGGTTGGTGACTCCTGAACCATACAGGTAAACTTCCCTTCCCATACCCACAGCCATCTTCCCCCGCTCACTTAGTCCTCTGGGCATGCCAAGCTGCTCTGAGCAGCCTGCTAGGCCAAAGGGACTGTCATTCTCCTGCCAACTATCTGCCCACCTTTATTAGATCCTGAACCATACAAACCTGTGGAACCAGAACCATACAGACTTGCAAATTCAGAACCATACAGCCCAGGGATGCCTACCAGAGGCCTGCCAGAGCAGGACCATCCAGATCAACACCCGACCTCTCCACCCCACGCCCACCTCCCAAATCCTACTACAAGAACATCTAGGGACCAAAGAAAGCCATCCATATGGCTAAAGTCCCTTGAAAGAACACAAGCAACAAAAGCCAGGGGAATATGACACCTTCAGAACACAGCTAGTCCACTATAGCTAGCCCGGATATCTTAACATAACAGAAGCACAAGAAAATGACTGTAAATCCAATCTTCTAAAGATAGAGGCCTTTAAAGAGGAAATGAATAAATCCTTTAAGGAAACACAGGAAAATACAATCAAATAGGCAGAGGTCTTTAAAGAGGAAACAAATAAATCCCTTAAAGACATACAGGAAAAGACAATTAAACAGGTGACGGAAATGAATAAAACTGTGCAGAATCTGAAAGTGGAAATAGAAGCAATAAAGGAAACATAAACTGACGAAACCCTGGAGAGGGAAGACCTAGGGAAAAGAACAGGAACAACAGATACAAGCATCACCAACAGAATACAGGAGATGGAAGAAAGTATCTCAAGTCTAGAAGATACAATAGTAGAAATTGATACTTCAGCCAAAGAAAATGTTAAAGCTAAAAAATTCCTGACATAAAATATCCAGGAAATCTGGAATACCCTTAAATGACCTAAACTAAGAATAACAGGAATAGAAGAAGGTAAAGAGCCCTGGCTCCAAGGCTCAGAAAAGATTCTCAACAGAATCATACAAGAAAACTTTCTGAAGCTAAAGAGATGCCCATAAATATACACGAAGCATATAGAACACCAATTAGATGGGAACAGAAAAGAAAATCCTCCCACCACATAATCATCAAATACGAAATCTACAGGACAAAGAATATTAAAAGTGGCAAGGGAAAAAGGCCAGGTAACATACAGAGGCAGACCTATTAGAATTACACCTGACTTCTCAACAGAGACTCTGAAAGCTATAAGGTCCTGAACAGGTTTCTGGCAATCTCTAAAAACCCACAGGTGCCAACCTAGACTACTATACACAGCAAACTCTCAATCACCATAGATGATTCCACATCAGCAAGAACAAGGAAAGTATCACACACACACACACACACACACACACACCAGCAACATCAAAATAACAGGAAATAATAATCACTGGTTGTATAAGTTAGGGTTTTACAGCTGTGAGGAGATACCATGACCAAGGTAACACTTTTTTTTTTTTTTTTTTTTTTTGCTTTTTCGAGACAGGGTTTCTCTGTATAGCCCTGGCTGTCCTGGAACTCACTCTGTAGACCAGGCTGGCCTCGAACTCAGAAATCTGCCTGCCTCTGCCTCCCAAGTGCTGGGATTAAAGACGTGCACCACCACGGTCCAGCATTTTTTATTTTTTATTTTTATTTTTACATTTATTTATTTATTTATTTATTTATTTATTTATTTATTTATTTATTTGGTTTTTCGAGATAGGATTTCTCTGTGTAGTTCTGGCTGTCCTGGAACTCATTCTGTAGACCAGGCCGCCCTCGAACTCAGAAATCCGCCTGCCTCTGCCTCCCAAGTGCTGGGATTAAAGGTGTGCACCACCACTGCCCGGCAAGGTAACACTTATAAGGACTACATTTCATTGGTGCTGGCTTACAGGTTCAGAGGGTCAGTCCATTATCATCAAGATGGGAGCATGGCAGTGTCCAGGCAGGCATGGTGCAGGAGGAGATGAGAGTTCTACATCTTTATCTGAAGGCAGCTAAAAGACTGGCTTCCAGGCAGATAGGACAAGGGTCTTAAAGCCCACCTCCACAGTGATGCACCTACTCCAACAATGCCACAATACCAAATAGTGCCACTCCCTGGGTCAAACATATTCAAACTACCACACTAGTCATTAATATCTCTCAACATCAATGGACTCAATTTCCCAATAAAAAGACACAGCTAACAGAAAGGATGCAAAAACAGGATCCATTATTCTGCTGCATATAAGAAATATACCTTGGTATGAAGACCAAGATGGGGGACAACCACACAATTAGTGAAGAAATTGAACTATAGCCTATGATACAATTTTCCCTCTCTGTCTCTCTTTGCCTGTCTTTGTCTGTCTCTGTCTGTCTCTTTGTTTCTCACTCTCAGACATGAATAAGAGTTGAAATTTTAAGAAGAGAAATATACCTCAACAATAAAGATAGACATTACCTCAGAGTAAAGGGCTGGACAAAAGTTTTCCAAGCAAATGGACCCAAGAAGCAAGCTTGAGTAGACATTCTAATATCTAACAAAATAGACTTTCAACCAAAAGTAATAGAAGTGACAGGGAAGGACACTTCATACTCATCAAAGGAAAAATCTACCAAGATAATCTCAATTCTGAACACCTAGGCCCCAAACACAAGGGCACCCACATTTGTAAAAGAAACAAGCTAAAGCTTAAATTACACATCAAATCCTACACATTAATAGTGGGAGATTTCAATACCCCACTCTCACCAATGGACAGGTCATCCAGACAAAAACTAAACAGACATAATCACATTAACAGACATTATGAATCAAATGGACCTAACAAACATCTACAGAATACTTCACCCAAACACAAAAGAATATACTTTTTTCTCAGCACCTCATGGATCCTCTTCCAAAATTGACCATATAGTTAGTCACAAAGCAAGCCTCAACAGATGTGAGAAAATTAAAATAATGCCCATATCTATGCAGCCCACCATGGATTAAAGCTGGACTTCAATAACAAAAGAAATATCAGAAAGCCAACACACTCATGGAAACTAAACAACTCAATGATCTCTGGGTCAGGGAAGAAATAAAGAAATTAAAGACTTTCTAGAATTCAGTGAAAATGAAAGCACAACATGCCCAAATTTATACCATGAAAACAGTGCTAAGAGACTCCTAGTAGTCTTTATGTAGGCACTAAGTGCCTACATAAAGAAATTAGAAATTCTCCTACCAGCAATTTAAAAGTACACCTGAAAGCTCTAGAAAAAGATAAGCAAGAATATGAAAGAGGAGTAGAAGACAGGAAAAATCAGGGCTAAAATCAATCAGTTAGAAACAAAGAAAACAACACAAAGAATCAATGAAACCAAGAGCTGGTACTTTGAGAAAATCAACAAGATCGACAACCTTAGCCAAACTAACCAAAAGACAGTATCCAAATAAACAAAATCACAAATGAAAAGGGAGACATGACAACATACACTGAGGAAATTCAAAGAGTATTTAGGTCTTACTTCAAAGGTTTGTATTCCACACAATTGGAAAATCTTAATGATGTGGATGGCTTTTTAGACGGATACGATTTACCAAAGTTAAAGCAAAACTACATGAACTAGCTAAACAGTCCCATAACACCTAAGAAAATAAAGGCAGTTGTTAAAAGTCTCCCAACCAAAAAAAAAATCCAGGGCCACATGGTTTTAGTGAAAAACTCTAAGAGACTTTCAAAGAAGAACTAATACAACTCAAATTATTCCACAAAATAGAAACAGAAGGAATACTGTCACACTCATTCTACGAGGTCACAGTTACCCAGATTCCTTAACCACACAGACTCCCAGGACCCAAGAGGATGACATTAGTCAAAATACCCAACAGTGGGGAAATAGAACCTGAAAAGACCACCTCCAGTAGATAGGCATGGCCCCCAGTTGGGGAATAGGGCCACTCACCCATCTCAAACTTTTTGACCCAGAATTGTTCCTGTCTAAAGGAAATGCAGGGACTGAAGGAAAGACCATCCAGAGATCTCAACTTGGGATCCATTCCATGTGCAGGCATCAAACCCCAACACTATTGCTGATGCCATGTTGTACTTGCAGACAGGAGCCTGGTTATGGTTGCCCTCTGAGAGGCTCTGCTAGCACCTGACTGAGACAGACACAGATGCTTACAGCTAACCATTGGACTGAGCCTGGGGACTCCTAAGGAAGAGTTAGGGGAAGGATTGAGGAGCTGAAGGGGATGGTAACCCCATAGGAAGAACAACAATATCAACTAACCAGACCCCTCAAAGCTCCTAGGGACTAAGCTAACCAAAGAGCATACGTGGGCTGGCATGTGGTTTCCCACTACATAATGTAGCAGAGGACTGCCTTGTCTGGCCTCAGTGGGAGGGGATACGCTAGGTTCTTTGGAAGCTTGATGCCCCAGAGAAGTGGGATGTTAGAGGGGGAGGGAGCACCCTCTTAGAAGCAAAGGGGAAGGTGGATAGGGTGTGGGGGGGGGTTGTGGAGAGGGGACTGGGAACGGGGATAACATTTGAAATGTAAATAAATAAAACAATTAATAGAAAAACAAAGAAAGAGAACGTCAGACCATTTTCTCATATAAACATTGATGTAAAAATATTCAATAAAATACTTGCAAACCTAATCCAGGAATATATCAAAAACATCATCTATCATGATCAAGTAGGCATCATGCCAGGGATGCAGGCATTTCAATATACAAAAATCAATTAACATAATCCACCATATAAACAAACTCAAAGACAAAAATCACATGTTCCTCTCAGATGCTGAAAAAGCCTTTGACAAAACCTAACACTCTTTCATGTTAATAGTATTAAAGAAATCAGGGATATAGGGCAGATATCTAAACATAATCAAAGCAATATACAGCAAGCCAATAGCCAACATCAAACTAAATGGAGAGAAATTTGAAGCAATTACACTAAAATCAGGGACAAGTTCAATATAGTAATAGAACAAAGGAGATCAAGGGGGTACGAATTGGAAAGGAAGAAGTCAAGGTAGCAATATTTGTGGATGAAATGATAGTAAACATAAGTGACTCCAAAATTCTTCGAGAGAACTCTTACAGCTGATAAACACCTTCATCAAAATTAACTCAAAGAAATTAGTAGCACTCTTTTGTACAAATGATAAACACAGGCTGAGAATGAAATTAGGGAAACATCCTTTACAATAGCCATAAATAATCTAAAATACCTTGGTGAAATTCTAACTAAGCAACTGAAAGAACTGTACAAGAACTTTCAAGTCCCTGAAGAAAATTTTAGAAGATACCAGAAGATGGAAAGATCTCCCATGCTGATGGATCAGTAGAAATAACAGCAAAAATGGCTATGTTACCAATCTACAAATTCAATACAATTCCCATTCCCATGAAAATTCCAATACAGTTCTTTACAGAGATAGAACAATTCATATCCTCCCTCCCTCCCCCCCCCTCTCTTTGTTTTTTGAGACAAGGTTTTTCTGTGTAGCCCTGGCTGTCCTGGACCTCAGTCTGTAGACCAGGCTGGCCTCGAACTCAGAAATCCGCATGCCTCTGCCTCCGAGTGCTGGGATTAAAGGCGTGTACCACCACTGCCTGGTGACAATTCTCAACTTCTTATAGAAAAACAAAAACTCCAGGATAGAAAAAAACCAATTCTGAACAATAAAAGAACTTTGGGAGGAATCACCATCCCTGACCTCAAGCTGCATTCCAGAGCAGTAGTGATAAAAACTGCATGGTATTGTTACAGAAACAGACAGGTTGGTCAAAGGAATAGAATTGAAGACCCAGAAATAAACCCACATACCTATGGACACTTGATTTTTTAATAAAGAAGCCAAAAGCATACAATTGAAAAAAGAAAGCATGTTCTGGTGCTGGTCTAACTGGATGTGTACATGTACAAGAATGCAAATAGATTCATATTCATCATCCTGGACAAAGCTCAAGTCCAAGTGGATCAAGGACCTCAGCATAAAACCAGATACACTAAATGTTATAGAAGAGAAAATGGGAAATACCCTTGAATGCATTAGTACAGGGAGACAATTTCTTGAAGAGAACACCAATAGCTCAGGCTCTAAGATCAATAATTGATAAATGGGACCTCATGAAACTGCAAAGCTTCTGTAAGACAAAGAACACTGTCAATAGGACAAAACATCAGCCTACAGATTTAGAAAGGATCTTCACCAACTCTACATCTGACAGAGGGCTAATATTCAAAATTTACAAAGAACTTAAGCAGCCGGGCGGTGGTGGTGCACACCTTTAATCCCAGCACTTGGGAGGCAGAGGCAGGTGGATGTCTGAGTTCGAGGCCAGCCTGGTCTACAGAGTGAGTTCCAGGACAGCCAGGGCTACACAGAGAAACCCTGTCTCGAAAAACAACAACAACAAAAACAAAAATAAATAGCATGCTGGTTGTACTGAGGACTCAGAGCTCTCCTATATCCAGGACAACCCACTGGCCAGGGGCCCTCAGAGCAGCTGCATGTTCTACAGCCACTGTAATATCTGTTCTCCTGCTGGCACCAGCTCCTTAGAAGGTGGCACTCTAAAACCTAGCACATAGACACCAAGGCCCCAAGAGGAGGTAGATGCTGTGTGAGCATCAGGAACATATCCTGTCAGTCTTCAGAGACCCCATTGATTCTCAGGGACCCTGTTTTGGGGATAGGGAGGGTAACCACAGTGGAGATGTGTCACTATTGGCTGAGGGTCACAATTCCTGTTCTGTGTGCTGTGGTGGCCAACTGTCACAGGTCAGAGGGGACAAAGGGATACGGCTAGTCTTAAAGGGTATGAATCCTTAATCCAAAAATCTGAAGTCCAAGGTTCGCCAAGGCCTGTAACTTTCTGAAAGATGTGTGACATCATAAGCAGAACATTCTACACTGTAAAACTTTGTCTTGAGCCTAAAACCATCTTGATGTCTGAACTTCCCTGTCAGCTAAAATTTAGAATATATAAAAAAATCATCTTCCCAAGTAGAAGCAGCAGTTAATAAACTGAAGCTCTCTCTCTCTCTCTGTCTCTCTCTCTGTCTCTCTCTCCCTCTTTCTCTGCTCTCTCTCTCTCTCTCTCTCTCTCTCTCTCTCTCTCTCTGTGTCTCTCTGTCTGTCTCTGTCTCTCTCTCTCTCTCTCTGTGTGTGTGTGTGTGTGTATGTGATCTCTAGAACCTGGTGTCATCCCTGGGTGTGTGTGAGTTTCTATCCCTAGAACTCACAGAATGGAGGAAGGACAGAATCAATTCCCAAAAGTTGTCCTCTGAACTGATCTCCACAGGAATGCTCCCACAATAATAATAAAATAATTAAAAAAATATAACAGAGTACCTTGAAAAACCAAGTGCACCCCCAAGAATAAGCAAGAAAGCCCATGAGCACACTTGCTGGGAGGGAATTAAGCTAGCTGCTTCCCTAGAACCTCTTGCCTCACACTCCTATAATTTGTAAACTATACACTCAGGAAGCAATGTAGGAGGACCACCTCAAATTCAAGGCCCGTCTGGGAAGATTCCAGGCCATCAAAGACAATTTGTAAGACAGTGCCTCAAAGAAATGAAATAAATAATCTCACCGGGCAGTTGTGACACATGCCGTTAATCCTAGCACTTGGGAGGCAGAGGCAGGTTGATCTGAGTTTGAGGTCAGCCTAGTCTACAGAGTGGGTTCCAGGATAGTCAGATACAGAGAAACCTTGTCTCAGAAACCAAACCAAACCAAACCAAACCAAACCAAACCAAACCAAACCAA